>NC_143587.1:124603613-124923914 GCF_048544385.1 Mastigoproctus giganteus | reverse complement strand
ATCAAAATTAGCCAATACTTGATTTTGTTTTCTGAGAAAATCATTTCTTACTTGATTTTCCAGTTTTGTATAAGTACATCTAAGGTACAGCGTTTTTTCTGAAAGCCATATTGTGCTTGGTTGAGAAGATCATTATTTTCTAGATACCATGTTAGTCTATTGTTGACCATTTTCTCTAAGATCTTACCTAAGCAGCTAGTCAAAGCTATGGGGCGATGCGATAGTTCTGTGGATCTAATAGGTCTTTTCCCTGTTTTGGGAAAGCTAGTATTATTGCGTAGTACCATTTGTCTGGAAAAGAATTTTCAAGGTATATCTTGTTGAATAGATCTAACAGGGCTAACTGGGATTCTTCATCTAATTGTTGTATCCTTGCATAATGTATTTCATCAGGACCAACTGCGCTGTGTTTCGCCTGTGGCAGAGTTTATTTTAGTTCTGCTATTGTGAGCTGCAAGTTGTATTTTTCGCACTGATTGATGGAAAAGTTTAGTTTTATTTTTTCGGCCTCATTCTTGTGCGTTTTGAAAGCGGCCGAGTATGCACAATTAGCAGATGTGTTGGCAAAATTTTCACAAAGCAAATTGACAATATCTAAGGTAATTGTAATCAACTGTCCTTTCCAGTTTAGGAATGGAGAGGGGTATATTTGAAAATTGTTTGCCATCTTTCGGATCTTTTTCCCGATAAATGTAGTTGGTGTGGTAATCAACTATCCTTTCCAATTTAGCAATGGAGAGGGGTTTATTTGAAAATTATTTGCGATCTTTCTGATCTTTTTCCAGATAAGTGTAATTGGTGTGGAAATGGTTATAGTGGATGCTAATTTCATCCAAGTCGCTTTTTAGCTGATTTTTTGCACTTTCCTGACATTAGCTCTGGCTCTCTTGAATTGTATCAGATTGTCTGTTGTTGGATTTTTGCGAAAGAGGTTCCAAGCTATATTTCTCTCTTTTTTTTAGCTTCCCACCACTCTGTGTTTCACCACGGGTTTGGATATATTCTAATGTTAGAAGATGTCTTTTCTGCAGCTTGAAGAATATTACCTGTAACATAAGCCACTGATACTTGTATTGATTCTCGTTTAATAATGTTGCAGTCTAACTTTATTAGACTCATGAATGTTTCCCAATCTGTATCATATATTTTTCATTTGGGATGCCTACTGGCTTGGCATGGCGTTTTCTTCATGATTTTCAAAATTATGGGGTAGTGGTAGCTGCTCAATGGAGTCTCGTGCACCTCCATTGTGTCATCGGGACAGTGTTGGGGAACAGATTAATAAGTCTATTGCAGAACTGCTTTTTGATGGAATGTGGAAATATGTGTGTGCCATCATTCAAATCATTAGGTTGTTCTTAACTACTAATTTTTCAATTTGCTTTCCCTTCTGGTCTATTTTGGGATCGCCCCATAGTGGATGATGTCCATTTAGGTCACATAAAATGCAGAACGGAGGTAGTAGTTGAGCGATCAGCTCTTCGAAATCTTTCAATCGGAATTCTTGATTAGGGGTAGATATATTGTGCCTATGGTAATATTGAAGCCCATTGCTAGACAGGCTGCGACTGCTTCTAATGGTGTGTTCAATGATATTGTTTGGGAAGGTACATGTCTGATAACTAATATTGCAACTCTCCTCGCGTTGTTCCAGCCATTATGCGATCCTTTCTATATGTGATATAATTTTTTATTATACTGTCATCTTGTGGTTTTAAATAGGTTTCTTGTAGGCAGATGCTTAGCGGATGGTACTGGGTAATGAGGTATATAACATCATTAATGTTTGAGTGAAAACCTCGACAGTTCCACAGGATGATCGTGTCTATCATTTCTGTTTGGATGGTCCCTCGGATTGGTTCCTTGGGGCTGGTTTCACTTTGTCTGCCTTGGTTTTGTCTTTCTTTGAAAAATAGGGTCTAGCCGAACCATTTCTTTTTCAACGTAAATTTGTTCTGACATCTGTTTTCCTGTACTATCTATCCTCTCTCTTTGTTTATTTTTCTTCTCACACTTTCTGCATTATCTGGTGGAAAAGATAAAGGCATATTGATAATTTTTTCTGATTGGTTTTGTGACTGAGATGGTTTGTAAAATTCACGAAACCATTGTGAGATGGATTCTACTGGGGGAATTGTAACATGAACTCAAATCCGTTTGTGTGCCACAACATTTTGAATTAAGCAGTTTCATTTCCGGAGTATTTTTGATTGTGGTAATAAGACGGTTTGATTGCTATGTTTATTGCAATCGCCTTTTTAGCTTCTTGATATGAAACTCCATTTTCTGCTTTGTATTCTTTTTTCTTTCTTCCAAATTCACACTCTCTTGAGTATGCAGTATGTGCCCCTTTACAATTTACGCATTTATGGTTTTCAGCTGTGCAAATAGAAGTGGCATGTTCTTGAGAACCAGAGTTTGCATACGTTAATTTTCCTCTACATACTGTGTGCGAGTGACTACGCTTCTAAGAGTTGAAATAGCGGAGAGGGTTTGGGATATATGGCTTTATATTGCAGTGTAGGTATCCTGTTTTTACTGATCTGGGTATCTTCGGTGTGTTAAAAGTATCAGATTCCGGGTGGGTGTGATTATCCCTTCTTTCTTAATCGTAATTCTTTTAACTCTAGTGACTCCTTGTTCCTGAAGCTCAATTTGAATTTCCTCCTGGGGCACATTTAGATTCCATTCTGTAATGACACCTTTTGATGTATTTAATGTATTTTGTAGGGATACCATCACTGGAGGCCTCCGTAGCCGAGTGGTCAGGAGCGGGAGTGCAGTAGCGCATGCTCTTTCAGTAGACCGGTGTTCAAGCCCCTGACTGCTGAATACGGTCAATCTGCGAACCTGCACTGTACCAGTGTGGCAGATTATGGTCCATTTCCCACAGCATGAATTGTTGAGGAGGCTTCCATCCAGTGGATTGATAATAGCTGCACTTTACTTTTACCGTCACTGGTGTTCCTGCAAAGGTTTTTTAGCGTGTCATTTGTAATAATCTTCCAGTGTGTTTAGCTTTGGCTGTTTCTACCAAAATATAACCTGATTTTAATCTTTTAACGTTTTTTGGTGGGCCGACAACTCTCAAGTCTTTTGCACGAGAAAGGGTGACAATTGGTCCACCGCTTTCTCAGTGTTTGAATGTATAATAATATATGTTGGATAATTTAAAGCTTTAACATCAGTTTTTAATCTATTTGTGGAGACAGAGTCATTTCTATTGTCTTTTCTGGTTTCCTTAGAAGTATCTCTGAAAGAACTTGATTCCTCATATCTTGGATCAGTTGAATTCGGATCCATTGACCTAGTGAATTCCTGTGTATTTGAGTCAGTTCGCTACATTTCACCCTGGAAGGGAAGCAGGAGCAGTGCCACCCTGTGACCAAACACAAGGTTAGCAATTAAGAAATATAAAAGAAAAGAAAAGGACAAGCGGTTGCTTTCCATCTTAATCTAGTAAAGTTGATTTCTTTACTATAGATTATTTAATTGTGAATTAATAAATACTTTAAATAAGGAAACGATTTCTACTTCAAGAAAGAGCGCTAATTCAGATAAAAGTCACTTGATCACAGAATTGCTTGGCACCTGTGGCCAAGGAATTCTGGTAACAGTTATGGTTGTATCCAATATGACAACAGCTGCCCAAATCCAGCATCGAGCACTGCCACCAGAGCAAACAGTAATTGGATCAGATTGGACAGCTCTGTATCGGACAGGAACACCCTTGACTAAGCCTTTATAAGAATAAGGCTCTTGAAGAGCCATAATATGAATTAGTTTTTCTTGAGAGACCCTTGTTAGGTCATTGGTGAGACACATAGACCTTTGGCAGTTTAACTGCAAGAATCTTAACTGATCATGTTATAAAGTTCTTAAATCTGAATCTCGTGTGTTGTACTTATCAATAAGTTTTAGCATGTACAGCTTCAATGGCCTTCAAATATTCTTAGCAACGTGAGTCTTTATATGAGATTGCACTATTTTTCTTCCTTTTACGACAATTAGGGCAATCTGGTGGCTTTTTCTTGTTTGGAAAATTCAAATTATGGCCAACTTGGTGAAGTGACAACGTCTGTTCATCCTGGGAGCAGATTCTGGCAGAATGCCCGTAACCCAGGCATCTGAATCACCTGGGAACAATAGGGTAATCCTTAACCAAGTGCGAGGTTCAACCAAGATAAATTCTAGCTGTCAGCAAGTACTTTCAGAATTCAATTGACCGTAGATTCATTAGGGTTAGGCCCAGTAGTAAAGAGGTTTTATATGGTTCTTATTATCAAGAGTACAAGATTTTCATGGTATACGTCTTCTAAAACTTCTTCAAATTTATAGTCCTGAACATTGTAGTCCACGATAATCGGGCCTTTTTCTAGGCAATTCGGGTTTACGTCCACATTAACGTAATTTATTAAAATTCTGTATCATCTCACCATCCCGTGGCAAGGCAGTTTCAATTAAAACAGTTGGCTTTGATTTTTCACACATATTTTATTTTGACATCTTTTATATCTATAGTCAATTTGGTCTTAATCTTCTGTTTTACTTCACTTGTGGAGAAAGAACTCCCCTCTTGGGCTTTGATGAAAATGACGTGTCATGGACTTACCTGAGACTTCCTTGTTACCAACTTTGTGTTGGGATATAACTGAGTTGCTTGAGCATATGACAGTCTCGGCAGGGTGGTAAAAATCCTGAGAGTGAGCAGGACTTTGAAGTAATTTGTCCAAATGGATTTCCCATTTCCAATTATTTGGAACAGACAGGAGGGTGCATATCTGGCAGAAACTTCACAAAACTATGCACTGTCATGTCAACAAAGAACTGTTCAGGCAGGTGGATGGTACGTAATGGTCTGGGGCGTGTTAAACTGGCACACATTGGGACCTCTAGATACATCTCTGAACGGTCCAGATTATATGTCCATCCTTGCAGACCATCTGCATCCCTTCATGGTCATTGTGCACCCACAGCACAACGGATTCTTCCAGCAGGACAAGCGCCTCCCCACAGAGCCGTGGCGACTAGAACTTGGTTAAAAGAGCATTCTGCAGATTTTAACAGCATGGAATAGTCTCCCCATTCACCGGACATGAACCCCAAGGAGCATCTTTGGGCTGCTGTGGAAAGGTCCATTCGAGCTTCGGATCCTCCACCCAGGAATTATGGACAGCGGTGCAGCAAGCATGGATGGCAATACCTGTGGAGCACTTTCATGAACTAGTGGACTCAATGCCTCACCAAGTGATTGCCCTTATCTGGGAAAAGGTGATGTGTAATAGAGCCACAGAAAAGGTTCGACAGGCAAAAGCAGTTTATGAGAAATTATTAGCAAACAGAGCAAAGAGGGGTGATAAAGAATTCTTCACATATATATATGCCAAGAAGAGCAGGATAAACCAGATCGGACCTTTACGTAAGGGAAAGGGGATAGTAATAAATACACCAGCTGCCGTTGCAGATGAACTCAACAGTTATTTTGCATCGATATTTACAAATGAAAAGCCTTTTGTGGCAATGGGAAATTGTGGGAGCGAAGTTAAAAAATATGTAATTAATGATATTGAAATTTCGCAAGATTATTTAATGAAAAAACTTTCGACCTGTCAGTCTGACTTCAGTAGTAGGGAAAATCATGGAGGCAATGATCAAGGGTGGAATTCAGGATCATTTGGATCGAATTGAAATTCTCAAGGATACCCAGCATGGTTTTGTAAAGGGAAAATCATGTTTAACAAATCTGATTCGCTATTTAGAAAGGGTCACTCACGTGCTGGATTTAGGGAATAATTTCGACATTGTTTATTTAGATTTCAGCAAAGCTTTTGACTCAGTCCCACATGAGCGGTTGCTTTATAAGCTGGAACAGGTTGGAATCACTGGGAAAATCCTTAGATGGAGAGAAGGATGGCTTCAGGGCAGGAGGCAGAGGGTTGTGATAAATGGCTATTCCTCAGATTGGGTTGATGTAAGAAGTGGGGTTTCCCCAAGGATCAGTATTAGGACCACTGTTGTTTTTAATTTTCATAAACGACATTGATGAAGGGATAGATGGCGTGATGTCTAAATTTGCAGATGATGTTAAAATTGGTAGAGTAGTTAATGATCACTGTCTGATCATTGGCAACCAACTGAGCTTCTTCAGAGACCTAGATAGACTTCAAGAATGATCAGAAAAATGGCAGCTGTGCTTTAATCCAACAAAGTGTAAGGTATTACACCTGGGAAACAGTAATCCCAAAAAAACTTATTCACTTGGTGGAGTTCAACTAAACCCAGTACTGGAGGAAAGGGACTTGGGTGTTACAATACGGTCAGACATGAAATTCTCTGAGCATTGTAAACAGGTTGCAAGGAAGGCCCATGGTGTCCTATCGATGATCTATCGAACTTTTGCAAGTAGAGATAGGGTCGCGATAATCCCATTATATAAGGCTTATGTTAGACCACACTTGGAATACTGTGTTCAAGTATGGAGACCGCACCTAAAGAAAGACATCGAGCTTCTTGAAAGGGTGCAAAGAAGGGTAACTCGCATGGTGAGATCGGCAAAAGGGCGTCCTTATGAAGAAAGACTTCGAATATGTGGGTTGCAGAGTTTGGAAACTAGACACCTTAGAGGAGATTTGATTGAGGTGTTTACGGCTCTGAGAGGCATCAGTAAAATGAATGAGGACAAAATTTTCAAGATTATAAATGATGCTAGAACTAGGGGACATAAATTCAAGTTACGGGGGGAAATGTTTAGTTTGGACTGCAGGAAGTTTTATTTTAGCCAGCGAGTTATAAATTACTGGAATAAGTTGCCTTCATGGGTGGTAGAAGCCAACAGTTTGGGGAAATTCAAAGGTCATCTGGATAGTACTTTCGGGTAAGGGAAGCGCATAGGATGATAGGTTTAATTTCCTTTGTATTTTATTTTATTTATTTATTAATTATTATTATTTAGTTATTTATTTTTATCAGTTTTGTTCGCATTTTTTTTTTTTTTTTTTGGCTGGTGCAGCATAAGCCATAGGCTTTCTTGCACCATGCGGCCGTTACTAATACTAAAAACTTGGGTCTACCCATTACTGGGTAGGTATCCCATGATTTGTCCACTCTGTACTATAGGCTATAGCTTCAACAGTATTCAATTCAGAGCACACTTGTCTGCGACCAACACTCATAAATCAATAGCCATAGCTACTCTGTTACACCAAATACTGAAGATATATGAATGTTCTGCTCTTCCAAGACCATACTGCTCACAGGGAAGAATGGCTGGAAGCTCCTAGTCTACAGAAAAGTTCAGATCTCTGGTGGCAATTGTTATAATCAGAAACCTAGATATTGTCATCCCATATATACATTTCCTTACGACATGACAACCAACTGCAACCCTGGCAGACAACTTTGGTCAACTCAGTCCTCTCTTTGGATCCTGTGGGTAGTGAATGCAGTTGGTAGAATTGCTGTCTTCCCCACACAAGGTGGAGAATATCTGAGTTCGAGTTCCATCGATGATGAGGAATTTTTATCAGCCCTTTTCACGACATGGCTGAGTTAAGTCAATAGTATAGTTTTTCATCCTGTAAACTTGTATTTTTGTCCAGCAAACGGAAAATTGAACTCAGAACACACGCAATTTATACAGCATGTAGAGCAATATGGCCTTAGTCGCCAATGCTCAGCAATCATAGCTTAATCACCGATTAGGACTTCAGTGATCAGCATGCCAACCATCGTTGCAAAAATGATATGGTTCAATATGCCACAAGATCTGCAAGACGGAAGATATTCAACAATACTGTCTGGCAAATCCTCCAAGAACTCTCACCAGAAGGCCTGCTGACCATGAGAGAAAGAGGACTTTCTGATTAAACCAATGGCTTAATTTAATTGATTAAATTAAACCAACCAATTTCTGATTAGCATTGCCTGATATGCCTCAATGTAGAGGCATATGATGCAAGAAAGCAAGCTTATGCAGCATCAGCCAAAAAAAAAACAACCCCTTCCACTTCACCCCTCCATTCGTTCGAAATACCTGTCCAGCTGAGCTTTAAATTTATTTAGGCTATCAACTTCCACAACAAGGGATGGAAGTCTGTTCCACCATCCAACTACCCGCTGGCTAAAGGCAAATTTCCGCACATCTATCCTACATCTGTCTTTCCTCAATTTGAATTTATGCCCTCTCAGGTGATTATTCTGAGCAAGAGGCAGAATCCCATCAGCATTGAGCATGCTCAAACCATTCAAGGCTTCATACACCTCTATCAGATCACCTCGCTGGTGCCTAATTTGCAAAACCTAAGCCTTTCTTTGTAAGAGCAACCCTTCGTTCCGTTCACTAACCTTGTTGCCCTTCTCTGTACTCGTTCCAGGAGCTCTACATCCTTCTTGAAATGAGGCCTCCAGACCTGTATACAGTACTCAAGGTGCGGCCTGACCATTGCCTTATACAAGGGAATAATCACCTCCCTATCCCTGCTAGAAAAATTCCTGTATATCATTGACAAGACACCATGAGCTACTCTTGCCGCCTGTCTGCACTGCTCAGAGAACTTCATATCTGTCTGCAAAATTACCACCAGGTCCTTTTCATTCTCTACCACTGTCAGTGTAGTACCACAGAGTTGATATGTTGCTCTGGGGTTGCTGTTTCCCATATGTAGTACTTTACATTTGTCAATGTTAAACTTCATTTGCCACCTCTCAGCCCATCTGCTCAACCTTTCCAGATCCTGTTGCAGCAGCATAGCGTCAGTAGCGTCCTTAACAACCCTGCCAACCTTTGTATCGTCTGCAAACTTGGACATTAAGCTTGATATACCATCATCAATATTATTTATAAATACAGAAAACAACAATGGACCCAACACTGAACCCTGAGGGACTCCACTAATAACATTAGTCCACGATGAGCAGTGTCCATTAATTACCACTCTGTCTTCTGCCACTCAACCATCCCTTTATCCATAGCAACAATTTGCCACCAATGCCACACTGCTCCAATTTGTGCAGCAGTCTTCCGTGTGCAACAGTATCAAAAGCATCATATATTAAATAGCATAATAGCATAAATAGCATAATTAAAGCATCATATGCAGCTTTCAGGCTGAGGAAGCACATCTCAAGTTGCCTTGGTGGACATAAGACTTGTGTACCTTGAATTTGACCTGGAAGCTGTAAAAAAGAAATATCAAAGGATGTATAGAGCAGGCTGGCAAGCAGCCACGCTATTTGAAAGCTTTATAGCTTTCACAGCAGTCAGACTGAGATACTGCAATAATGTTTACCTGCCTACCTCATCTGTCCTTCCCCACTAATATTGATTCCATAAATTGATGCCAGCTAATCACTTCTACACCAAATGAAAGTTTTTTTCAAAGTATCAGTCTCTCTCTCTCTGAATGAAAGCAAATTTTTGTACATCTTTCCAATGACCACCCTTATTCAATTTAAATTTGTCTCTTTTTTTTTTTGTTGTCAAAGAAAGAGTAAGGATGTCATTCTAACATTTAGATATCTCAATAAGATCTCCTTGCTGGCATCTGGTGTCCAAGCCTTGTAATTTGCAGAACTGGACTTTCAGTGTAGGTATTCCCTTCTGTGCATTAAAATAATCATGTTCTTTTCTCTGCACGCATTCCAACCATTCCACATTTTAAAATGTCTTCCAGACCGGTATGCAGAGGTTTAACTGCATCTACTCAACATGCGGCATAACCACTAATTTGTACAATGGGATATTCACATCGCTTTCCCCACTGCCAAAATTTCTGCTTATTATTGACCCCATGAGCTGTCCTAGAAGCCTGTCTGCATTGCTCAGAGAATTTCATGTCAGACTGTACAATTACCACTAAGTCTCTTTCATCCTCCATCACCAAGTATTGTACCACTCAATTGTTATACTATTCTGAGATTACTCATTATGAAATTCCTTGCATTTGTCAATGTTAAACTTTGTCACTTCTCAGCCCATCTGTCTAAAAGTTTCTAGGTCGTGTTGTATTAGAATAGTTTGATTCCTATCATTAACAACCTGCAATCACATATATACAAATGTGATTGCTTACAAGTTATCCCCTTCAAATAATTGGGCTTGCACAGTGTTCCAAATGTTTCTTTAAAGCACGGAAAGATTTTTGGAAGTCATTTTCTGTAAGCACTTTTAACACCTTGGTAATATTTTTTCCTGAATGTTTTCAATGGGCTAAAAATTTCTTTTCTGTTTAGGGAAGAGAAAAATTGACAAGGGCCTAGGTCTCGAGGGTAGGGTGCACTTTCATGCACAGGAATTTATTTTAGCCAGAAGCTGGCAAACAGAGTGCACTGCATGCTGGAGCCATTGTCTTGATGGAACATCTAACCATTGTAAAGAGAATGCTATATTAAACTTGAGAAATGTGGCATTAAGGGCAAGTAACTGCTATAGATAAAAGGATGGTTAAATAAAAGAAGACAGAAAATAGTTATCAAAGGGCACTGCTCTTTCTCGACTGATGTTAATAGTGGAGTCTCCCAGGGTTCAGCACTGGGCCCACTGTTGTTTTCAATATTTATTAATGATACTGATGAAGGTTACCAAACTTAATGTCAAAGTATACAAATACTAGGTTGGGAAGGTTAGCTACTGCAACAAGATCCAAGAAAAGTGGGTCAATGGGCTGAGAAATGGCAGTTGGAGTTTAACATTAACAAATGCAAGGTATTGCATATGGCTAGCAGTAATCCCAGAGTAACTTATCAACTATGTGGTACTACACTTAGGTAGTGGAAAATAAAAAAAAAACTGGGGGTGTGTAGTTAGATATGAAATTCTCTGAGCAGTGTCGACAAAGCTAGTTCAAGGGGTTTTGTCAATGATATACAGAAACTTTGTTAGCAGGGATAAGGTGATTATCCCTTTGTACAAGGCCATGGTTATGCTGCATCTCGAGTATTGTATACAGGTCTAGAGGCCTCACTTTAAGAAAGATGTAGATCTGCTGGAACAGGTACAAAGAAGGGCACAATAGTCTATTCTTACCTAGAAAAGTTCAGTGCTGCAAATTGCAGTTTTTGGAGCCTCTATTTAGGAGGATATCTTCTAAATAGAAGATATCCTCCTTTCACCCACCTGCAGGGTGAAAGTAGGATATCTTCTATTTAGACTATATCCTTCTAAAACTCAGATATCTGAGTTTTAGAAGGTCATGTATCTCTAATGGGGATTACCCTGAACTCCTAATCTCTCTTGACATAAGCACAACACAAATATTGCTTCCGCTGTATCTAAAAAACTGGGTTTTCTCCTTTGCTTTCGGCATTACTTTTCTTCCCAACAGTTGTTCACTCTGTACAAATCATAAATCTGTTCCCTAACATGGAATATTGTTCCCACATCTGGGGCAGTGTCCCCAAAACCTTTGTCAGGATTCTAGATCCCATTCAACATGGGTGGTTAGGTTAATTAATGACTCATCTCAAACAGTCTCTCCACTCTCTGTCTCATGGACATTGTTTCTGCTGCATGCCTTTTCTCCAGATACTTCCATGGGTACTGTTTTGAATTGGCTTCTATAATTCCTGCTCTCCCTTCCAAAGCAGTTTGAACATGTGCCAAAACTAGTCAACATCCTTTTACTGTCCAACTTCAAACTCACAGAACCATCTTTTCTTCTTCTTCAATTATAAATTCAACTTTTGTTTTTTCGAACAACTTCATATGTATTTCCTGAAAATTACAATCTACAGAAATTCAAGTCAATGTCAACAAGTATCTTCTTTCATCTCTTCAATCTTAAGCCCATGTATGGTACTAAGTACTATAGGTGCTGATACTTCTCATGTTTGGGATTTCATTTAAAAAATAAATAAATAAAATCAAATAAAATAAAATGAAGAAATAGATAGAATAACCCTAGGGGCTTATTCTAGCATCATCATTCTACTTCTGACTGTTGTTTTCTATCTCTCTTTCAGGGCAACTCAAGAATTTTTTTTTTTTTTTTTTTTGGCTGGTGCAGCAAAAGCCTCAGGCTTCCTTGCACCAAATGGCTAATGTTGATATACACAAGTTTTATAATCCAATATATTAAACTATAATTCAATTGGATCAATCATTCTTCTATTGCATGTAATTAATGCTGAAATGACAACATATTTCACAGGCAATTACTGCTGTTACCTTATGAAGGGGGGGGATCATGATTAATTTTCAAATCAATAAGAAAATAATGAAAGCATACCCTTACCATGGGAAGAACATCCAGAAATATGCAACATTGGCACAAAGCTGTTGCTGCTGCTGCTGCTTTACAAAGACTATGGAAGCATCCTACAGACAGTGTTGACTCTAAATAAAGAAAATAATAAATAGGAAGAAAGGAAAATTGAAAGATTAAATGGACCACAGACACAATTTCTCCCCTGAAGAAGTCTAAAAAACTCTGTATTTCCATAATGAAATGCTGAAAAGCAGCTAAGTGTTCAAGTGTGCCCATATGACTTGTAACAGAGCAAACCAAAGAATGCATGAACTTAATAGGAAAACTAAGGAAAACACAAATTTAAATATGGCAAGCCCTCTTCAGTTGAACACAAGAATATGAAGTATACAGAATGCAAATATTTATAAAAACAATAAACCGCTAAAGAGAAATCCAATAATTCAACAAAATTTAAATGCCGCACTGCTTTTTCAGTTCAGTATGGAAATAATACCTTTTGGGTATCTAGAGGTGTGAATTCTCCTTTGAAAAAATCATGCATATGATTCCTTAGTCTTTCAATTTTCTTTTCTTATATTTTATTTGAGAGTCAGCACTTGTCTGTAGGATGTGTGTCTATAGTCTTTGTACAGCAGCAGCAGTATCACACGAACCTCAAGGATTTCTGGGATTTTTCCCATGGTAAAGGTAAGTTTTCTTTATTTTCTTATTGATTTGTTAATTAATCATGCTTATTATAGTTATCAAATTGTTCATTGTTCTGCTCTCAGATACGTTATTAATAGTTATCTGTTGTGCAGCTTGTTTTCAATAATATAAAATAAAATACAACGAACCCCCAATGTGGTAATGTGCTGTAGTTTCAGCATTAACTTCACACAGTAGAAGAGTGATTAATCCAATTGAATTATGGTCCATTTATGTCGCTTTCTTCTTCTTAAATATAATTAGTAAATTAATAGGTGATCACGACAGTCGGTCGAAAAGCATTGTCAGCTTCAGGAAGGAAAATCGTTTTGAATATTTTCGTTAGATTCTTTTAATTGCGTTAATTTGAATTTTATTGTTTTGAATTGATTATTTAATTATTTATAATTTACTTTAATTATTTATATTTTACTTTAATGTACCGGTAAGTTGTCGATTTTTTCGTTTTTTCCGTTTTAATTTCTGGAGGGTATCATACGGAAGTGTTCCACGTACTATATTGAGGTAAACTCCTCTTATTAATTTACTAATATCATTATCAACGTAGAACATATTGAGTATTACAGCTCTGATTCATACTATCTAATTAATTTTCATACTCTTATTGACTATTTCATTCACTTCCTGTCTCTCCAGTAGTATACAATCGATACACACAATTATGGGAGATTTTTTGAATGGCTTGGTACAAAATTACATTAAATCTACACTAAGGTACTCGGCCCAAAGTTACCATATTTCTTTCCTAAAATATTGCCTTCAAAACAACATCGTTCCGAAGTTTGCCAGGGTGAATTTAAATCAAAAAATTTCAGGCATAAAACAACTATCACTGGCGACATCACGTAATATTGTCAAGCTTGCCTTAAAATCTCGATATTCGGATAAACAAAAATACCTTTCCCAGGTTAGGAAGCTTCGCGATAAATTAAAAAATTATCTACATCCGAACGATTGGTCTGTATTGAAGACCTCCATAGATTTGCGACGGGAAGCACAAGCCTCAGAAATAAAAAACAGACACGTTAATAAGTTGCAAACATTATCGAATAGTTCAAGACACGTTCATACGAATTCTAACACATTGTCGCGAGCTTGCGACCAAGTTCACACGAGTTGGGTGACATCCCCCCCACAGACACATAACGCACTACCACAGAATATGTCGGCTAGTTCACGAACACCCCCTCACCCAGTATCCAACGAACCGACACATCAACAGGTTACAAATCTTTCCTCGTGTACACTATCGCAGGACCAGATTTCACTTTTATCCAAAGGATTAAATTATAATTTACCACCTCGAAAGCTGCCAAAAAAACAATGCGTAATTGATTTTGAATTTGGACTTCGTAGTGTTCCACAAAAAGATGTATTTATTCAACAAGTTAACCAAGTAGTGAATAACATAAAAGAAACACGACTTCCTAAATTGAATACACATGACAGTTCAGCTTTACGAGAACTTCGAGAAAATAAGGACATTATTATACAGAGGGCAGATAAAGGAGATACAGTGGTAATACTAGATAAACATGATTATATTAATAAGTTAGATTCAGTTGTATCTGATAGCTCCACTTATTGTGAAGTGGACCCGACACTGTTTACCAATTTGGTAAATCGATACAATAAAACGTTAACCACATATCGTAAAAACGACTACATTACTATGGTTCAGTTGAAGGAATTGAAGTCCAGAACATACAATATTCCTGCACTTTTTGGTCAGGTAAAATTACACAAGCCTGGATTTCCGATTCGACCTATTGTTTCCTACAGGAACTCGGCATTTTCAGCCTTAGCCACACATGTATATAACATTATAAAACCTTTTAGACAGGTTATACAATTTGGGATTAAGAATTACGATACATTATTTAATAATCTTAAAGACTGTAGACTCGGCGACAATGACAATTTATTCTCATTAGATGTTACATCATTATATACGAATGTAAACGTTGAATACACATTAGATATTATTTGGGATATGTTAAATAAAAACTCGACACCGATTAATTATACGAAGCTGCCTATAAAGGAGATTTTTCACTTAATTAAACTATTAGTTGAGGCTAACTACATCACCTTTCGAGACAAGGTGTACAAACAAATTTTTGGATTACCAATGGGTTTGAGCCTGAGTGGCTTAATGTCAGAGATCTATCTCTCAACGATTGAGCAGATACATTTGACACCTTTTCGTCCCCGTATCACATACTATGGGAGGTATTTAGACGATGTTCTAGTTATTACCGATAGTAGTACTATCCAAGATATTTTACATTCGTTTAACAATATTCATTCTAGACTCAAATTTACATTGGAAAGGGAAGATACGGATACTAAGTCATTAAACTTTCTAAATTTCACGCTTACCCGGGACTCGAACAAAATACAATTTAGCATCTATCGAAAACCCACAAACACCGGTATGCTTCTACATTATAATAGCTACCACCCGTTCACCTACAAAAGATCGATTATCTTTAATCAATTTCTAAATGCCTATAAATATTCAACGACGGATTCTGCTTTAGACTCAGAAATACAAATATTAACTAGCAGATTCTTGAACAGGGGTTATCCCATTAACACTATAAATCGAATTAGGGTACAAGCTAAGGATAGGATACAAAATACTGCACCAATCAACAATAGTAATATCAAAAAATACTTTATTTCTGTCCCATATGTTGAACAGTGGCACAAACAGCTTAACAGATTCTTTAAAGATACCGAATTTAAAATTATAGCTAGGCCTATACGGAAGTTACACACTATACTGAACAATCGCTCGGTTCTTTCGGCGTTCGCAACACAAATTAATGATCTAGTATACAACATTTCTTGCGGTGATTGCGACTCGTCTTATCAGGGTTCCACGCGGTTTTCTCTTAATATCCGTGTAAATCAACACGAAGCCTCTGTTCGTGCTTCTCGTTCAGCAGCGTCAGAATTAGCCTTTCATGCCATTAACGAAAAACATACTTTTTTATTTAACGAGGCCAAAATACTTAACGTTCAACGTAATTATACGCGACTATTAATTGCAGAAACCGTTGAAATTAAATTACACGAGAATTCTGTTAATGTTCGGCGGCCATATTTGATCTCCGATGCGTGGACCTTTACGCGCATGCGCGAAGACACATAATCACTATTTAAGTTGCAGGTTTAGCCTGATTCGATAATTTTCATTCCTGTGATCACGACAGTCGGTCGAAAAGCATTGTCAGCTTCAAGGTGATCACGACAGTCGGTCGAAAAGCATTGTCAGCTTCAGGAAGGAAAATCGTTTTGAATATTTTCGTTAGATTCTTTTAATTGCGTTAATTTGAATTTTATTGTTTTGAATTGATTTTGAATTGATTATTTAATTATTTATAATTTACTTTAATTATTTATATTTTACTTTAATGTACCGGTAAGTTGTCGATTTTTTCGTTTTTTCCGTTTTAATTTCTGGAGGGTATCATACGGAAGTGTTCCACGTACTATATTGAGGTAAACTCCTCTTATTAATTTACTAATATCATTATCAACGTAGAACATATTGAGTATTACAGCTCTGATTCATACTATCTTAAATATAATAGAAATTGCAAACTATTGAAAACAAAAAAGTTTAAGTTATTTGGCTAAAGAAGATAAATTGCAACATCTGAAATACTATTTTTAGTTTGTACAGCACTGCAACAACTTTTCTTTACAAGTTGCTGCTTTTAATCTTTTTAAAGCAAAATGAAGCCACGTGTCGAAATATATATTTTTTTATTTTCTTTCTATTTTCAAGGCCTTATGAAACAGAAGCACTAGCTGCATAGTCAATGCTGCTGTTTACTGCAAATTATCTACATTAATACTCCTCATTATTCATATCATTTTCTTTTTATGTCAGGGGGTGTCAAGGACTGCAGCCACTGAATTTAAAAGTAGCATGTACAGTTTCAGAATGATTTTTAACTAAGCTGTAAATATATAATTCTGGAATAACCCAGCTTCTGATGAACTTAGGAAGGTGATTCCATTTTTCAAAATTCTCCCTATTCTGTAGTGATGTAAATCAGAAATAATATAAATAAAAAAAGTTTTTAATTAGTATATATAAACTGAAGTATGGAAGTCAGTTGTCCTCCTTCCATATAATGCAAACCAGTTTGGTTCCCCTGAACACATTAAATGTTGCTTGCTGATGTTGGTTCAGGGACCATCAGGAGGGGAATTTTGTAATCCAAATACCATCAGATTAAGAGCTGACAGTACATATCACACTTCCTTATCAAAGGTTTGAAGTATTCAGTCACAGCTAACTCTGTATTGCATTTTGCATTCTAATGCAATACCAAACATAACAAAAATCAAGCCTTCTTAACATTCAATCCATGCATGGTACCAAGTAGTATTGGCTCTAATATCTTTCATGTTTGGGGTTTTCATAAAAAAGAAAAGAAAAAAAAAAAAAACCAATTGCACTACTCAAGAGGAGCTATTAGGCAATACATTACTTAACCAATTTGAACATGAATATGATTTCTGAGTGTGGACTCCTTGTGTTATGTATACAGGCAACCCCCGTATAACACGATACTTCTACAACATGGTTTTGCTCTAACATGGTTAGAGAATTGTGGCAAACCTTGAATAACACGGTATTTTTTAGCTTTTGTGTGGGGAAAACTCTGTTATTATGTTGGATGAAATTTTTGAACATTTCCATTCTTTTTTGTGAATCTACACTTTTGGCTCGCTAATTGTTATGCAAAAAAAAAAAAAATTATTGAGAAGTCCCCGTATTTTACTTTGTTGGGAAATCCCTGTGCTATTGAACTTGTGCTTGTTGAACTTATGGAAAAATCTAGATTTCAAAGTTTTATTACTATTGGATAACATGCCAGTCCATCCAAAAGATTTTTAAGTCATCCAAACTTTGAAGTAATGTTCCTACCACCTAATACAACTTCTTTAATTAGATCAAGGCATTATATCTACTTTTAAAACTCATTACATAAGAAAATCGTTACAATGGATTTTGGAAAAAATTGATTCCGAATTGAACTGATGTAAAATTGCAGTGATAGAGGCATGGAAACATTATTCAATTATGGACTGTATCGGAATCATAGCTTATCACTCAAAAAAGTAAAAGCGTCAACATTAAATGTGCATTGGAAAAATGTATGGCCAGAGTCAGTTCATTCAGGAAATATAATCGAACCCACAGAAAACAGAATCTATGTGATAGTAGAACTTGCTAAGTCAGTAGGAGGGGAAGATTTTGATGATATGACTACTGAAGTCCTTGTGAGTAGCACAGTTGGTAGAATCGGAATCATCCCCATACCTGGTGGAAAAGACCTAAGTTTGAATCCCGTCGATGATGGGAGGAATTTTTATGGGTATTTTTCGCAATGTGGCTGAGTTAGTTGGTCTCAGGCCAGGGTATCATGGTTTTATCTTCGGAAACTCAGGTTTTTCATCCAGAAAACCGACCTCAGAATACACAGAGCAACATAGCCTTAGTTGCCGATGCTCCTAAAAAAAAAATATTATTACTGAAGACGTTCAAGAATTACTGGTAGAAAAGGCTGGCGAAGCAGATTTGGTGGAAATGGCATCAGAGGCAAATCAAATTAATTTAGAGGATGACAGCACATATGAAAATTCTGAACTTACAAATTTTACACTAAAAAGTATACAAAATAGTGGAGCAATTAGAATTTTATTTTTTGAATTCAGATTCTTCGACTGAAAGGAGCCCAAAGTTCAAAAGGGAGCTTCAAAAATGCTTAGTTCCATATGAAGAAATTACAAAGATCTATCAAGCAAAAGCAAACAAACGCAGTTTAATGATTTTTTAAAAAGAGCAGAAGATATACGAAATCTAGAATGGTGTATTTTTGTTAGCTCTTGGAACATAACCCCCTTTTTTGTACTGGTTCTTAGTCCTGTATAACATGGTTTCACACTACAAGAGAATTCATAGGAACCTAACTACCGTGTTATACGAGGGTTACCTGTATATATGTTTTGAAGTACATTTCAAATACTTGTAATGTCTGTTTAGATATCAATTGCCTGGAAACCTTCAACTTGGTGTTGCCATATCTTATCTGTATTTCCACGTAATTGCAGCAATGATTTATAATAAATGGCAGTCAGAAATGGTTTTGGAAATCTGAAGAGAAGATCATGCCTCATAAGTTGTGTGATTTGGGCTTACAAAAACTGGAACACTGATCTATCTAGAGGTTGATGAAATTGGATCACGTGATACACAGATGTAGAGGATATTACTGCTTCAACAAAAAGAACTTTTTTCAAGATTTCTTGATAAGATTTTATTTTATTTTGAATTATGACAATTTCACTAAAGTTGGGCTATCAATTCAAAATAAGAACAAAGTAATATTTAAAAACATTTATGTGAAAAATTTAATTTTTACAAAGCTTCAAAATTCCATAAAGAAACATGGTCTGCAGCACTTGCAAAAAACTTGCTGCAACCCATGGGTGTCCTAATAACTTACTGCCATGAGCATTCTGGGATCTTGCCAATGAAAGAGTTACTATGTCTATACAAAAGGTTTTAAAATAAGTAGCTGTATTCCTGTATTTTAAGAAATCAGAGGTCAAAAAGTTCAATAAGCAGTTTTGTTCTCCATGTTTTTGAAACATGGATCCTAAAAGAGTATTTGTGGGGGATAGGGGAAATTCATTCTGATGACAGATCAAATTAATAGTTCTGTTTTTATTTTTATGTTCTTAAATTTATGCATATACAAGTAGGTACTTATGTTACTTAAAAACATTAAAATGAATTCGCAAAATTTTTACAAAAATGCAATTCTCTGGAATCAACCACTGAGGCAGTAAAAACAATCCACTTAATATTAATATGAATAAATATGAATAAAAATTGCTTACTGTTCAAAGTATGATTCTCAAACATTTTTTTTAAGCCAATAAAATAATTACATATAACTGAGAGGAAAAAAAATTGATTTCTGTCATAAAATTTATAACAGAATAATTATATTTAAGACTATTAAGCAACTCAATTTAGAACAGGAATGCCCTGGTAATTACTTTTTTGCAGTGGAATAAGTTACATCTATACATAAAAATGTCATTATTTAAAGTCCAATTAGTATTTTATATAGAGTTAAAAAAAAAAAAAAGTAAGAAAAGTGCACTCATTCAAAAGTAAGTTGGATTATGGCTACCTTCTACAGCCACAACATTCTCACACTACAGTTATATATGTGATGCAAAATGAGTTGATCTACCAAAGATATATGCTGCCCCATTAAGTCCTAAAGCTTTTTCAGTGTTCAAGCAATTTAGATGGAGTTAGTTTGTTTTCACATATTTTAGTTTCTTGGTGCAGTGCTATTTCCTGGAGTCATGGCCATTTCTCCTCCTTGAGATCCATCTCTTGGGGGGCTCTGTAAATATCAGAACAAAAAACTATTAGTGCATTGTTACTTTTAAAATTGAAACAAGTGACAATTAAAAATATTTCCAATTTGATATGGGTATTTCATATTTCTCAAATTCTTTTGGGTTAGCATAAGGTTGAAGATTTTAACAATAATTTCATAATAGCTAAAATTCTCAATAGTTAAAACATTTTTCATCGTGAAATTTTTCTAATTTTCATGTGTTTTATACTGTACTAGCATTAGTATTAGCAAATGGTACAAGGAAGTAAGCTCATATAGCATCAGCAAAAAAAAAAAAAAAAAAACACTTCCCACATCATCTGTCCAACTCCTCTAATAATTTGTCTAGTTCCTCATTAGATTTATTCAAACTGCTCTTTCATACAGCTAATATCCTGCAACCATCCTTCAATTTAAATTTATGTCCCACTACCTATGTGTATTGTCTGAGCAAGTGGAAAGATGATATCAGCATATAGCTTGCTCAATCCATTCAAAGCTTTCTCAATCAGATCTCCTTTCCAGTGCCCAATTTCCAAACATTATAATTTGCAGACTGAAACTTTTCTTGGTAAGAGTGCCCTTTGTTCTTCCCTCGCTAATCTCACTGTCCTTCTTTGCACCCATTCCAACGTCCTTCCTAAAACGAGGCTTCCAGCCCTGCATGTACTGAAGTTGTAGCCTAACAATTGTCTTATACAAGGGGACAATCAGCCTAAAGCTAGAGAATCTTGCAATAACTGAGAGTAAAGTGGAGGAGAAATTGTTGACGATAAACACAAGAAAGGCACCCGGGGTGGATGGGATCTATCCAGTTATATTAAAGGAGGCAGCAAAGGAAGTAAGCAAACCCTTAGCCATAATTATGAGAGCTTCCTTGGACTCAGGGGAGGTACCCATGGACTGGAAATGTGCAAATGTGACCCCAATTCACAAAGGAGGATCAAAGGCTGACACAAGTAATTATAGACCTGTGAGTTTAACTTCTGTTCCCGGAAAATTAATGGAGGCACTGGTTAAAGAAGCACTGCAGGATCATCTAGACAAGACTTCAGTTATAGCTCAGACACAGCATGGTTTTGTTAAGGGGAAGTCTTGCCTGACCAATTTGATTGGATACTATGATGCAGTCACAAAAGAACTGGATGCAGGGAATAACTTTGATATTATATACTTGGATCTTAGAAAGGCTTTTGATACTGTTGCACATGGAAGACTGCTACACAAATTGGAGCAGTGGGACATTGGAGGCAAATTGCTGCTATGGATAAAGGGGTGGTTGAGGGGGAGAAGACAGAGAGTGGTAATCAATGGACACTGCTCATCGTGGACTGATGTTATTAGTGGAGTCCCTCAGGGCTCAGTGTTGGGTCCATTATTGTTTTCTGTATTTATAAATGATATTGATGATGGTATATCCGGCTTAATGTCCAAGTTTGCAGACGATACAAAGGTTGGCAGGGTTGTCAAGGACACTACGGACACTATGCTGCTGCAACAGGATCTGGAAAGGTTGAGCAGATGGGCTGAGAGGTGGCAAATGAAGTTTAACATTGACAAATGTAAAGTACTACACATGGGAAACAGCAACCCTAGAGCAACGTATCAACTCTGTGGTACAACACTGACAGTGGTAGAGAATGAAAGGGACTTAGGGGTGGTTGTGCAGGCAGATATGAAGTTCTCTGAGCAGTGCAGACGGGCTGCAAGAGTAGCTCATGGAGTATTGTCAATGATATACAGGAATTTTTCCAGCAGGGATAAGGAGGTGATTATTCCATTGTATAAGGCGATGGTCAGGCCACACCTAGAGTACTGTATACAGGTCTGGAGGCCTCATTTCAAGAAGGATGTAGAGCTGCTGGAACGAGTACAGAGAAGGGCAACAAGATTAGTGAACGGAACAAAGGGGTGCTCTTACGAAGAAAAGCTTAAGTTTTGCAAATTACAGTGTCTGGAGACTAGGCACCAGCGAGGTGATCTGATAGAGGTGTATAAAGCCTTGAATGGTTTAAGCATGCTCAATGCTGATGGGATTCTTCCTCTAGCTCAGAAAAATCACCTGAGAGGGCATAAATTCAAATTGAGGAAAGACAGATGTAGGATAGACGTGCAGAAATTTGCCTTTAGCCAGCGGGTGGTTGGTTGGTGGAACAGACTTCCATCCCTTGTGGTGGAGGTTGATAGCCTAAATAAGTTTAAGGCTCAGCTGGACATGTATTTTGAACGAACAGAGGGGTGAAGTGGAAGTGGGTTTTTTTTTTTTTTTTTTTTTGGCTGATGCTGCATAAGCTTGCTTTCTTGCATCAAATGCCTCTACTAATGCTAATGCTAATAATAACTCGCTATCTTCTTCCACTCAAGCATCCCTTTATCCACAGTAGTAGCTTGACCCTAATTCCACGCTGCTCTAATTGTACAGCAGCATCTTTCATGTTGAACAGTATTGAGATGCTGCACCTAAAAATATAATTTTGTGTCTGTATAAATAGTGAACAGAATTCCAGTTCTAGTGACTGGGCTGGGTGCTTATCCAAATCTCTTCTGGATAAGTACTCAGGCAAAAATGGCCAAATGTCTATAAATTCCAGTCAGTTTACTTTCTGCTGGGTGATAAATCCAAATTTCTGGGAGAAAATGTTGCAAGAGTTCCTGCCCAGTAAATGTATCTGAACCAATACTTTTCCCAAAGGGAAAGGAGTAAGTGGCACAATCATTATAAAACAAGGAAAGCAAGTTCTAGCAAGCTATAACAAGAAATACAGAAAAGTGTAATTTATATTAGTCTACTTTTGTAGTTGAAAGACGTATAGATATAAAATACTTAAAGAAGACCAGAAGTTATTTTCTATATAATATGGTTATAAAATGAGTAGAACTTCTTAGAATGTTTAAATGAAACAAACTTTTAAAATAAACAGCTGATGGAGAAAACTGGTTAAAAGCACTTGCAACACTAAGAAATCAATCCTGTTGTTATTAGGCAAAACACATTATCAGCAAAGGTCACTGATAGCAAAACCAATACACGGCAGTCTCCTTCATTTCAACCAAGTGAAAGTGATGCTGTTCTCTAAGTGCCTTCTTAAGAAATCTCGGTATGCAGCACTAATAGGGGGAGGGGGGTCAGGACTGAAGGCTGGTTGTTGTTGTTGGAGCTGAGCTGGAATGTCACAGTGTGAGGTTTGCCTTATCATGGAACTATGCCACACATTAACCTGTTCAGCTTATTTTCCCCACCGCTTTGTTGCGGATGGGTTTTGACTATGGTACCATTCAGCAACAAAGCCATCTAGAGTGATGGCATCAATAGAAAAAGAATATTAAAATCATCTTCTTCAGATATGGAGCAATTTGTTTTTGCTGGTGGTGATGGTTGGATTCAGTATACTTCCACTTCTGACTATGGTATTTGGTCTCTGGGTCAATGACCTGTAATGATGACATTACAGGTCATTTCCTGTGCCAATTTGATCCAATGTTTGCCCTCCTTGTGATATGTTCACTCACTCTCTGGACTCAAAGAATGGCATCTCTGTATGCTGGGCATAATTGGACGTATCCATGATATTCACAGCATGTAAACTGCAACTACCATTCCCATTTATTTTCAGCACATATTGGATATCTGACAATTACACAGCAGGCCTAGAGAGTATTATTACCTGTTTTGTGAAGACAGTCAATTAGTCATTCATTCTGTGTGGATCACAACTGTTTATTCCACAAGCCCATGTTTCATCTGGCCTAGCTGACTCTTAGTAAACAGTACTATATGTGATTACTTATAGTATTAAATTGGTTTTTGAATTTGTTTGAATTAAATTGTCAGCTCATTTCTTTGAATTGTTATTGGACTAAGAATCAACATTACTCAGCAACTGTAAAAAAACCTTGAACCACTATGCATAAATATAAAGTCTCTAAAGCTTTCTCAGATAAATGTTCAACATTACTTTTAAAACATATGGTATAAATTTATTTATTGTAAAAATATTCAGCATTTATAACTTAATAATCATCTGCTAAGAGTTTCCTGAGCATAGTAATAAGTAGAAAACTGAAAAAGGATACCTGTTTGATGTTATAAATTGGGAAATCAGTCAGTATATGTTTAACTGATAGGATTACTTTATAAGTTATGTTAGGGTGTTTTGTTTTTAACAGACATGAGTTTATTAAGTAACTGTGACTGATCTGATGCAGTGCTAATATTACTGTTTCTTGTCACACTTTTCAGAGTCCATTTCCCCATTACTTCAAGTCTCTAGACTATTATAATAATAACAATTTCAACTTTTTTTTTTATATGATTTTTTTTTATGCTTTGTACTGGGATTCTTGTCATTATAAATGGCCATGCAACTGAGTTCTCCTTTTTTACTCTGTTCATGAAACTGTAACATGTTTCTAAAGTAATTGCTGTATTGGCTAATTCACTTTCTTTAATTCCATATATTGGATTTTGAACCATATGAAATGGTTCAAAATGCAATATATATTATTTCCCTATGAGAAGATATAAATTATCCTCTCACAGATACAAAATATTTTAATTGGATGAGAATGAATTTTAATGTCTTGTAAGGTGTGGAGTAAATAGTTTTTATTTATTATTTTTTTTTTAACAGCACCAGAGCCAGTCACTCATATCTGTCTGAGGAAATATGTGTTTGTGGGCTGATTTATGCATTGTGCAGGCTGGAAAACCTGGAATAGGGAAAAATCTTTACTTCTGTCTGAGAGTGGATAACTACAGCCTCAAATAAGAGGACTTCATTGAGGTGAATAAAACTAGACTTTTTCAAAACAAGTGGTATATTGTGGCAACTACACTGCTAAACAGAAGACTAGGTGCAGAGTATAATCAAGAAGTTAATATGGTATACATTCTATTATATATTTCTTTGCTACATTGTTTAAAGAGAATAGTTTCAAAATTAATTTTATTCAGTTGCTAATTCTGCTCTGAAGATTCACTGGAATGTAACATCTTCATATTCCAATGAACCTGATGATATTGTTATTTTGGAAGTAGGCACTAAGGAGTATATAACTGTTGAAAAATTAACATACATATCCTGATTTGCTTCCAATTCAGAAGAGAAAAGTTACAGAAAGGTGGATGTACATTGTTCAGTCAAAATATTATGACCACTCCCTGTGTTTCAGCAATCGGCCATTTCTCCCTGCCTGGTGGCACATGTCACAGTGAGAACCGGTAAATGTGATACTGCAGATTCATAGCATGTGTTCTATATGAGGTAGTTGATTGACATAGGCAAGATATGTGATCTGATGGACTTCAAGGGTGGCAATATTACGGAAATTGAACCTCGTGGGCTGTTCACTGAGTGCTGTAGTTAAGGTGTTTCAAGAGTGGATGGATAGCAGACAAAGCATCGGTCACAAGGCCAATGGCAGGAGCTCAAGCCTCATCAATGGCTGTGGTGAACAACTGCGGAACTCTGCATAAGTCGAATTTTATGTAAGTTGGAATTTCCCTAAATGCTTATGCAGCACTCACAACTATGCTTGCTGAATTTGATTGAAGCAAAAAAGAAATGTTCGACGAACATGTAAATAGAATTATTTATTCAATTTTTTTTTATCTCATATAGGAAAAATTGCAAAAGTGTGCAATTACAAAAATTTCGAAATTATAAAATTACGAAAAAAGGGAGCGGACAGGCATAACGTCATCAAGTTTTACCTTTCAAGCATCGTTGCCAGAATCAATATCTCCAGCTGATAAGTATGCCACTGCAAAGATTTAGAAGGGTTTTTTCCAACACATCACAAAATTTCTCTGCTGTTGCAGGATCAGCAGTGGCGACTTCACTGCATACATACATTGTGGAAACAAGTGTGATGCTTGAATCTATTAAACCACTCGTTGCTTGCCATGAACTTGACTTGGGATTTGCCGTACTTATACTTAATCTTCATAAATACTTGTTGCTTTTTCTTTAATGGCCACTAAACTCAGGATCACTCGCTTCTGAATCTCATTTCCCATCCATATTATTAACACCTTTTCTATCTTCTATATAGCAACTGAACACTGTTTTGTGATCACTGTTGATCTTAAATGCATTGTCCTTTAACATGTTCTTTTATATGCGCAGTCCTTTGAAATAGCATTCTCTGTTGAAGCAGCGAGACCTAATTCCCATGCAATAGATGACAAACTTTGTTCTGCTTCTTACTTCTCAATCATTTTCATCTTCATTTCTAAATCAATTTTGTTTGGTTTCCTAGCACTGACACCACTTGCACTTTCCACTGGTCACTTTCCCTTCATCATTGTAATAAGTAAATAGGAATGAAGAGAAGATGCTGAAAATTTATTTATGTTTCTTATATGACTGAAGATTTCAATGAAGGGGAACACATTTCACCATAATAACGTAAAAACCCACACAATTCCAGTTATCAGGATTATTGAAAATGCAACAAGATCGAGTTTACTACCCGTTTATAATTAGATGCACTAACAGAAAAGCCCAATAAACCAGAAAGTGCAAATTGCTTTGTTTTATGGTTGTGACTTCCAGAAATGTGCTTTAGAAAAATATCAACTAAGCCATTCAAAATTGATTCTTATAATAGAACATATGATGATGAAAGGGTGGTGCTTCATTATAAAAATTATCTTTTAGAGAGATAATTAGCTTAGTTATATAGTGAACATTCAACTTCCAAGGTCTTGGAACGAATTACCAAAAAAAAAACAAAAAAAAAAAACACCACAATGTGTTATTGGGTTCGCATTGTGATGTTTTCACAATAGCTCCATTTATTTCTACGGGATGCAAATTGCATCCATGGTTTTTTTAAGTTTGTACCGGGGAGGGCCTATATATACTGATTTTTTCTATGAATAAGGCTTTTACAAAAAGTTAACTTTCGGTCTGGTGCAATCCTAATAATTTAATTTCGGAGTAACAAAACTAGTTTTCCAATAAACTTTTAAATATGGACCAGGATGAAAAGTTCCTTTTATAACAAAAGTGGATACAAACTGTTCTTTGCATTGATATCACAGCAAAAGAATATTAAAATTATCTGACTTTAATCAACTCAGTATAAAAAAATTATAATTAGTTTTTCATTTATACTTGGATGACAGAAGCATAGTAGTCTGATTGTAATCAAAGTATTATGCATCCGTCCCAAAGTAATCAGAATTATTCTTATAATTTAACTTGTCAAGGTCATTAGCAAACAAGCTATTTGCATAAAAATATGCAAATAACCTGTCTGCTACATCTCCATGTGCATGTTATATTTAGCAATTGATAAAAATAATGGATACCAAAACCGAAAACTCAACTATAACAAAAACATTATTTATTATTTATTATTTTTTTTTTAAACAGAAAAAAACTTAAAATTATCAGTCAAGGAGCTAAGAAATATTGTACTGTAAAGTATTTCTGATTTACACGATAGATATGTTCCTGTAAAGTGCAGCATAAAACAATTAAAACTGTTACATTAAGAGCTTATTTCTCAGAAGAAATAATGAAAAGGGGAAGAAGTTTCATAAAAAAAATTTTTTTTAAGCTAAGTTTTTTTGAAACGTACACTGATTGCACAGGCAGGGATGGCAAACAATTGGCAAATTTGTACAGGAAAATATAAGAGGGATGCAGTAACCCACCATAAATAGTTTATACAATGAACTATTTATAGTGGGTTGCAAAATTTTTTTAAAATCCGGCCTCTCTTGGAAGTGAAATATATCATATTTTTAAATTTTTTGGATTTTAGAGAGGTGCACAGTGGTTAAACAGTTTTGGAGAAGCACATTCTAATGAATATTAAGGAATAATTTATGAGATATGCCCTATCTTTATCAATTTACATAGCATTTTATTTGAATGTACTGTGGAGAAATTCAACCAATTTGTTTGTACATAATAATGAAGATTGCGTTTGTTTTTGTGCCAATGTAACTATAATTATCAAGGATCATTCAAAAGACATGCAGTTTACAGTATATTTGCAATTTTATTTCAATTATTATTGTTAATATAATTATAACAGGGCATTTAATAAAAGTTGAAAGTATCTTCCTTTCCAAATTTAATCAAACTCTTTTTATAATCTCACTCATCTTTGATGAAACTTGACAGTGTCTGAGCAGTTATTACTGAAATTTCTCATTCAATTTTTAATTTTTCAAATATGTGAAGGTTGTTAGTGTTATACTATTCTTTTAAGCAGTCCAAAAAATTAAAATCCAGGTATTGTGGATGTTCAATTATGAACATGAGCTATGCCAGGGAGTGTTATGTGCTGCCTTCATTGTAAACAAAACACTACTAATGAGTAACTGAACACTAATATATAACAAAAACTGTTGGACATTTAGGGATGACCAATGGAATTTGATTCTAACTGCTAATAATAGCAGTTAGAATAAAACTGTATCAAGTTTTTAATGATAAATAACACTTACAGCTGGGGCTGCATGAATATTAGACCCTGTAGTGATGCAGCTAATGAGCTATATGTCAAATGTGTCTAAAATGCTTTGTGGCAGATGCAGGGTTTCTCCCATTGACTGCTGTAGTGCCGGTTGTATATATGTAATGTGTAATTATCACTTTGGTGCAGTGTCGTGTTGGAGTGTTGTGTGACCAGTGCCTGGCATCTTAGCAGACAGGGTGCATCCAACACCCAGTCGGATGCTCCCTGCCTCCTCCTGTCCCTTGCCGCTGTATGTTAAAATAAGTGTCACATTGATTATCACGTATAATTGTGTATACCTGCTAAAGGGAGAGTATCCACATCTTTGGATATTATTTTCTGTTTTAATCCATACAAAAAAAAGGTGACAATTCTCTCTCTCTCTCAGTGCTTTTATTTATTCTGTAGACTTTGTACCTTAGTGTGCACTTTTCTTGTCAATGAGCTTTGACTAGTTTGATATCACTTCAGACAGTTATGAGTAAAGAGATTATAATTGCAGAATTAATTTTTTTTTTGCATGTTTCAATAAGCTGTTATTAATGGAATAGATAATCATGGATTTAATCAAATCACACATTTTTCCGGCCATACCCACACTCCAATGGGCATTTTTTCTGTCTTTTTGCAGAGCACTTTGCAGTAAGTTAGTTTACTGAATGCAATAGCACAAAGAGAAATATCACCCTTTTCTGAAATTAAAGATGAGTGTCAAACAAGGCTAGATTTGTTAATGTGCACTGGATCAAGTTTCACAAGTTACCCAGACAAATGTGACTACTGTAAAGAGGAAGAGGAAAGGTTTTTAGCTTTTAATATTTGTGTGTGTCAGGGCTGACACTACTTAAATTTGGTATGGTGCTGAACTGCTTTCTTAATATTTGTGGATTTTAAAATTATGATGATTACTGTTTTTTTTTTTTTTTTTTTTTGAAAAATATGAGTAAACAAAAGGTTTTTTTTTTTTTTTTTTTTTTTGTTATGACATCTGTTTTACTGTCACATGTGGTGGTGGTGAAACCCATAAGTTTAAAACTATGGGCAGAATTATTCAGCATTGAAGTACTCATTGGAAAACTTACGTATTTTCACCTATTTATAATAATAAATGAATAATAATTTTAATTAGTTTTTTTTTTTTTTTTTTAACTTATGGCATGCAATTCTTTTCTTTTAGCATATTTTTGTCATATTTTTGTTTCAGCCTGTTTTTGGCAACAGAGTGGAAAAGGTTTATAATTCTTGCACAGAGAATACTAAATACAGTATTAAATTATAAATTACAGTTTTAAATAAAGTTATGCTATTTTTTGTTGCTTTTAATTTCATGTTTTCTTTTAGACTTTTGCCCTGCCCTTAGGTTTAACAAAAAGAAAGTCAGAAAGCAATTATATGAGCTATATTTTGAGAACACAATTTTACACACAGAAATTATATGCCAGAGAAACAAATGCAATTTAATACAAGGAAATAATGAATACACGTTGTAATCACCACATTATTTAACTACTGTTAACTGTACTATGCCTAGCAAAGATAACTGTCACCTGGAGGACTGCAAAGGTTGTGTTACCTCCATAGAGAAAGCTGAACTGCCCAATTAGCTAGAGTAGTGCACTACTTGCAGGAGGGTTATAACCTCTTGGTAAATGATGATTACATCATCAATTCTGCACATGGTTTTAAGATCCGATGCTGGTTGGAATCTGCTCCATATGCAGTTCCAGACATAGCCCTAAAGCCTGATAACCCACGAACAACATAGAGGTTACTAATCTCAAGATGTTTCCAACTTTTCTTTCTTCTTGATCCTTTGATATCTATATCCTGTCAAATGGTTGGGTTGATATTCATATTGTATCTTTCCCTCAGCCAATTTTCTTTTCAATTTCTTATAAGTTCTTGAACTATACCTGTCACAATTCCAAGCCACATACATGTATTTATAGTCATTGTTCTGGTGGATTGCTACAGCTAATAAAGTCAGAATACTGACAGAAAGCTCATAGACTTTAGTTTTAATTTTAATACTTAATTTAACATATTTTATTTAACTTAATATATTTTATACACCTTTTAAAAGTTTTTATGCAATATAATACAAGTCTACAACCTGTATTATTTTTTGGTTTTACTGCATATATTTTTATCATAGATACTATTAAGTATGGTTGGTGTTTACAGGAATTATTCATGTATACAGTTTGCAACCTTCACGGGATTGTCAGTCCTCTACTAAAATTTTGATTTCCAAACTACAAACCTTGATGTTATAAACTTTGTTCAACTTCAGCAATTAGAATGGAAAAAAACCTCTGAAGTAAAGGTACCTCTGAAGTAAAGGTACTTTACTTTTTTCAATTTATTTTACTTTTCTTGTAAAATGAACAAGAAGTATTTTCAATATTTATGTTATTGTTTCCCTTATTTTCTTTTACAAAAACCAAAAGGCATTCTGCTACATGAAAAAAAATCCAAGTTTCCAAGAGAGGAAACCATGCAATGCTCACCCGAGACCAATTAAAAAGCCTACAAAAATTCTTCCTGCCTTGACGACATTTGAACCTAGACCTTTCCATGTGGGGTGGGCGGTAAGCAATGATAACCACTGTGTTACTCAAAAGGATCAACATTTATGCATTTGACCTACATTGTACAATAACAACACAGTACAGCAAATTTTATTTGCTTTTGTTGTTACTATGATATTTTCTTTGTCTTGCTAATCAGACTGGTAAATTCTTATGACACTGAGTGAGATAAAAATTCATGAAACAAATAACAACACAAATTAAGTATTGATTCAGTATTATTTAACATTGTAGTATACCTATCATTTTTGAGAAGATAGGGACAACTTCCACTGGTTCTGTTTAGCAAGAAAAATGCTTAATTGATAACCAATATGCAGTACAGTACATCATTATTACAACTAAGAAACTTCAGAAAAGAAATAAATTTTAAATTTATAAATACAGTAAACCCTCGCTATTTGCGGGGGTAACGTTCCTGAGAAATGTCGCGAATACCGAAAACGCAAATACTGAGTTATGGCTCCCATAGTAATAAAGGGGTTCCTTTCCAAACTATGAAATATATAAGAAAAACTAGTTTAAAATTTTGTCTATGTATGTATTATATGTACTTTCATAATATGACTATGTATATAGTGAAATGCAAGCATATGACATCGAAATGAAAATAAGAAACAATTTAATATTAAATGAATATTTATTAGAAATTTCAAACAAATCTTTCAAACCAGCGTCTTTGCTAGCTAAAAAACTTATCCCGGCAGTGCTATCACCAGTTTCGCTAAAGTGTTGATAAAGGAGTTTTGCCTTTTCACGAATGATGAGTGAACTTAACGGAATTTTATTTTGAGTTCGGTCTTCTATCCACAGATTTAAAGCCTTTTCCATTTTTTCTAATTTAACATCACGAGTTACAGAGCAAATTTTTGAAGCAATTAGCACGTTTTCATGGACACTATGGCGGATTTATTCTTCCGATTTTTTGATTGATCGTACCGGAGGCCTCCGTAGCCGAGTGGTCAGGAGCGGGAGTGCAGTGGCACATGCTCTTTGAGTAGACCGGGGTTCAAGCCCCTGACTGCTGAATACGGTCGATCTGCCAACCCGCACTGGACCAGCGTGGTAGATTATGGTCCATTTCCCTCAGCATGAATTGTTGAGGAGGCTTCCATCCTGCAGTGGGTTGATAATGGCTGCACTTATATACTTTTTTTTTTTACCGTTGACTCATTGATTTTATAATGTTTTGCCACTGAGGAGACACTTTCACCATTAGAAATTTTGTCTAAAAACTCAATTTTATTCGCTAATGTCATCACCTTCTTTGATATTTTCACATTTCTCTTGTTATTCATAGCCATATTTTTGGTAGGGGTTAGAAAGAACTTGTCCACAATAAAGTCACTTTCTTCCATTAACACACTCGAAAAAGTCTGTTTTACACTGCAAAACGGTAGATTTATCATTTTTGTAAGCATATCAATTGATATGCGTATAAAAAAGATATGACATTTATAAATATCAATTTATAAATTGATAAATTTATTCAATTTATAATTGATAAATATCAATTAATTGATATTTATCAATTGAAATATCAATTGATAAAAAATTGATAAATTTATTCAATTTATAAGCATATAAATTAAAAGCAAACGACGAAACCTTCCATGACAAGTGCATAACACATACTGAACAAGGATTAACGAGAAACATCCACGCTGGCGATTTTGTCACCCCTCTCCCTCCACCGAGCGCAAAAGATAATTTTAGCCACGCCCATGTTTTTTTATGGTGGAAAATATTCACGGCGCTTTAAAATTCACATTTTTTTAGGTTTCATTTTATATTAAATCGGCGATTGCGAATACGCGAATAGCGGGGGTTTACTGTACACCACAAATTTTCAAATCTGGAAAAATTAGGGCAAGTCACAGCTAGGTTCAGAAAGAAATATTAGTTTGTTATTATTATGTTTTCTCATCATTTTTAAGTTTATGGTGCATCAGCATCTTAGACCTTAAATAATACTTGCTCCACCCGAAATCAGTTAATTACAGATTAAAATGATCTTTAAGACTTCCTCATGTTCTCTGAGAGGGATATTCAAACCCAGGCCTTTCCAAAATAAGTGACAAATCCTTACTGTTATGGAGGACAGGTACTGCCCTATTTATCATAGTGCAATATAAACTATATTGCTAAAAAGTAACCAGACAAGGGCAATAATGTGTTGATCCACCAGTGACCTTAATTATACACTATCCTCATTGCTAGACTCCAAACCACTTTTTAATAACAGGAAGAGGGCAGTATTTTGGTCTGATCCTCCTTCAACATAGCAGTCCATTCAATGGAGTTCAGGTTGGGCTCTGGGCAGGTCAACATGTCGTTGAATGAAGTCATGAGAGGCTATGCAGTGTGACATGGTGCACTGTCATGCTGAAATAAAAAAAGGGCACTTTCCCAATACTATATTGCAGGAAAGAGTGGAACTGTCCAGAATGTCAATGTATTGCATAGCCATTTTTCCAAGAATGATGACGAACAGTCCAATTAAGAGACAACTCTCAAATTAACAGCATCTCCACCAAACTTTGCAGTTGGATAACACACTGGTAATTTTCACCAGGATTCACCAGGCCTAAACCCACAGCCATCAAACTGGAAAACTGTATGTGTGTGTTTCATCACTCCATAATATAGCTTTCCAATGTTCCAGGGAACAAATATGTTGCTTTATGCAACTGGCAAGTCAATGTGTGCTGTGATGTTTGGTTTTTGTGCTGCAGTACATGAAAAAATCTAAAGCTATGCAGTTCCCTATGTTTGTTCTTATCAGTTCCTGTGGCCTTCAAACATTTGGTTGTCAATATTTGATGAGGACTGACGGGATCTATCATTGTTCTGAGTGCCTTCTGATCTCTTTTGGTTCATTTTTACAGCATATCTTAACAGATGTAGCAGCATCAACAGAATACCTATTATGGCATTCCACAATGTCTCTACACTGGAAGTTACTAAGCTTAACACTTTGACCTGTCTACTATATTTTGTTGATCTGCTTACTTCTAGCATTAGCATACTTGCTTTTATACCTATTCTTGACATGTGGATGGAGAATGGGGTTCATTTTGTCCAATTTCCATTGTTTATCAATTATGTTTGGCAATATTTCCAATGCAATATAATGCTGTACTGTATATAGAAATAAAGTACATTAGCACATTTGCTGCCACCTATACTTGAGAGAGTTTATCTAATGTGTTGTAATTTCCAGAATGTTCATGAACAACATTCTGAAATCCTTAACAATACAAAAATTGAAAATAATGGTTGAAAAGTAAAAGTCTGGAATTCGTAGTAAAAGCAGATATTTCTGGGGCCGAGCTTAAATCATAACAAACCTCAAAATTTTATGAAAAGTTTATTTCATGTATATAAATTGAACTCAATGCAAGCAAAGAACAAATAAAACTGTGTGCCAAGTCAATAACAAAAACCAAGTATTGCTGCATATAGCAAAGAGTTAAATCACTGTGTATTCAGCAATTGTTAATTTCATGTGCCTTTACATATACAGCACTCATTTATTGACTGCTTAAGAATGACCATCATACACACTACTGCTTGGATGCCTTTTTAACACTTATATGTGTAATGACTCACTTCTATTGCTGTTGGAAGTGCTCTTTTCATCAAAGAACACTTCCAACAGTTTCCTTGCATCATTTTTTCATTCTAATACTAACCATAACATAACAAAGACATAAAAATTTTTTTGACACACATCTTTCCATTATAACTTTAGTAAGGCCAAATGATGCAAGGAAGCAAACTTTTTCTGCATCACACACACACACACACATATAAACTACTATTCCTATTCCCACAAGGTAAACATCCAATTTTGCTTTAAACAAATTCACTGCTTCTGCCACATTGGGAGGCAACTTATTCAAATGTTTGGTAACCCAAACTGCCATAAGATGAATTCATAAGATCTTCTATTATTCCCTGAGATTTTATATTTGTTTAGTCCACTAGGGAGACCAAAGCTTTGGAAAACTTATACTATATGTATGGAAAAATCACTCTCAATTCATTCTCAACAGACTCCATGCATTTCCATGCACAGTGTTTGTGAAGTTGGAAATTACTGTAGGTTTAACCCACTAATGGATACACTTGATTTTTTTTTTATATACCAAAAACAATTTAAATTTATATTTAAACAATTTTAAGTTATAATTAAAACTTATAAATTTAATTATTTATTAGAATTATATTAGGGTGAATTTAGTATTCCTCCAGTGTGGTATTCATTTTCCATCTCAATTATTATTTTTAAAATGGGAAGCACAGCCTGGAAAAATGTGTCAATGGCACCATGTTTGTCAAAAAAAAAAAAAAAAAAAAAAATACAGCAGTTGTTATGGTAACTCCACAGAGTTTTGGTTCCCTTTAGATGTTTTTTGATCTCATTATACAATTTATAAGAATTAAGATTTTCCATTCTATATTTTTCTTGCTTCCCTTCCCCATAAAAACTAATTGGTGAAAAAGTCATTAAGTTGCCTGTTAATGGTGGTGAACTGACATTAATCACACAGTACAAGGAAGCCACACTTTTTCTGCTACAGCAAAAAAAAAAAAAAAAAAAAAAAAAGCAAAGCAAGCCACTGTTACCTCTGTGATTTGAATATTGGCTTTATTGGTAACTCATTACTGATATAGCCAAAATTCAATTTCTCTAATCATCAGCCTAAATTACCCACAGAGGAAATTTATTCTAATGATTAATAACACACTGACTAAACTAAAATTTGCTGCAATCTGGTCTACTTTAACTCCTTCCTCTTAGTTTGAATTGCAACCCCCCATCATTTATATAATTAATTAATACTATGAAATTTCAACATCATTCATTTTACTATCCTCTGTAACATACCTAGTTACTGTGTGCAACTGACATATTCACACAGCATCCCAAATGCAGTCTTACATCAGTAGGATACCGTGGACACTACTTGTTACCTGTCTGCACTGCACACAGAGAACTTTGTGCTTGCCTGATAGCAACATTCTAAATCGTTTTTCTTCCTCTCCTGCTTTTAATTCGACACCCACAAGTGTAAAAATTATTTAGGAGTTGTAATTTCATAAGTGTAAAACCTCAAGTTTTACAAGATTAATCTATTTTTAAGCTCTGCCAATTTTCACATCAGGTGAAAATTTTGATATCACACCCTGTATCCTTTTGGTAGCGTAATTTAAAAATATTAGCAACAGAAACGATAATCAAGGGATCCCTATTTTATCGTAACACATTTAACAATTGCAACTGACAACTGCAACGTCATGTATTTCATCACCTATTTGCCTCATAATCCATCTAAGGATTTATTCACGATACCAATATTCATAATGCTAATAGAGGCAGAATATACAGCAATCTCTCATGCAAGACTAAGTCCAATGCATTACTGAAGTGAAAATAAACAATAAAAAAAATAAAATTATTTTATGCTTCCAACTTAAGACTGACAACTTCCTAATGGTTTATCAACTAACTAACTAACTTGCATTAACTAACTTGTTCTTCACTGTGAAGAGACATTCCTCTGGAAAGACCAATACAAAATGCAAAGTATCCATTCAATTCATTAGGATACATCAGCTGGGTTAACAGCAACTTTCTCCCTTCATCCATTATTTAGGGATCTGCTCTTACATAACGTGCCAACCTGATTTACTTTTTCTGATTCAACTCTCTGAGTGCAGTGATAGTGCTGGAAAACCATTTTCAAATTTCACATCCACTGTTGAGAGACAAAACAGTCACTAATATTTCAACTCAATGATAATAAACAGAACATTACATTTTGCTGGACTCCAGAGCACAGTGGAATATTGGGAAACGAACATGCAGATCAAGCAGAAAAAAAAAACACTATGGACACTGTGACCCCATTCCAATTCCCTCTACTGATTATAAACCGATTGTGCAATTATGTAATGAACTGTGGAGCACCCAAACTTGTAATAAATTATTAGAAATAAAGCAGAAACCACAATTATGGAAATTCAGCTCCCGACAGAACAGGCCACATTCATTTAACACATCTCTTTTTACTGTTCAGGGATGATCCACCACACTGTTTACATTGTCATTCTCCACTTATTGAAAAACACATTCTTCTGGAATGTGCTCACTACTAACTACTAGAACCTCTTCCTTCCAATCACTTGTTAACCTAACAGAACCACTAAGACTTTTTTTTTTTTTTTTTTAGTATTGTGCTTGGGTTGGAGGTTGAGAAGACGAAAGAAGATATTTGTTGACATTAGATTTCAACTTCTGTAGATTGTAATTTTCAGGGAATATATGTATGAAGGAAGGTTGTTCCAGAAAATGGCAGTTGAATGAATAAACGAGGAAGATGAAAAGTTGGTTCTATGAGTTTGAAGTTGGACAGTAAATGGATGTTGGATGGTGGTGGTACGCATTTGAAATGCTTTGAAAGAGATAGCGGGAATTATAGAAGCCAATTCCGAAGAACAGTGCTCATGGAAGTATCTGTAGAAAAGGCATGCAGCAGAAACAGCATGTCAATGAGACAGCGAGTACAGAGGCTCTGTTAGAGAGGAGTCATTATTTAACCTAACTGTCCACTTCTGAATGGAATCTAGAAGCCTGAGAGAGGTTTTAGAAGCACCACCCCAGATGTGGGAACAATATTCCACGGTAGGACGGATTTGCAATTTGTACAAAGTGAACAGCTGTTTGGAAGAAAAGTAACACCGAGTGCAAAAGAGAAAACCAAGTTTTTCAGATGCAGAGGAGGCCTATATTTGAAATGTGCTTGTGCCAGATAGATTAGAAGTCAAGGTAATCCCCAAAAGAGATACAGTGGTACCTCGGTATACGTCCGTTTTGGAATAAGTCCAACTTGATATACGTCCTGTTTGGACGCAAAAAATTTTGTTTGATATACAACCTTTGTTTGGAATACAACTCGCGTGCATCAAAATGAGTCACGACACCGCACTCTACCCTTTACCTCTCTCGAGACAAAGCCACAACTCAGAGATGCCAGATCTTACCCCCTCTCCAAAAACCGAATAAAAGCTGACCGGGACGGACGCTAGCAAAGTATGCGTGCCCGTCCTCATTCGGCTTTCCGAATAAAACCGACCAAGGACATATGTGCACACAGTACGCGCTTACATCCTCGATCGACTAAATTCGGTTTTTGGAGAGGGGGTAAGATCTGGCATCTCTGCCATGACTGCCCACGAACGTTAGTATGACAGTTTCTACCATTCAGTGAACAACCCACGCTATAACTCTGTGAATTTTCACGTGATTTTGTGTTTTTTTGCGTAAATTTTTTGTAAATTCATTAACCATGAGTTATAAGAAAGTTAATGAGAAGAGCCAAGCAATGAAGAAAATGGTTAGGATCACCATGGAGGTGAAAAAAAGAGATTGTTGAAAAGTATGAAGGTGGCATGCGTATCCGGGACTTGGCTGCTGCATACCGTATGCCGAGAACGATGGTATCTACGATTGTGAAAAACAAAGATCAGGGACATTAAAGTATGTTGAGAATTTGTTTTTGATCTCGATAACAGAAAAACAGTGTGCTGGCGATAGCATATCGGAGGCAATGATTTGCGAAAAGGCAAAACTGATGCATGCCGATCTTTTGAAAAACAAGGCAGGAACAAGCCAAGAAAGTGAAGTGTTTAAAGCCAGCCATGGCTGGTTTGATAATTTTAAGAAGAAGACTGGCATTCACAGTGTTGTGAGGCATGCAGAGGGAGCCAGTGCTGATAAAGATGCTGCCAATGATTTTGTTACAGAGTTTGGGGAATTTGTGGAGGCTGAGGGTTTTTGTTCTCCAACAAGTTTTTAATTGTGACGAAACAGGCCTGTTTTGGAAGAAAATGCCTAACAGGACCTATATTACACAAGAGAAGAAGGCACTGCCAGGGCACAAGCCAATGAAGGACAGGCTAACTCTCTTGTTCTGTGGCAATGCAAGTGGGGATTGCAAACTGAAGCCTCTACTGATCTACCACTCTGAAAACCCGAGGGCCTTTAAGAAACATAATGTGCAGAAAACTCAGTAACCTGTGATGTGGTGGACAAACAGCAAGGATTGGGTAACCAGAGAATATTTCAGCTAGTGGTTTAATGTTATGTTTGGGCCAAGTGTAAAAAGTTATTTAGAGGAGAAAAACCTGCCTCTGAAGGCCCTCCTCATAATGGACAATGCTCCCGCTCACCCTCCAAGCTTGCAGGACTATGTGCTGCCGGAGTTTGACTTCATTACTGTAAAGTTCCTCCGCCCTAACACAACTCCTCTCATTCAGCCCATGTACCAGCAGGTCATCAGTAATTTCAAGAAACTCTACACTAAAGCACTATTCCAGAGGTGCTTTGAAGTGACCTCTGACATAGAATTAACCCTGAGGGAGTTTTGGAAAGATCACTTTATTATCGTCCATTGCATATCTCTCACTGACAAAGCCTGGCAGTAAGTTTCCTATAGTACAATGAACTCTGCTTGGAGGAATTTGTGGCCAGAAGCAGTGACTGAAAGGGACTTTGAGGCTGTGCCTATAGTGGAGGATATTGTCTCTCTGGGCAGATCCATGGGTCTGGATGTGAGTGATGGTGATGTGGAGGGGCACAGGGAAGAGCTAACCACTGAGGATCTGCAGGAACTTGAGAAGGAGGAGCACAAGACTAAGATGGATACACTCTCTTCAAGCTCAGAAGAGGAGGAGATAGAGGAAGCCCCTACATCATTAATCAAGGAAATCTTTGCCAAATGGATGGATGTCAAAAACTTTGCAGAGAAGTACCACCCCAACAAAGCCCAAACAAGCCGTAATGACATTGTCTGGAATGACCAGACAATGTCACATTTCCGAAACATCCTGAGAAGGCAGAAGCAAAGTTCTTTGAACGGATTTTTAGTAAATGTCAAACCTGGCGATCCTCAACCAGATCCAAGTAGGGAAAAGAGACAGAAAAGAGAAAATTAAAGTTTGTTAAATTTTAATTTATTTCATCTAATTGCTTTTGTATTTATGTATTTTAGTATTAAGCAGTGTTTAAATTATTTTATACAACCCCATCAATGTATAATATGCCAATAACAATAGGATTGTTTTTCGTGGGAACGGATTAATCATTTTCCCTTTATTTCTTATGGGAAAAATTCGTTTGGTATACGTCCTGTTCGGTATAAGTCCAAGGATCTGGAACGGATTAAGGACGTATACCAAGGTACCACTGTATATCATTTTGCCTAGAAATTGGAGGGGCACCAAAGATATGCATAGGAACAGAAGAATCCTTTTTGCAAGATATAATAGAAGACTGAGTTTTTGTAGGATTATAATCAACTAAGTTGTCTTTGCCCCACTGGAGAATTACCTGGAGATTGACATTTAAGGAATTGGTAGCGGATATTCAAGAAGTTGAAGCTGATTGAGCAGGACAAGGTTTCTCAAAATGGAAAGTGGAATGCAGTGTGCTATCATCGGCAAAACTAAGGATAAGATTTCCAGTCAATGGAAGAAGATCATTAATATATACAAGAGGAAAAGAGTGGGGGGAAAGAACTGAACCTTGGGGGGCACCGGCATTAGTGGAGAATTTAGAAGACAGAGAGCCATCTACCATCACCCTCAGTGAGCGATCAAAGAGAAAACTGGATAACGAATTACAAAAAACAGTTGGCAAACCATAAGATGGAAGCTTGTTTAGATCGAAACAAGCTTCCATTAAACACAATCGAAAGCCTTTGAGATGTCAAGAGAGCAACTGCTTGTGTTTCACCACACTATTCCATTGAATTTTCCCACAAATGGGTAACATAAGCCAGGATAGACTGACAGAATCCATACTAGATCAGACAGAAGGTTTCTAGGTAGTTTAAGAGTTGGCTGTTAATTGATTTCTCCACTGACGTAATCCATAATAGATCAGATGGAAGGTTTCTGGGTAGTTTAAGAGTTGGCAGTTAATTGATTTTTCCATTATTTTAGAAAGAGTGGAAGTAGTTGCAATGGGACGATAACTGGATGGGAGGGATTTGTCACCCTTTTTAGGAACTGGCTGGATATGAACAAATTTCCAAGCAGAAGGAAAAACACCTTTGGAATAAGAAAGTGAAAAGAGGCAGCAAAGAACAGGTGTAAGTTCAGGAGCACAGATTTTGAGAACAAGTGGAGAAATACCATCAGGACCTGGAGCTTTCTTAGCATCAAGATTCTTCAAAATCCTTCTAACATTCTTTTGATGGAAGATCACAGGAGGCATTGAATGGAGCATGTTGGGAATGGTGGGAGGTGTTTTACCAAGATCATTAATACATGAGTTGGAAGAAAAATGGGATTCTAGCAGGTCAGCTTTATCCTTGGCTGAAGTGACAACAGAACCATCTGGTTTTGAGAGAAGTGGGAGCAGAGATGGGCAAAAGATGCGGCCAATAGCTTTGGCAAGAGACCAGAATGCTTGGCTACCATTAGGGCAAGCAAATGAAACTGAAGAATTGGAAACAAGCCAATTACGATATGCAACATTCTTCTCTTGAACAGCTTAGGCACACTTATCGGAAAACCAAGGTTTAGATAAAGGATGAGATTATTATTATTATTAATAGCTATATAGTGCAAGGAAGCCTGAGGCTCAAGCTGCACCTGCCAAAAAAAAAAAATTCCCTAGTCACCCTGAGAGAGAGAGAGAGAGAGAGAGAGAGAGAGAGAGAGAGAGAGAGAGAGAGAGAGAGAGTGTCAAAAGTAGAAGGGAATCACCAAAAGAGTGTGAAATAAAGGATTCCATTCCTACAAGAATAATTTCACTAACACAATCTGAGCAAACATTGACATCAGAAGTTTTGAAACAGCAATCCGACCAAGGAAAAGAAATCTCACAAGTCATCCCATTTTGAGTTCTTGTAATGCCAAACAATATGAGGCTGGGAATAGCCATGAGATAAAGACTCCATTGGAGAAGAGACAATCACCAAGTTGTGATCTGAGGTGCCTAAAGTACCACTCACTTTGACCATGTACTTAAAAGGGTTGTTTGTGAGAAAAAGATCAAGGGTGTTGGCTGTATGGTTAGGATTGTCCGGTATTCTTGTAAGTAAATGAACAATCTGTGCAGGTCATTAGTAATTGCAAAAGCCTCAGAATTTCGACCATCTGGGTCAGTGTGACTAGAAAATGGAAGGCAGCTGGAGTTGTGAACATTAAAATCATCAAAGAAAATTACCTCACTGTTAGGAAAGTTGGACTGGAGAAAGTCAAGGTGCAAAGAGAGGAAGTGAAAGTGCTCCAAGTGATTAGTGGAGTTGGGAGAATGGTAAAGACAACAGATGAATTTGACACAATGAGGTAGAGAGATTTTAAGCCAGAGAAGATCGAAAAGAGGAGATTTCAAATTACCAAGTCTCTGACAGGGAACATCGGAATGGACATATGCACAAGTACCACCTTTGAGGCAAAACGAATCATACAGCGAATAATTTGGGCAACTGAGATGAGCAGTAGTTGAATCAACCGATAAATGAGATTCTGTCAGAAAAAGTACATGGGGTTTGGCAGACTGCAAGTGGAAATGGACATCGTTGAGATTTAGAATTGCGACCACGTATATTTCTGAAACGAACTAGGAAGTGTTTACTATGAACTAGGAACTAAGACTAAGCCACATTATTGGAGATGACACCAATTTAAACATACTGTTCACTTATCTAAAAAGCAATCAATTTATATAATTACTTCTAAATTCTTTTCTTTACCATCACTTCAAAGTTGGAGGTTTAATTTGGCCATTGCAGCCCTTGCACCATTAAACCTCCACTACAACAACTTTTTCTGAGCAATCAGCTGATTGCTCAGAGCAATTAAAAGAACAGAAAAATATAATATGTCGGGGAAGGGAGAATCCTTGAATGTTTCGATTTAAAGAAAAGATTGGGAAAAGATTTAAACTAAATTTTGAGGATACTCTGAAGGACATTTCAAATTACTTTAGACAACCATTTCTAACAATTTACTCAATTCAATATGATTTTTCAAGATAGCTGCTTTATACAAATTTTGATTTATGATCATGTGTAGACAGGACTAATGTTAGTAAATTTTCAGTGAATTTACTGCCAGTGAAAAATCTTAATGCAGACAACTGGATCCTTTGTAGCAATGACTATTAACAAAAAAATATGGATTTATTTTGTTCTTCTCAATACATACAGATTTTAAGTAATTTAATTAATTTTTTTTATAAGGCCACTAAACTTTTTTAGTCAGAATTCTATCCATTTCACAGATACAATTTTGGACTATTTCACTGACAACATTAAACCTAGAGCAATGCTGGAATTCAAAGAACAGAAAATTGTAATAATCAACAGCAGTGGTCCTTGAATTTCAAAACTTCTTACATTTGAATAGTTGTATCATGTTTTGATTACTGCATAAATCATGAAATCTTGAGACCTCCAGCTCTCAAGATATTTGTTCTGAAACTGAACATTTCCACACTTTTGTTTACTGCAAGGTGTTCAAGACCATTATGGTCTTCTTAACCTAAATATTAAACTTTACTGAAATGATTACCTGTAATGGTGTGCATCTCACCGATGTCTTCAAAAAATTCCTGGAAAGTGTCTACTTCTCAACATTAAAATGGTGTTCGAGATTTGGAGGGTAACTATCTTTATCCAAATAACAGTACAGCTGATGTAATCAGAGTTGTCAATTCTGTAATAAGAACAAAGTCCTATAACAGTTTCTTGAATTTTTGTGGCAAATGATATCACAGAGTTGTGCTGATCAATGGAATGTGTAATACCAGTCCATGTATTAAAAAAAAAAAAAAAAACTATTTTGTACTGTCCTTTCTCTGCTATGTAAAGGAGGGGAAAAAAATATATCAACAATAATTACACTTAAAGGAATTTCACGAATGACAAACAGGCGATTCTTAATTTATTCTTGTAATATAATACTTCCTCACTTCATGTTCTGAGCATACAAACTCAGAGGCTGTGAAGTTAATTGTGTACTGTAACATTTGACCATTAAAAGTTTGTAAAAAAAACAATGATTTTATTTTTAATTTCAGTTCAATTTGTTTCAACTCAGAATATAATACTACCAAATTTAAGCTGGTAACAGTAAAGCCATACTCATGGTGAAGATAAAAACTGGCACAGGTGTTACTTGGTTGAAAAGTAACTTACACTTAAATTGAATATATACGACATACATAATGAATAACAACAATTTCTGTATGCAAAGGTGAACCATATAAGTATGTTAAATCAGGAATTTTAGAATGTAAAAACTGCTAGTTTCCAGTGAATGTATAAGAATTAACAATTTATGATATGCAAATGGCAATGTTAGAATAGACAAAATCTTTGAGAGGGTACGAATGGGTGAATTTTTTTTTTTTTTTGGCTGATGCTATATAAGCTTGCTTTCTTGCATCATTTTTGCCATTGCTACTACTTTCTATACTCTAATCTCATCTAAATATACACTGTTTTCAAACATGCTGTTATAAAAACAAACAGTGTTTCACACTGTTATAAAAACAAAAAAAAAAAAAAAAAAAAAAATTCTTACACAGGTATGCTAATATAAAAATCAAAGTGAATTAAGGATGCCTTTGGTATGCTACAATAACATTCTTACTCTATAGTGATGTCAAAAGAATGTTACATCATTGTTTGTGATGTAACATAAGCATCACAGTGATGTTCATTAGCACAAAATGCTGTGTCATTATTAGTGATGGGCATAATCAATTATGGATTTTTGATAACTGAATGGAAAGGTATAAATGATAAATGTGGGGTGGGGGTAGACATGCACAAAGACAGAGTCTCTACTCAAATATTACTTATATAATATTTGTTATTTTTATTCATTACTGCTATGTTGTGTACATACACATTATATGTAATAACTACAGTAAACCCCCGCTATTTGGGGGGATTACGTTCCTGAGAAATGTCGCGAATACCGAAAATGCGAATACTGAGTTATGGCTCCCATAGTAAAAAAGGGGTTCCGTTCCAAAGTATGAAATACAGTATATAAGAAACACTAGTCTAAAATTTTGTCTATGTATGTATTATACGTACCTTCATAATATGACTATGTACATAGACAGTACATAGTGAAATGCAAGCATATGGCATTGAAATGAAAATAAGAAACAATTTAATATTAAATGTAATATTTATTAGAAATTTCAAACCAGCGCCTTTGCTAGCAAAAAAAAAACTTATCCCGCCAGTGCCATCACCAGTTTTGCTAAAGTGTTGATAAAGGAGTTTTGCCTTTTCACGAATGATGAGTGAACTTAATGGAATTTTATTTTGAGTTCGGTCTTCTATCCACAGATTTAAAGCCTTTTCCATTTTTTCTAATTTAACATCACGAGTTACAGAGCAAATTTTTGAAGCAATTAGCACGTTTTCACGGACACTACGGCGGATTTTTTCTTCCGATTTCTTGATTGATCGTACCGTTGAATCATTGATTTTATAATGTTTTGCCACTGAGGAGACACTTTCACCATTAGAAATTTTGTCTAATAACTCAATTTTATTCGCTAATGTCATCACCTTTGATATTTTCACATTTCTCTTGTTATTCATAGCCATATTTTTGTAAGGGTTAGAAAGAACTTGTCCACAATAAAGTCACGTTCTTCCGTTAACACACTCGAAAAAGTCTGTTTTACACTGCAAAACGGTAGATTTATCACTTTTGTAAGCATATCAATTTATAAATTGATAAATTTATTCAATTTATAAGCGTATAAATTAAAAACAAACGACGAAACCTCCCATGGCAAGCGTATACCACATACTGAACAAGGATTAGCGAGAAACATCCACGCTCGTGATTTTGTCACCTCTCACCTCCCACCCACTGAGCGCTGTTTTGACCGGGAAAGATAATTTTAGCCACGGCCATGTTTTTTTATGGTGGAAAATGTTCACGGCGCTTTAAAATTCACATTTTTTTAGGTTTCATTTTATATTAAATCGGCGATCGCGAATACAGATACCGCGAATAGCGGGAGTTTACTGTATTATGTTATTACATTTTTAACTGTTTTCAATAATAAATATAATTATAATGTAATGCATGAAATAGATTCAAAAAGTTCAGAGAATTTTACTATAAAAGTTTATTGAGTGAATAGTTGAGCCTAGTAACCTAATCACCTTCAAAGTATCTTTCTTTGGCACATACAAAAACACACTTGCTTCACTGGTATTCCCAAGCTTTGAAACATTCTCTAAAATTGTATTTTTTTAGTGCATGTAGGTCACTTTGGTGCTTTCTTTAATGTCATCCACTGTACCAAAACAAAAGTGCCAATTTCAGTTTAGGGAACAACCAGAAGTCAGATGGTGCAAAATCAAGGAAGAAGGGAGGCTGTTGCATTGCCATAGCTGTGTGACTGTGCACATTGTCATGGTGAAGTATCTAGCCATCATTCCATTTTTGTGATTGTCTTCACCTCACATTTTCATGCAAACATGTCAAAACCTCCATGCAGTAATGCTTGTCCCCTTTGTCACAAATTTGTGGTGCACTATGCCCTCATTGTCAGGGAGAAAAAAAAGAAAAAAAAAAACTATCAAATGTCTGTGGGGGACATTTTTGTGCATCACTCAAATGATTTCAACTTGGTTTTGGAGTTGTTGGCAGGCACCCAACTCTCATTCCCAGTGACCACTTTTCTTAGGAAGCTTGGATTCCGTGTAGATTTTTCAAGCATATCACCTGCAATGGCTTTCCCGCAGGTCATTTCATCATGCAACAGCAAGTGTGGAACAAACTTTGCACACATGACACATCCCTAGATCTTCCGTCAGTATTGTGTATACTGAGCCTACAAACAGTCCAACTTCACAAGCAATGTCAACAACAGTCATTCGCCTATTATTTCACACGAGTTCCTTCACCTTCAAGACATTTTTATTGTTTCATGATATTGAAGAGGACATTCACTGTGGGATTCATCTTCCAGTGTTTCTAAACAAATCAAACCACCCATAAACTGCTGTTATCTTCAAAGCATCACCTTTCAAAAACTTTCTGTAATGCTAGCAGAATCTCTATAGCACTTTTCCCTAGTTCAAATTGTGACATTTCACATTCAATCAGCTGTGACACAAGGGTAAATGGGTCAAGCAAGTTCCCACTTGTATGTGTGCACATAAGGTAAATGTCAAAGTCCTGTGAAAACTTATGGTCATAGCACAAATCACTTAAATACTAGCATGTGATTCCGGGAACTTTTTGAATCATAGTCATCATCATAGGTTGACGTCCCATCTGGGGTTGGTGATCAGCATCTGTTGTAAACATTATGAAATAATTGCATGTCCATTCCTTCAAATTATTCAGCCATGATATTCTTTTTCCTCCTCCTCTCACCATTAATTCTTCTTGATATCTCATAATGTGCCCAAAAAAAGAAGTTTTTCGTTTCTTGATTAGAGATGGCAATTTCTCTGCTGACTGAACTCAACACGTCCACATTTGTAACTTTAGCTGTCTATAGTATACGTAATATTTTATACACATACATCTTGAATGACTCCAATTTCTTAATTATTGCTTTCGTTAATGTCCAAGTTAAAGGTCTGTATGGGCCAGGCCTGTCCCTCAGGCCAGTCCGGGTAACATGAAAACACACGACCTCAGCCCAAACATCATGAATGATGTTTGGGCTGAGGTCGGATACAACTATTCATAATAAATTGTTATTTCACACATTTCAGGCTATTTCTTACATACATATATTTCTTAATTTTTTTTATGTATTTAAATTCTTAAAGGCTTTTAGAAAAAAATGTTTATTATTTGTCTGTTGACATTTAAATGACTGGTAAGGTGCACTTCGCCAACGTCTGCAAAATTCACCAAAAAAAAAAATTTGTACTCTTTCGTGGAAATGAGTCGGCAATAGTGCAAGCTCTGAAAGAAGTTTCAGTGCAGCTGGAATAGCAGTGTAAGAGCGTTGAACCAATTTAAGTAGCGACAGTGTTGACTCTATATTTTATTTCTGCACAACAATTTGCAATAAAAAGTGTGTGAAGAGAAGGTGGCTGGTAGAGTTGGATATTGATATTCATTTTGGAATTATATTAAATATGGTAAATCGAAAATTTAATACATTTTTACATTTTCTTTTTTTAATAATTATTTTGGATAGTTATTATTGTTATATAATTATCAATATTGAATTTTGAATCTGAAAGTATGTTTATAATAATAATTATGAAAATTCAAAAACTAATGCTGGCAATTTTATTTATATAAAAAGTTTCAGTCGGGCTGGGACTAAAATCAGCTCGGGTATGGGTAATGATTTTGAAAAACAAATTCGGGTTTGGGTCGGCCCGTCTGGACTTTGGGCCGAGCTGGGTAAAAACAAAAAAAATCGGTCAACTACTGAATGCTGGGCACTCAGGATGAAGGGTCCGTAGTGTAGTATTTCAAATAGAGAGCTTTATGGTAACTGAAAAAAGTTTCTAGTACCTCGGCTTGGCCTAAAACTGAGGAACTAATGAAAACGTTGTCTATTTGAGTCTTTCCAGTTGTTGTGAATGGACAGTGGTGGGAGAAGTGATTAAGATCTTGGGGGAGAAGTGACTGGCAGGTAAGGGCCATGCAAGACTCCACGCAGGCACCTCCCCACCACTGCCGCCTCAACACCGACTCTCTGAGTTCCTCCTTACCAAGACAACACTAGTTTTGAAAATTGTTAAAAAATACTTCTCGTTGCAAAATTTATAAATGACCTTTATAGAATTATTAACTAACTATTTAGCAACCTTTTTTTCGCCAAAAGGAGAGTTACTTAGTACAAAGAAGCGCGCTATCGAAGTGCAATAAAATATTGTTTTTTTTTATTATTTTTTTATTTTTTATTTTAACACAAAAAGTAAATGATAGATTTCAATCGGAATAGTTTTCCCTTTATAAGCATCGAATAACACATAGCAAATGTGATTTTTAAATTTTTAGCTCCATTAGCAACAGAAATAGAGGGGGGGGACACCAAAATTACTCACATTTTCCTGTCTGGTGCCGCCATTTTTAATTCGTTGAGCTCTACTCGTTGAGTCACCTACTCGTTGAGCTCTTTCAAACGGTGTATAAGCTCTAGGTTGTTGACATTTTTTTTGTTCCCCCAACTTCTCAGACAGATTTTTGTCAACAACGATTAATACGCCGTTATGTTGGCTCACATGATGTACAAACCCATGCAAAATTTCAAGCCAATAGGTTGAGTGGTTCCAGAGATACAATACTATGACAGACGGATGGATAAATAGACAACCGAGTGACATTATAAGGGTCCTTCGTTAGACTACGGACCCGAAAAACGTAGGCTGGTGCAGACCTCTAGTCCAAGTCTTGCAACCATAGAGTAGTGTGGACCAGATGTAGCACTCCATTACTCTTAGTCAAAGATTTAGATCCAATTGCAGATTACATAAAACACCTATCATTTTGCAAAAGGCCAATCTTGCTATTGCAACTCTTCTTTTAATTTCAGTTGAATTATCCTCCTTTGTCATTAATTTCTCTTCCTAAATAGACATAACTTTTTCAGTCTCCCATTGAATTTTTGAACTTTTTTCATTCTCTCATTGAACTTTTTGAATAGACTACATATATTTACTTATTTAAGTATTTATCTAATCAACCAGAGTTCTGAGTGTGCTAGACTGATAAGTTTCAAAATTCATGAAATGGAAGGGATGCTAATATTTATTTTCACTTGGGTGACAGAATACCTTGGCATGGTCCTAATCACAAGGAATGTTCGTGCCACAGCTGGAAGAACTGTCCAGCAAAGATTTAATCGAATTGTGTCAACAGGAGGGAAAGATGATGAAAAGGTAAGATTAAAACAATTAAAAGTTAAAACAATTAAGAAAACAACATTCCAAGACCTAGAAATTCACTATCACACCACTAATTTCCTTGCTAGTTTTTTTAAAAATGTGAGAACATTCAGAAAATCACTTGAGATTCATCAAAAATTAGTTCTTGGGTTGTCCACTTACCCAAGTGGCTTGTCAGAGCCACCTTCCAAATTAATACTTGCAGTTGGCCAGTGTGACATTTGTTTTTCATTGATGTTTCTCATGTTTACATTTATTTTTGTGCCTAAAAGAAAAGCAAATTGCAGAGAGGACTGCAGTGTTCAAAAGGCAAAAATAAGTCACTATTTACTGTGGGAATGTTACATTGTTCAAGAAACTTGACAGTGAAACTTTGGTGATGTGTACAATTTCACATTACTTCATGTTCTGTGTATAACATTCAAAAAGCTTGGGGTCCGACTTTGTATGTTGAAATTGTGACATCATTTCAATTATTGAATGTCGCAACATATTCAGTGACTCACGACAATGAGTGCAATTTGAATAGGTGTTTTGTTGCATATTAAAGCAAACAAGCACTTTTATTGAGAAGTGAATTTTGCTTCACATTTTGTTTCAAGGGAAAAGTGAAACAAAAACCACCAAATGTTAAAAACGACATTTAGACCTTTTAGAGGTCTAATCTATTATGAATGGTCTTTTGTCTTTGTACATGAAAGACCCTTCACAGTGAGTAGGGACTGTGCGAGTTTTTGCTGAACAATTGCTCAGAATTAGCATACTGACTGAACTGGTATATTGCAATGCTTGGTTTTTGTTTATAGATTTGGCACAGTTTTATTTGTTCTTTGCTTGTATTAAGATTAGTACATGTACATGGAATAAACTTTTAAGGTTTGTTCTGAGTTACAGGTTAGCCCAAAAGTAAGTGTTTGCTTTTAGCCGTCAATTATAAACATTTACTTTTCAACCATCATTTATGAAGTTTCAGGCTGCTGATGAATTTGGAATGTTGTTATTCCTCAACATTCTAAAAATTATAGCATATTGGATAAACTCGCTCAAATATAGACATTAGTGAATGTATTAAGGCATATGCTAATGCTTATAATTACATAATAATGCAAAGACGTTTCTTTCAATTTTGCAATGCAAATGAACAATCATGCCTCTCAAGTGTGTGTTTCCTGATGAACAGCTTCTCTTCCAAGAAACCTTGTAAGAAATTTACACGTATCTTCAGGTCTGGACTCAAGATTCGACCAAAAATATCCACAACTGCAACGATCAGAATAATAGTATGACAATGTATGAAGGACAAAAAATTGTGTGTAAAAAATCTATCATGATATTAGTAGTATTTAGGGATGATGCCATCTAGCATAAAGAATTTGGTGTGCATGGGAAGATGAGTTGTCATGGTATAGCAGAGAATCAATCTGAAGCATATGTGAGTACTGCTGCAAGTTAAGTTTCACTGAAAAAGATAAACCGTAACTTGACATGGTCTAACTAGATCCTTCTTCTACCCACACTTCTGGTCACTTCCCTCCTTGGCTACTTTACTTTTCTCATGAAGATAGCAAAGAAATTCTGTTTGTTCACAGTTCTATCCAAATGAAAATAAGCTTCACTTGAAAACTAGGTGTCATGTAACACATTTTTCCTCTTTGTCCATACAGAAAATTTAAGTCTTCTCTACTTATCATTTCTGGAAAGTTTATGCAGAACTGAAATCTTGTATGGAAATATTTACAAATCCAGTTGAGGCATTCAACAGAATGAAAAGATATTCCAAGTTCATGAGTTGCTTTTCTTGTTTATTTTCCTGGACTACACTGCATTGCAACTGAGAGGGCTTCAAACTTTTTGGAGAATAACCACTAGAGTTTCCAAAAGAGTTTTGGTTTCTCCTTTAATTTATCTTAGATAACAAGATTGTTGCTATTGAAGATATTATTTGTTTTCATTATTCGATATAGTATCAGAACAAAGAAGAATAGAATTATAAAACATGCACCATTTAAAATATTTTCTTGCCATTTCTCCAAAAAATATTTAGCAAACTAGTGTAACTTTCTTTGCACAACCCTGCTACAGAGGTTTGTTTTTCCACTAACAATAATAAAATAAATCCATGCCAATGGCACAGTAATTGATTGAATCATGCCTACTCTGTCTCAAACGGCACTGCTGCCATTCCCCATAAAGCAGAATGAATCCTCTGTGCATATATTACAAGTGACAGTGAAATATGCTTGCCACTGTTGCTGGTATTAAAAAGCAAAGTATGCAAAATTAGTTGTTGTTGTTATTTGGTTTTTAGGAGCATTAGCAACTAAGGCCATATTGCTCCAGGGATATGCGGTGGTCATTCCCTGACCTTTCTCCATCCTCCAAATTTAGTGGTCACGGGCTCGAACCCCAGTCTAATCAAGAAGCGTGTGCTACGCACTGCTGCCCTGCCCACCTGGCTACGGAGGCACCGCAAAATTAGTAGAGCAGCACTGAATAAAATGCTCAAAGAATTTAGTAATAAATCAATCTCTTCTGGCACTTATGAGGAAAAAGCTGCCAAGAGCATATTGAAAATTTTTTTATTTTCATCTTTTACTACTAAATAGTTAACTAGATGAAAGAATTTCTATAGGTGGATCAAGGTCATTTGCTAGCTACTCACTTCTCATTCAGTATACCTTACACCCACATAATTTGTGGTATCAATTGCTTACAAAAGGAGCACGTTTCTTAGAATAATGGCTGTGGATGAGAAGGGATGGAACTGCTTAAATACAGTGCATATGTGAAAGCAAATGACCTTGACTGCCTATAGAAATTCTTGACTACAGATACCCCCACTCCAACATTTCTGACTGAAGTAGCCAGGACAGCGCTATCAGTGGGAATGCAATGGTTTATTTTATAGTTTCCCTCGCTCTTGTCCTAATTCAATAACCATTTCATGGTTGGTTGAAATGAGGGTGTTTTAGTACAACGGCTTCTAAAGCCAAGATTTGTCTATTGAAAAGTTTCCTGTGAAATGGGACTGTTTACTTTCAAAGCTGTCTTACATTACAGTTGGTTATATAACTGGATTGATTTTAGATATCTGAAAAAATTCATTTAATTTGCATTGTTCCCTATTATGTCAGTGACTGCTGTAAGGTGGGTGAAAAATACAAAGCAGCTCTTCAGATGCTGTTATAGTGACTGCAGTCAACAAGGATGTCTGTATTGTAAATTACCTACAATATTGACACTGGGGTGAATTATCTCCTTTTAACAGAAACAGATGGGTTATATGTGTATGATCAATACACTTGTTTTTTTCTGAAGCTGGAAAGTCAAAGTTGTGATTTCTCCTTTACCTGGAATAGTTTGTTACTAGTTTGTGTTTGCCAGATTTGGAACCACTTTTCTCTCAAAGTTTTTTCTATGATCAATTTATAGTCTGTATGTGGCACTAGAAACTCTGCTGCAGTTAAGGTTGTGGGATGTTTCGTTGCTTTACCTACTAGCTCATTCCCTGGATCTAGCAAAAAGTAATGGACTGATTTGTTGTACTTAACTGCATCAACTAGGATCACACTTGTTTAACACTGTCATGTGAAGATGACACAGTATTTTGCAAGGCAGATATTGTACTTAAGGAATCAGTGTATAAGGTCTGTGGGATTGATAAGTTGTTAACGCATTCCAATGCTAACTGAATTGCATATAATTGTGCAGTATAAACACTGAATTCTACTGGAAGGGAGATAGCACTGTACAATGAATGAGGTATTGCTGCTGCTGCTGCTCCTCCCACGGTAGTTTGAGCTTTTGATCCGTCATTGTATATCTACTTTCTGAGAATTGTCTAGGGAATAGACATGCAACTGCTGGATGCTGAGTGTTTAGCAATTTTTTTTTTTCCCATTGCTGAAAGTAGACATCACATGTCTACCTTCAGCCATGGAAAATGTGAGTGTTCTTGTGTTCCAAGATGGATCTGGTTCATCTGTTTCTTGGTATATACTGTGAAGGCATATGTTCCAGATTTCCATTATTTCTTGTAGTCATATTCCAGCTGACTTGGTTTCATTGGATTTTTTGTTGTAGTAATGAACAAATTAACTAAGGATCCAAGAGATATTTTCGTACTGGATAGGAACAAAGACTGTGGATTTTTGCCACATAATTCAGTAGTAGCATTTCCCTCCTAAGGTGACGTGGGGTATAGGCTTTGAAGTGTTTGTGAAAGCTCCCAAGACAATTCACAGAGCACTGTGTTGTATGGCATGTTTTTCTGGCAGAGTCAAACTGGGGAACCTTAATCTGTGCGGGGTCTGATTAAGGCACAATATAAATGGAATAGCATATACTGATCAGTACTCCATGCCACTGCAAAGAGACTTCTAAGAATGTCCAATTTTTTCATATAAACCATTCATAAATATGTAATATTTGCAGCAGTAGCGTAACTACCCTTTTTTGGGCCCGGAGGCAAAGAACATGTTCGGGCTCCTACTTAATTAATGAAAATTGCAAAAAGAGGACAGAGCGAAAGATGCCAGGCCCCTAAAGGGCCCGGAGGCAACTGCCTTGCCTGTCTACATGGTAGCTAAGCCACTGATGTGCAGAAAACTTAAGTTTACTGCCTAGGATAAATCCTAAGAGGAAGACAGCAGTACTGGTGACCAGAATGACTTGGGCATTCAACCTGAGTTTGGGTCTGGAATGTATGCTGCAATTTTTACAAAAGGGAATTACTGTCACTTTCTGTTCTGAAAGGTGGTAAGTATCACATTTCATACAAAATTCCATTTTGTTAATTGCAGTTTGAAGTTGTCTCTCAATGGTTGCCATGTTCTGCAAAAGGCATGAGATAGTAAGATCATCTGAATATAGATGGTTCTATGGTATTTGGTATATTTTTTATCCAGAGAGCGAGCAGTGTCATGCTGAGTACTGAACCTTGCCAAACACCTTCTTCTTGTACAATTAAGACAAAGCATTCCAATAGCATACCTTGAAGGTTTTGTACAATAAAAAACATTTGTAAAAGCCAAGGAAATTTTCCATGGTACCCAATGGCATTAAAGTCTTGAAGAATGTGAAATCTCCACTTGCTGCCAAAAGCATTTTTTACAATAAAACTCGCCATGACTTGATATTCCTTTCTAATGAACATGTTGTGGATATTTGACTAACTTTGCCCATCATGTTCAGTGTAGATCAATTTTGTCTGAAACCATACTGGTTTTTGTCATTAAATTTTTAGTTTAATGAAACCATGTAAACCACTTAAGTATAATTTTTTTTCTAATACCTTGAATTACTTTATGACTGAGTTTGTCACAGCCTCTCAAATCCAGTTCTGTGACAGACTTTAGTGGTTACTAAAAATGCTTCCTCCTCCATTTACTAAAATCTTATGATTCTTGATAAGATTGGTCTCAAGAAACCAAATCCTTTTTTATATAATTTCTAGTGATTTTATATTGGTTGGCATTTAGTTTTATTAAATTTTATTAAGTTTGACTGTTGTACTAATCAGGATTTACTGAGTAACTGAAATACCCTGACATGCTAGTGGCATTAAAATTTGTTTCAATTTATAAAAAATTTTCGTACTTCTTGAATGCACTAGTTGCAGAGGAGATAAGCCAGTCTCAGCAAGCAAACATGTTTTTTTGCTAGTACTTCTCTCAGAAATATTGTTACAAATAATCTTTCAAAAGGAATTTAGTATAAAACATATACTTTTGTCATTCCTGCATTTTTTTTTTTTAATGTAAACCCCAAACAAGAGAGATTTTTTTTTTTTGTTATTTGGGAGCATTAGCAACTAAGGCCATATGCGGTGGTCATTCCCTGACCTTTCCGCATCCTCCGTATTTGGTGGTGACGGGCTCGAACCCCGGTCTAATCAAGAAACGTGTGCTAAGCACTGCTACTCCTTCCCACCTGGCGGAGGTGCCTGCACAAGAGGTATTAGAACCTATAGTACTGTGCTTGGGTTGGAGGTTGAGAAGACGAAAGAAGATATTTGTTGACATTGGACTTGTAGACTGTAATTTTCAGGAAATACGTATGAAGGAAGGTTGTTCCAGAAAACAGCAGTTGAATGAATAAACGAGGAAGATGAAAAATTGGTTCTGTGAGTTTGAAGTTGGACAGTAAATGGATGTTGGCTGGTGGCGGCATGTGTTCGGACTGTTTTGAAAGAGAGAGCGGGAATTATAGAAGCCAATTCAGAAGAACAGTGCCCATGGAAGTATCTGTAGAAGAGGCATGCAGCAGAAACAGTACGTCTATGAGACAGCGAGTGGAGAGACTCTGTTAGAGATGAATCATTAATTAACCTAACTGCCCTCTTCTGAACGGAATCAAGAAGCCTGAGAGAGGATTTGGGGGCACCGCCCCAGATGTGAGAACAATATTCCATGGCAGGGCAGATTTGCGATTTGTAAAGAGTGAATAGCTGTTTGGAAGAAAAGTAACGCCAAGAGCGAAAGAGAAAACCAAGTTTTTTAGATGCAGAGAAAGCAATATTTGTAATGTGCTTGTGCCATGCAATGAAAGAAAAGGGTTTCTCTTTGGATGTTGGGCAAATAATGCCAAAGTGCAGTGCAGGAGTGAAAGACTATCAAAATTTCTTTGTTTTAAGCCACAGAAGAAAATCTGAAAGTGGTAGTCCAATATGGCCTTTGTTATTTGTAATCCATGGTTGATTGTGTAGTCTTTCCTAAATTCTAAATATTTACCTAACTTTCTTCTATCAAAAGTTATTGTAAACTCAACTGAGCAGTTATCTTTCCATTAAACTTTTGTTACTTACCAAAGAAGTAAGTTTTTCGTGATCCACACTGCACTACAAATTAAATTCCACTGAAACACATATTTTATATTAAAATATACACACAGGATTGTTTACTGTACAGTATGATTTCAAAAATGAGCCTACCTAGGGTTTTTCTACCTGAAGATTTAGGTTTGGATTTTCCATTAGACAAACTAATTTGACTGCTTCAAGAAAGATAGTTTGCAGACTTTGCTCTCTTCAGAAATGTTGAATAAAAGTTTTGTTCCCAACAATGGCCCTACTGTATAGACTTAGTGGCAAGGGCATTTCCAAAGCTTCACCAGAAATAGGAGATTCCACTTGTTTTTCTAACTGGCTCAATATTCTTTCACACTCAACATTTCTATGAGGAACTGTTAAAATGCCAAGTATGGCTAGGTTTAATTTGTTATATTTTAAGCTTGCTTGTGCATTTGCTAGTTCCCCAATCAAGGACCACTGTACATGAAATCTTTCTTCTTTCATAATAACATATATCATTTCTCAGACTGAAACTGACAGAACTGATGCTGCAAAATGCCTATTGAATCTTTTTTTTATCCTTAAAAAACACTAAGTAGTACTGGAATTTTCATAAAAATGTTTTAAAATTTAAAAATGATGCACTGACAATTGATTATATTTGTGCATCACAGTCACATGTGGCAGTAAAATACTTTCTCACTGAACAAAAGAACAGAACCTCTTGTTTTAGGCCAGTGGTTTTCAACCAGGGGTGCTGCAACAACATTTCAGCAGTGTCACGTAATTTGGGTTTAAGTTACTTAAACTTATTATTATTTTAAAATTTATATGTTTATTTCATTATAAAAAGGTGCACAGTATCTTTTTAATTTTCTGGTGATCTATAAATGTGTTTAGTTAGTACCTCTATATAAAGAATAAAATTATTATATACTGTATATATACAATTTGTATTATGCAATGTAATTTTTATAATTACATTACTGTAATAAGTATCATGTACCATATATTTTTTAATATTATATATATATAACCGATAATTCATATAAAAATAAAAACATAAAATAAGAAAATAAATAAATAAATATTAAGCTACCATTAGAGGCAGCAAAATGCACATCCACCATATGATCCCCAGGTATAACTGATAATTCATATAAAAATAAAACATATGCCAGTAGTATGGCAAAAAACAGTAGAGCGAAAGTTAACATAAAAATAAAACAACAGGGAGGGGGGAAGTAAAGGTAACAAGACAGAAACTGTAGCCGACAGTCCCCAAATTATTTAGAGCTTTAAATCCAATTAATAATAATTCCAATTTAAATTTAAAATAATGCCAATTATATGATAATTTAGCGGTACCCTCCTGAAAGGTACCAGTTCCAAAAAATGTGGTGTGGCTCTCTAGAGTGCTGTCTGTTCTATAGTTTATTTCTCGCTGCATAAGGACCACCGCTATGCAAATCCTCTGCATTTGTGGATCGATCAGAGGATGAAGGGATGGTTTGGTTCTTCGATCTGTTTGCCTTTGCGACGATTTGTATAGCGATTGAAATGCAGGAATTCCATGACCATTTTTGGCCTCTTGGTCCTCTGTCGATATGGAGCATAATGGTCAGTCTATATTTTGTTATTTTGTTTTCTTTAATAGTTCTTTTTAGTGATATTTCACGTTTTTTGCAACTTGTTTATTATATAATTGGCATTATATAATAATTTAGCTCTGTCGTTGTGAAAGTTGATAGGTTGAATAAATTTAAGGAGGAACTGGACAGGCATTTGGAGGGAATGGTGTGATTTTTTTTTTTTTGGCTGATTCTGCATAAGCTCATACGCTTGCTTTCTTGCATCACATGCCACTACTACTACTACTACTACTGTTATTTTAAATTTAAATTGGAATTATCATTATTACTAATTGGATTTAAAGCTCTAAATTATTTGGGCCTGTCGGCTAAGGTTTCTGTCTTGTAACCTTTACTTCCCCCTCCCTTTTGATTTATTTTTATGTTAACTTTTGCTCTATTTTTTGCCATACTACTGGCTTATGTTTTATTTTTATATGAATTATCGGTTATCTCTCTCTCTCTCTCTCTCTCTCTCTCTCTCTCTCTCTCTCTCTCTCTATTTTATATATATATATATATATATAGAGAGAGAGAGAGAGAGAATCGGATCTAACAGGCAGAAAATTTTTTTAGAAGTTTTTTAGCCATATTTAGCCGCTTTATTGAATATTTTTTACATCAAATTATTTTCTGTAAGTAGCTTATAGACCTAGTAAGGATCGTTAGTTTATTCTGAATTGAGACAGCGAGATTTGAAAGTTAATTAATACTTAAGTGTCCATAGATTTACCGTTCGTAACTTGCCGCCTTTGTCATATGATACATTATATACCGAACTAGATAGCATTAGTATAGTTATAATATTGTCAGTTGATCGGTAGAATCTATTAAACTTCGCTGCCAATTAAATTGTACTTTTAACTAAATACATATAACAACTTAGATTACAAATGTAACATAATTAATTAATACATAACTGATACGGAAGTTATATAAAGGGAACTTGTAGATAATTAATACTTGACACTGAAAAATATATATACCGTTATAACTGTGTTGGGATACAAGTTCAGGGTTATAATTTTGAACTGAAATTGAAATTAACAGAAATCATGACTCAGGCCAGAGCAGCAAAGCAAAAGGCTCAAGCTAATGGAAGTACTGTGGCTCAGAGGAGAACTGAGGGGAGCAGTTGCCTTCTGAATCACAGCCTTTTAAAATGCACTGCGTGCATTATGTTTGTGGAGCATTCAGGTACGGGACATGATACTGCCATGGGGGATGTCTTTGTGTGTGCGCGATGCAAGGAGTCTATCGAAATCAGGCAACAACTCAGCGTTGTTATGGGCCTATATGAGAGCTTGAAGGATAGGGTGGATGCCCTCGAAGGAACTAAATTGAGGGGCCCCATCAAGCTCTCAGCTGCCCACATCAATGCCAGAGCTTGCACTTGGTCATCACGCAACACAGTGGCAACCTTCAAGGCAGAATGCACTGGTCCCACAGGAACTAGTAGTTGTTGGTGACTCTATTGTCAGGGAAACGGGGAACATGCTTTGTAAAAAGGACAGGTAGAACAGGACCAGGATATGTCTCCCAGGGGTAAAGGTTGATGACGTTGTAGAGCGGATATGATCTTTTAAGGGCACAAAAGGTGATATAGTTGTACACGTTGGCACTAATGATAAAAAGAGTAGGAGACCGGCAGAATAACTTAACAAGTACAGGTCACTGTTGAAAAAAAAGCCGTGAATTAGGGTTGAATTTGAAAGCGTCTGCAATTCTGGCCAGACACGATAGGAGGGAATATATGATGAGAGCCTTGTCGATCAATTCGGCCATGGAAAGATTGTGCAAGGCTCAAGGGGTAGAATTCTTTTCAGCCTGGACTGTACTTGTTAACAGGAGAGACTGCTTCTACAGGGATGGGATACACTTAAATAGAAAGGGTGCTAGAATATTTCCTGATGCTATCGAGGCAGTGTTAGGTGGGTCGGAAAACTGCTAGCTTGGAGTGTGCTATAGTTGTGTTAGAGTAGCTAAGAATAGAAACAGGTGCATGTATACTTGCGTGTACACCAATGCTAGGAGTTTAGTAAATAAATTTGATGAATTTGAGGTATTGCTCAAAACATCAAAGGCAGACATTGTTGGCATATAAGAGAAGTGGTGTCAGACAGATATAAGGAATGCAGAACTGGAATTTGGGGAGTACAATGTGTACAGAAAGAATAGACTGGATAGGATGGGAGGAGGGGTTATGCTATGGGTTAAGAAACACATAAAATCCAAGGAAGTGAAGCCAGTGGACATCGCTGGACAGTGCAGTGTCGATTCAGTTTGGTGTGACATAAGCATTGGGAGATCAAAATTGAGAGTAGGAGTGTGCTATAGGCCTAATGACTCTGATGAGTATAATAAGAAACTGTACAGGGAAATTGATTGGGTCAGTAAATCAGAGAGTCTGATAATGGGGGATTTTAATTTCCCAGATATTGATTGGAATTTGGGGGATGGTCACTCACACACTAGCAAGGCTTTTGTGGATTTATTGGATGATTGTTTTCTACATCAGCATGTTCGGGAGGCAACCAGAGGGAGTAATAGCCTTGATTTGATTATCAGTAGTGATTCTTCATGCATTAAGAATCTGCAGATAAATGAACCACTAGGTGGCAGTGATCACAGTGTGCTGAAGAGGGATTTACTCAAAGAGGTAAATACCATTAGGGGTAAAGGGAAGGGTTATTTCTTTCTTCTTTCGTAAAGGTGACTACGATGGACTGAGACAGTATTTAAATTCTATACAGTGGGACCAACTGATGATGTTACCAACAGCAAATTCAAAATGGGAAGCATTCAAAGAACTTATCTTGGAAGCTACTAGGCTTTACATACCAACTAAGAAATATTGTTCAAGGTTTAGGCCTAAATGGATGTCAGATGAACTAATGAGACATATGGCAGAGAAGAAAAATGCATGGGATACATACAAATTAACATGTGACACAGAAGCCTATGATAGATACAAGTTGATCTGTAACCAAGTTACAAAGGAGGTTAGGCAGGCGAAGGCAGATTACGAGAAATCTTTGGCAAGGGATGCAAAGAAAAACAGCAGAGAGCTGTTTATTTATGTAAACTCCAGAACGAAGGGGATGAATCAGATTGGTCCACTTGATATCGATGGGTCAACTGTTGATGATCCTGCTCAGGTAGCTAACAAACTAAATGAATATTTTGCATCGACATTCACACATGAGGAGTTATTCAGCAAGAGCTATATCAGGAGTGTATTCAACTCTGGCAGTAAACTAGAGAATCTTGAAATAACTGAGAGTAAAGTGGAGGAGAAATTGTTGAAGATAAACACAAGAAAGGCACCTGGGGTGGATGGGATCTATCCAGTTATATTAAAGGAGGCAGCAAAGGAAGTAAGCAAACCCTTAGCCATAATTATGAGAGCTTCCTTGGACTCAGGGGAGGTACCCACAGACTGGAGATGTGCAAATGTGACCCCAATTCACAAAGGAGGATCAAAGGCTGACACAAGTAATTGTAGACCTGTGAGTTTAACTTCTGTTCCAGGAAAATTAATGGAGGCACTGGTTAAAGAAGCACTGCAGGATCATCTAGGCAAGACTTCAGTTATAGCTCGGACACAGCATGGTTTTATTAAGGGGAAGTCTTGCCTGACCAATTTGATTGGATATTATGATGCAGTCACAAAAGAGCTGGATGCAGGGAATAACTTTGATATTATATACTTGGATCTTTGAAAGGCTTTTGATACTGTTGCACATGGAAGACTGCTGCACAAATTGGAGCAGTGTGGCATTGGAGGCAAATTGCTGCTATGGATAAAGGGGTGGTTGAGGGGGAGAAGACAGAGAGGGGTAAGCAATGGACACTGCTCATCGTGGACTAATGTTATTAGTGGAGTCCCTCAGGGTTCAGTGTTGGGTCCATTATTGTTTTCTGTATTTATAAATGATATTGATGATGGTATATCAAGCTTAATGTCGAAGTTTGCAGATGATACAAAGGTTGGCAGGGTTGTCAAGGACACTATTGACACTATGCTGCTGCAACAGGATCTGGAAAGGCTGAGAGATGGCAAATGAAGTTTAACATTGACAAATGTAAAGTATTACATATGGGAAACAACAACCCGAGAGCAACGTATCAACTCTGTGGTACTACACTGACAGTGGTAGAAAATGAAAAGGACCTGGGGATAATTGTGCAGGCAGATATGAAGTTCTCTGAGCAGTGCAGACAGGCTGCAAGAGTAACTCATGGTGTATTGTCAATGATATATAGGAATTTTTCTAGCAGGGATAAGGTGGTGATTATTCCCTTGTATAGGGCAATGGTCAGGCCACACCTAGAGCTGCTGGAACGAGTACAGAGAAGGGCAAAAAGATTAGTGAATGGAACAAAGGGGTGCTCTTACGAAGAAAGGCTTAAGTTTTGCAAATTAGTGTCTGGAGACTAGGCACCAGTGAGGTGATCTGATAGAGGTGTATAAAGCTTTGCATGGTTTGAGCATGCTCAATGCTGATGGGCTTCATCCTCTTGCTCAGAATAATCACCTGAGAGGGCATAAATTCAAATTGAGGAAAGACAGATGTAGGATAGATGTGCGGAAATTTGCCTTTAGCCAGTGGGTGGGTGGTTGGTTGGTTGGTTGGTGGAACAGAGTTCCACCCCTTGTGTGGGAGTTGATAGCCTAAATAAGTTGGACAGGTATTTCGAACAAACAGAGGGGTGAAATGGAAGTGGTTTTTTTTTTTTTTTTATTTTGCTGATGCTGCATAAGCTTGCTTTCTTGCATCAAATGCCTCTACTAATGCTAAAATTGTGTAGGGGTGCCACAAAATAAAATAAATTACTTAGGGGTGACATTATTAAAAAAAAAAAAACGGCCAAAAACCGTTGTTTTAGGCTCTGCATGAACTTGCCAGAAGATATGCCTATGACTAAGTAAGAATCAACTTCCAAAATGAAAGTTGAAGAAGTTTGTGGTTCAATTACCGTATTTCCCCATGTATAAGATGCACGTTTTTTCAAAAACTTTGGGGTTAAAAAACTGTTTGCGTCTTATACGGTGGTTGTAGATTTTTTTACTTGGATTTCCTGCTTTTTCACGTTTGTTGTCTTTGCGCTCATTGTTTCGCACTTGTTACCGGTATATTAGGTTACGTTTTGCCAAGTTCTGCTCAGAAATGGCTCAAAAAAGATTTTTGTACAGTGCTGAATTCAAGTTATGAGGAGTTGTATGCATTTTATGATGAATAAAACTTGAGTTCAATAACTTTATGTAATACATTTTTTTTCAAATTTCGGGCCCCAAAATTAAGGTGCATCTTATACATGGGGAAAAACAGTAATTATCTTGGGAAGTTCATTAATTTGTCAGTTTGTCTTCTTTGAAAACTTTTGGATCATGAAGTGGATTGGGATATGAGTCAATGGCACTCACTATTGATCACTTGCTGTACTTTTCAATTTTGTAACTCTATAAAATACTCATATGGCTTTTCTCACCACTTCTAATCTTTTCTTTAAATATACTTTTCAAAGTTTGTAATTGTTCTAACAGTCTTGTTACATATTTATCCAAATTAAGCCAACATGCTTCTAATCTTTTTTACTTTTGTGTGCGCATCAGTTGAAGTAGTTTAAATCTATCTTTTTCTTTAGCACTTTTTTTTATATAGTATTAAATGTCTAACAAATATTCATCCACTTACACAGCTTCCCTTTTCATCACAAATTAATAAGACGACAAGGATAGCCTATTACTACCAAGTGCTTAATCTCCTCTTTTCTTTGTCAGACAGTTTTGTAAAAGAATCCCACAGACCTCCTAGTTGTTTAGAAGAATATGCCCAATGCTATACCCTGCTAAATCACCATACAATGCTCATACTGAAAACAAGCTGCTTTCAATTTTTTGATTATTTTTGTTGTTTGTTTGTTATTTGGTTTTTTAGGAACATTAGCAACTAAGGCCATATTGCTCCGGGGATATGCGGTGGTCATTCCCTGACCTTTCCGCATCCTCCGTATTTGGTGGTCATGGGCTCGAACCCTGGTCTAATCAAGAAATGTGTACTATGCACTGCTGCTCCTGCCACCTTGAGGCACTATGATTATTTTTATTATGAAAGATCATCACAATGGGATTATAACTAAGAATCATTTTGATTACTTCATTTGTAGCAATCAAAAATGGCCCAATTTACAGAGCCATTATTCCCTCTTATTTCCTATTTGTGAAATTTCACTAACAATTTTTTTGCTATTTTGCTATCAGGATACCTATTTCCGAACAATGCACCTGCATGATCAGCACAACTCAAGGATGATTATATTCTATCACAAAAGATGCAAATAAACATTTGGCATGTATGATATCCTCATCACTACGAAATGCTTCATTTTATAATGAAGATTTTTTTTTTGTTTACAACACTATAAAGGCATGTTTACAACTAGAAGACTGGATTCAAATGGCCACAGTACGATTTTTGCTAGGAGAGTTATCACTGGCAGTACTTGAGGCTTACCATCTGCATGTTAATTAATGATTAAGCACTCTGTAGCCATTCATCCAAGACAAAAATCTAGGACAAGCACCTTAATTACATTGCATGCCCCACTGTTGGAAATTGAAAAAGCACATCTACGTACAGTACACAAAGAGCTAACATGTTACTTTTTCACATTTTATGATGTACTGAAAATCTTACACGTCTTCTGAAAATTTACAGTTTGTTTTTTACATCTTACTGAAAGATATTTTTAATTAACACTGCACTAAAAAAGTACTATAAAACTATTTTAGATCAGCTAATTCATTAATGAAAATAACCAGAAATTTTCAAAATTTAAAATTTTTAACAATTTATTTTTTTGTGAAAACGTAAGGAAAAAAAAAAAAAAAAATCAAGGTTTTGCAAAAAAAAGGGTGAGAAAGCATTGTCAACTACATTACAATAGCTAGACAGAGAAGGGGAGTTGCTAGCTGTGATGATTACATGTTTAATGCACCATTCAATACACAAAGAGGTATTTAAACTATACAGGCACTCCTTGGCTTATGCAATACTTGACTTATGGAAATTCGATTTTATGTAAGTTTTTACCAGCTGGTGCAAACTTAAAAAAATCGTGGAAACGTATTTTGCATCCTGTAGGAATAAATGGAGGTATCGAGAAAATATAATACTATGAATCCAATAACACATTGTTTTTTATTTGGTACTTCTTTCCAAGACTCAGGGCTATTTAACTAAGCTATTTATCTCTCTCAAAGGTCATTTTTATAATGGAAATTGCACTACGCTTTCATTGTTATCATATGTTCATTTATAAGAATAAATTTTGAACACCTTTGTGATATTTTTCTAAAACACATTGCTGGAGGTCACTACCATAAAACAATAAAAACAATTTGCACTTTCTGGTTTATTGGGCTTTTCTGTTAGTGCAATCTATTATAAACAGGTAATAAACTCAATCTTATTGCATTTGCGATAACAGCAATAACTGGAATTCTGTGGGTTTTTATGTTACGGCAGTATGATGAAATGAGTTCCCCTTCACTGAAATATTAATCATATAAAAAACAAATACATTTTCGGAATCTTCCCTTCATTCCTATTTACTTATTACAATGGTGAAAGGAAATGGACCAATGGTGCAAGTGCTGGCAGTGCTAGGAAACAAAACAAAATTGATTTAGAAATGAAGATGATTAATTAAGAAGTACAAAGCAGGACAAAGTTGTTGTTATTATTATTAACTATATGGTGCAAGGAAGCCTGAGGCTTAGGCTGCACCAGCCAAAAATTTCACAGTTACCCTGTGAGAGAGAGAGACAAAAGTAGAAGGGAATCACCAAGAAAGAGAAGAATGATGATATCCAGCTCAGGACCCTGGGTGTGCCAAGCCCATACTCACCAGATGTGAGCCCCTGGGGCTCATCTTATTGCACGAAATTAGTTCTCGCTGCTTCAACAGTGAATAGTATTTTAAGAGACAGTGCACATATAAAAGAACATGTTAAAGGATCAACGCATTCAAGATCAACAGTGATCACAAAACAGCGTTCCGGTGCTATATCGAAGATGGAAAGGCTATTAATAATATGGATGGAAAATCATATTCAGAAGCAAGTGCCCCTGAGTCCAATGGCCATTCAAGCAAAAGCAAGAAGTATTTATGAAGATATTACGGATAAGTACGGTGAATCCCAAGCCAAGTTCGTGGCAAGCGACGGGTGGTTTAATAGGTTCAAGCATTGCACTGGTTTCCAAAACATTCAAGTATGTGGTGATGTCGCCAGTGCCGATTCTGCAGCTGCAGAGAAATTGTGATATGTTGGGAAAAACCCCTCTAAATCTCCACAGCCCTCAACTTCCGCAGCAGCGTGCTTATCAGCAGGAGAGTTAATTCTGGCAACGATGCTCGAAAGGTAAAACTTGCTGACCTTATGCCTGTCTCCTCTCTCTTTTTGTAATTTTATAATTTTGAAATTTTTGTAATTTTGTACACTTTTGTAATTATTCCTGTGCATGAGATAAAAAAAATTGAATAAATAATTCTATTTATATATTTATTGAGCATTTATTTTTTGCTTCAATCAAATTCAGTGCACATAGTTGCGAGTGCTGAATTTAAGCATTTAGGGAAATTCCGACTTATGTAAAATTCAACTTATGTTGAGTTTCGTGGAATGCAACTCTTACGCAATTCGGGGAGTGGTTGTACTGCTCTATACACATTTAAACTACTGGCCAGTGATACCTGGAACACCATATATTTCAGGTAATTCAACAAAAGTTAGTGTGGATGTAGTCCTCAACATACATATGATGGCACTGAGAAAAAATTAATTTAGTCAAAAAATAACCACCAAGGCAAAAGTGGCACAGTCACATATAGAAGAAATTGATCCATACATTGTTTGGTATGATTGCTTCTGTTTAGTACAATCTACTTCAATTGAGTAACATGATTTTCTACAGCAGGGCATGGTATATCTGGTGCAGTGTCCTTCGTATGGCATGTGATACATCTTTCAGATTTGCCAGTTTGTTGTTCTCTCTCAGCACTGTCGTTCATATAAACACACAGCCAAAAGTAAGTGGGGATGAGATCAAATGAATGGGGCTGCCATGTTATCTGACTAAAGTCGTATTCAGTGAAATATAAATTTTATTCACAAGATGTCCTCGCCTTTGAATTTCTGGAATGATTTTGCTCGCTAATATGTCTTTATACTACTGGACTCCAGGTCATGTAGAATGAATCTCTTTGTAAATGAAGGCCCATAATAAAAGTGACTGTAAAGCAACATCATACTCCAAGCTTTGTTCACTACAGGTGTGGGGGGGGGATTTATTCTTCTATACAACATGCAAACGTTCTATTGCCAAAATTTGGCCATTTTGGGTGCTGACATTTCCATTCAGATGGAAATGTATCTTATCTCCACCAAAGAAGGATGTACCAATGGAATGGAGGTAGACAACCAACATATCCAATGGTTGTCTGCTTCTGTGTCAGGAAACTGAGAGCAAATGCAAATCTAGCTTGTGCATTATTAGCTTCAGCTGTTCTGAAAAGTGTCTTGTATGGACTGAAGTACCCATTTTGCCCAATATTTTCCATGTAGCACAAAGCATATTCCTAGAACAGTCCTCTACTGCAGAAGAAGTTTCTTCAGTTTGCATTTGTGGCTAGTTTCCTCCCATTTACTGGCTTAACTGAAAGAAGTTTTCCTTAGCTTTCTTATATTATGCAGGGCACAAGGTATTGTGTGTGTGTGTGTGTGTGTGTGTGTGTGTGTGTGTGTGTGTGTGTGTGTGTGTGTGTGTGTGTGTGTGTGTGTGTGTGTTCATTCTGATAAATATAACTAACTGTGAGTAAATTTATGTGGGTGAACCCCCTTACAATTTGATAGTTAATCATATTTTGTTGCAGTGACATAATTAAATCAAAATTCAAAGTATGATATTTTGCTAAATTTTTATAAGTGCTTGCCATAGGAAAAATATCATCATAGTTAGAAAGCAGAGGTTTGTGTAACTTTATTCAGAAGCATATACAGGGTGTCTCAAAAATACACGGCATAACTTCAGGAATGAGTTCCTCATATGTAGACAATAAAAATATTTTATACCAACATTGTTCCGGAAATGCTTGGTTTCCGAGTTTTGAAGGTCTGTCTATGACACTTAACTGTTCACTTCACCTTATAGTAATTGTTCAAAATGTCCACCTTCTTGCCTGAATACAGGCCTCACATCGATGACTCATGGACTCGCGAAGACGATGCCAAATTGCTGGCATGTTTCGTATTGTCTCACAACCTGCCACAATTTTATTGCAGAGAGTTTCCACATCAGCTACCGGAGTCGAATACACCAATGACTTTAAATGGCCCCATGAGAAGAAATCTAGTGGGTTTAAATCAGGTGAGCATGGAGGCCAGGCAGTTGGTCTACCCTCTAGTTCAGGAGTCGTAGATCTTGGTTGTCCTCTGTCGGCAGCACCTCGTTCACAAAGGCGGTGATGGATACTTTCAAACGCTTTCCTGTCTGGACATCTTCATTTTGGGAACCTTTCGTGGTACAAACGATGAGCCTCCAGAGCATTGCCATCCTCCAAACTGTACATAAAGTGCATATCTGCTTGCTCCTTATTACATGGTCAGAATGGAAAACCAGGAGATTCTGTCAGTACCTTGTGATGAAGGAAATCACCTGCGGGAGATAAGACATTCTGGTCAATAACTCGAGACCCAAGCATTTCTGGAACTATGTTAATATAAAATATTTTTATTGTCTACATATGAGGAACTCATTCCTGAAGTTTTGCCGTGTATTTTTGAGACACCCTGTATATCTGCAATGAGGCCTTTAATCAATGTAATGTTAAGCAGGCAGGAGTGGTCACACCACAGATTGTAACAAAAGAGGTCATGCAGCACCTGACAGGTAACCAACTTTCTTTAAAGCATTTAGCATTTTTATTTCTACTTTGAGCTTGTTAGTTTTTATTTTCCAAATAAAATCAATATCAAGACTACTAAACCATTTTTATATAATAAATCAAACATAAAAAGAATACAATCGACTCTACTCAAAAGAGTTCAGTAGTTTCACATTAAAAAACAACAAAAACTGGGGTATAGTCATTTTTCCTTCACAAGGCTCAACACAATAATAATTACAAGAAGGGTGTTGCAAGGAACAACCTACAGAAAGTTCACACATGTTTCAGCTATTTATACTTGTGGGACTGAATCTACTTTTTTTTTGAAAAAAGAGCATAATGAGCTAAAATGGCAATCTTTTGACATGCAATCAAAATACTGGAGCGGAACATGTGAGGTGATGCACTGTCTAAGCACAAAAAAACGTAATGGAAGAGGTTGACACCTGACAGGTTCTTTTATGAAATTTCTCAGAGAAATTAAAAAAAAAAACAGTGCTTTAAAAACAACTTGTGGCGTAAAATTCTGTATATATTTAGGAAGCTACAGGAAGATTCAGGCATTTATATTGAACAACAAAAAAAATCTGCACTTTTCTCAAGAGTCACATGACAGGTCCTGTGAGACCAATACATGGTTAAGAAACAACAAGTCTGCAATTTTTATTATTATTTTTTTCAAATATATTTACACCACGACTAATCCAATAATAAAATAAAATTAACCTAGCAGATTGAAATATAATTAGGATCTGCCAAGACATTTAGATTCATTTTATATTCAAGAATAGTGTCTGTAAAATATAAAGCGTAAAACAGTAAAGCGAACTGTGACATGTTGTGACACAACATTCCATAAGTATAAAAATGCTTAAGAAACACTGAGACACAAATGTTGCTGATTAACATGTTAATGGGGTTGAAGAAATTAGTAAACTGGAACTGATATTCAGGTGAAAATCTAAGTTTGAATTCAATCATGCGAGCATCAACAATAAGTATCATAGTTGTTATTAAACTAATTTCAGTTTATACAAGCTCGACAATCAGATTAGTTGCCATATATTCCAATATATAAGTAAACCACCAAAGCACTAAAACTCATCTAAAATTTTAAGGTCAATTTACGTGTCAAGTATCAAATTCCAAATATGAATTAAAGTTGTGTGTTAAGCATTATAAAGACATGAATTATATGTCTTTATAATGCTATCAGTCAGGTCCTACTATAACATGCAACATATGTTTCAGCATATGTAGCAATGGCAGCTATAACATAGATACTTCACTGTAAGAGTCACGGTTAGGTTCCATAAAAGCTATAAATTGCTATTATTTAACTGATTTCCAAACTTACTTTTATCAATACACTACATATTATATACAGCACATATTAAAACTCAAAACTTATTAAATAAAATATTTGAGAAATACTGTTTCGTTTTTGATGACTAACTTTTCAATCAAAGGAAGTAGTGTGGGGGGGAAAACACTTTTGTATTTTTTAAGCCTGAATGTAAGGTTAGTTGCCTAGCTTGCTTTTTTCCCTCCCACTTCTAAAATTATACTGATTATAAATTATTAGAGGACACTGACACCTACAGTAAGTACAAACTATCTGCAAACAAGTCACTAAAGGGGTTAGGCAAGCAAAGGCAGATTACGAGAAGCCTGGCAAAGAATGCAAAAAAAAAAAAAAAAATCCCCAGCAGGAAAGAATTCTTTGCTCTTTTTTTTTTTTTTTTATGTAAACCCCAAACACGAGAGGTATTAGAACCTATAGTACTTAGTACCGTTCTTGGGTTGGAGGTTGAGAAGACAAAAGAAGATATTTGTTCACATTGGACTTGAACTTCTGTAGACTGTAATTTTCAGGAAAAGGAAGGTTGTTCCAGAAAACGGCAGTTGAATGAATAAACGAGGAAGATGAAAAGTTGGTTCTGTGAGTTTGAAGTTGGAAGTAAATGGATGTTGGCTGGTGGTGGCACATGTTCGGATTATTTTGAAAGAGAGAGCGGGAATTATAGAAGCCAATTCAGAAGAACAGTGCCCATGGAAGTATCTGTAGAAGAGGCATGTACGTCTATGAGGCAGTGAGTGGAGAGACTCTGTTAGAGATGAATCATTTTAACCTAACTGCTCTATTCTGAATGGAATCAAGAAGCCTGGGAGAGGTTTTGGGGGCACCACCCTAGATGTGGGAACAATATTCCATGGCAGGGCGGATTTGCGATTTATACAGAGTGAGCAGCTGTTTGGAAGAAAAGTAATGCCGAGAGCGAAAGAGAAAACCAAGTTTTTTAGATGCAGAGGAAGCAATATTTGTAATGTGCTTGTGCTATGAGAAATTAGAAGTGAGGGTAATCCCCAAAAGAGATATATCATTTTTCCTAGAAATCGGAGTGTCACTAAAGATAAGCAAAGGAGCAGAAGAATCCTTTTTGCGAGATATATGAGACAAGACTGAGTTTTAGAAGGGTTGAAATCAACTAAGTTGTCTTTGCCCCACTGGAGAATTACCTGAAGAGGGCAGATTTTCGAGAAGTTGAAGCTGATTGAACAGGGCAAGGTTTCTCAAAATGGAAAGTGGAATGCAATGTGCTATCATCGGCAAAACTATGGATAGGATTTCCAGTCAATGGAAGAAGGTCATTAATATACAAGAGGAAAAGAATGGGGGAAAGAACTGAACCTTGGGGGACACTGGCATTAGTGGAGAAGTTAGAAGACAGAGAGCCATCTACCATCACCCTCAGTGAGCGATCAGAGAGAAAATTGGATAACCAATTACTAAAAACAGTTGGCAAACCATAAGATGGAAGCTTGTTTAGAAGACCTTTATGCCAAACACGATCGAAAGCCTTTGAGATGTGAAGAGCAACTACTCGTGTTACACCAAACCTTTCCATTGAATTAGTCCATAAATGGGTAACATATGCCAGATTATCACCAGTGGATCGACACTGACGGAATCCATACTGGCGATCGTTGATCAGACGGAAGGTTTCTCGGTAGCTTATGTTAACATTAGAAGGAAAGGAAAGAATCACACTGGCTTTCTACATATAAATGGTATAATGACTGATGATCCTGTTCAAGTTACATACAAACAAGCCGACCGGGCTAGCCGGGTGGGTAAAGTGCCTACCTGGCAACTCAAAGGTCGTGGGTTCGAATCCTGCCTCAGGCTTGGATCAAAGTATAAAATGCAAAAACCTTGGGAGGTGCAATATGGCCACAGAAGCCAATGCACTAACAAAAAAAAAAAAAAAAAAAAAAAAAAACATACAAACAAAATATTAATAATGTAAATGCACAAGGCAAAATACGATACCAGCATGAAATAACTATATAATATCGGTGTAAATACACCATAGTTAGCTCATAAAAATAAACTACAATCATAGTATAAAAGCATCGATTTAATTGTATCTCATATTGTGACTCCCTTCACAATGAGTTATCATGTACTGAACTATCTTGAATTATAACGCTTCACTAATAGAGAAGACTATTGTTACTTATTCTCAGTGGGCACCACCACCCATTGTGAACACAAAATAAAGATTTTGAATTCACAATTACCTGCAAAGAAGTTTTTACGGATGAGAATAACAGAAGTATACAAAATTATAACTGTGATATAAATGCTTTTATATCTGAAAATAAAATGTTGAAGTCAAGAGTAAAATAAAGCACCTAGAACTGATACAATCTATCAATATATCCAATTACATTAAAAGTAGCAACAAGAAATGTAAGCAGGTCTTTGGCCATAATTATGATAGCATCCTTGGACTCAGGGGAGGCTCCTATAGAATGATGTGCAAATGTATTTTCTATTCTAAATGGGTATCAAAGTGAGCAATGGCTCACTTTGCACTCTGTAATCACAGACCAGTTATCATGACTTCTGTTCCAGGGAAAATAATGGAGTCAATGTTAAAGAAGTATTGCAGGATCATCGAGCATATGGTTATATATGCATGGATTTCTTAAGGAGGGACCTTGTCTAACCAATCTGATTGGATAGTAGGATACAGTAACAAAAAAATAATCTTGACACCATATACAGTAAACCCCCACTATTCGCGGGGGTTACGTTCCTGAGAAATGCCGCGAATACTGAGTTATGGCTCCCATAGTAATAAAGGGGTTACGTTCCAAAGTATGAAATATATAAGAAAAACTAGTCTAAAATTTTGTCTATGTATGTATTATATGTACCTTCATAATATGACTATGTACATAGACAGCACATAGTGAAATGCAAGCATATGGCATCGAAATGAAAATAAGAAACAATTTAATATTAAATGTAATATTTATTAGAAATTTCAAACAAATCTTTCAAACCAGCGTCTTTGCTAGCTAAAAAACTTATCCTGCCAGTGCTTTCAAATTTCGTTAAAGTGTTGATAAAGGAGTTTTGCCTTTTCACGAATGATGAGTGAACTTAACGGAATTTTATTTTGAGTTTGGTTTTCTATCCACAGATTTAAAGTTGTTCCCGTTTTTTCTAATTTAACATCACGAGTTACAGAGCAAATTTTTGAAGCAATTAGCGTGTTTTCACGGACACTACAGCGGATTTTTTCTTGATTGATCGTACCATTGACTCATTGATTTTATAATGTTTTGCCACTGAGGGGGCATTTTCACCATTAGAAATTTTATCTAATAAATCAATTTTATTCGCTAATGTCATCATCTTCTTTGATCTTTTCACATTTCCCTTGTAATTCGTAGCCACATTTTTGTAAGGGTTAGAAAGAACTTGTCCAAATAAAGTCACTTTCTTCCGTTAACACACTCAAAAAAGTCTGTTTTACACTGCAAAACGGTAGATTTATCACTTTTGTAAGCATATCAATTTATAAATTGATAAATTTATAAGCATATAAATTAAAAACGACGAAACCTCCCGTGGCAAGCGCATAACACATACTGAACAAGGATTAGCGAGAAACATCCACGCTAGCGATTTTGTCACTCCTTTCCCCCCATCCACTGAGCGCTGTTTTGACCGGGGAAGATAATTTTAGCAACCCCCATGTTCACGGCGATTTAAAATTCACATTTTGTTAGGTTTCATTTTATATTAAATCAGCGACCGCGAATAGCGGGGGTCTACTGTACCTTAGACTTCAGTAAAACTTATAACACAATTCCACATAAAAAAGACTTCTATACAAATTTGGAACAGTGTGATATTAGGGGCAAGTTACTGCTATGGATAAATGGATGGTTTAGTGGCAGAAGATTGAGCTGGTTATAAATGGACGCAGACAGACACTGCTCTTCTTGGACTATGTCATTAGTGGAGCCCCTCAAGTTCAGTGCTGAGCTGCTAACTTATTAATAATATTGATGAAAGCATATCAACGTACTGTCTAATTTTGCAGATGATACAAAGGTTAACAGGGTGGTTAATGGCAAGACTCAAGGTGGTCTGAGAAATGGCAATTGCAGTTTAACACTGATAAATGCAAGGTAATGCATGTGGGCAACAGTAAACCCAGAAAAAAATATTTAACAGATGGTACCACACTCAAGGTGGTGGAGATGTAGGGGTAATTGTACATTTTCACATATTTTTTAAGCAGTGCAGATAGGCTGCCAGCACAGCTCATAGGGTTTTGTCAATAATACATAAGAATTTTTTCAACATGGACAAGGATGTGATTATCCCATTGCATAAGGCTATGGTTAGGCCACATTTTGAATACTGCATACAGGGCTGGAAGCCTCATTTCAGGAAGAATGTGGACCTGTTGGAGGGTGCAGAGAAGAATAACAAGGTTGATGAGGGGAGCAAAAGGGTGCTCTTACCAGGAAAGGCTTCAATTTTGCAAATGTTAGTGTCTGGAGACCAGGCACCTGCAGGGGGATCTGATAGAAGTGTTCAAGGCTTTGAGTAAACTATAAAAATCCTAAAAACTAAACTAAAATTGAGTAAACTAAAAATGCCGATGGCCTCCTTACTAAGCAAGTTTCCATGAAGTAGAAAACCACAAAACTATAAATAGAATACAAAAACAGGTGTAATCTCATGGGGCACAGGTTATGAGAACAAGTGGAGAAATGCCCTCAAATCTGGAGATTTCCTGGCATCAAGATTGTTCAGAATTCTTCTAACATCCTTCTATCGGGAGGCCATGGGAAGCAACGAGTGGAGTGTAATACAGTACGGGCCAATTTGTAAAGATCATCAATATAAGTTAAAAGAAAAGCTGGATCTTAATAAATCAGCTTTATCTTTAGCTCACAATGCAATAGAGCCATCAGGTCGCAATATATGCAGAGGTATAGATGGAGAGAAAAAACTTTGGAAAAAAACCAGAATGCTCAACTATCACTTTGACAGGAAGACTTGCTTCTTGTCTAGATGACAGTCGAGTTTTGGAGAATTTTAATAGGCTGAGTTTCTTCTACTCTTAAGCTATTCAGAATTAAGCTTGGATTCATTAATAATTGTTTTAAGACTGTTAGAAGCTTCAGTGTAGGCAAAAAAAACTGGACATTTGTAAACAAGCCAATCAATTAGTATTGGCATATGATACAAGGAAACAAAATTATACAGTATCAGTGTAAAAAAAAAAAAAAATAAAGCCCTACTTCATCTATCCATTCCCCACTAATTCTTCCGTAAGGTAATTCGAACATGAAAATATGCCCTAAACTGGAGAGTGATTGCCAGAACAAACTTCCATTCGGTGTCATAGACGTGGGTAGTTACCCACGTGCATGACACCGAATGGAAGTTTGTTCTGGCAATCACTCTCCAGTTTAGAGCATATTTTCATGCCTCTATTTTATGACTGTTCCTTTTTCAATTAAAATTTATGTCCCTCTTAAGCCTGCTGTCAGAAAGATCAGCACTTTTTTTTTTTTTAATTCAATCAATTTAAAGACTAAAACGCTTCAATCAGTTGGTCTTACTGATGCCTAGTTTCCAAAATGCTGCAATCTTGCAAAACTGAAGTCTTTTAAGATAAGAATACCCTTTTGTGTCCTTAACCCTGTACCACACGATGGGTCTAAGAAACTCCATTCTGTCCAACTGATTTTCAGGAAGAAAAATCACCAAAAGGAATGTTCAGTTCAAAACACTGCGTAAAATTTATTTATTTTACTTTAAAGAACCATTCTTTTTGCCTACTCTTTCTTAATAATTTGTCCATTCCTTTCAATAACCTTTCTAGTTCACACAGGTTTATTATTATTATTATTTTTTTTTTTGTTTGGCCAATGGTATACTAATCTTGTTGCTCTTCTCTGCACCCAATTCCAAAAGATCTACATCCTTCTTAAAATGAGGCTTCCAGACTAGGATGCAGTACTCAAGATACAGCCTAATTTACCTTTACCTTACAGAATGGGATAATCTTCTCCTCTAACATTAGCATTAGTAGAGGCATATGATGCAAGAAAGCAAGCTTATATAGCATCAGCCAAAAAAAAAAAAAAAAAAAAAAACTTACTTTCAACCATCCACACTCCAAAAGATTTAGTTCAGCCTTGAATTTATTTAAGCTATCAAACTTCCACAACGACAGATGGAAGTTTGTTCCAGGATTCAACAACCTGCTGGCTAAATGAAAATTTCTGCACATCTATTCACCATCTTTTCTCAATTTGAAATTATGCTGCCCTAGGTGTGGAATTTAAGCAAGAGGAAGAATCCCAACAGCATTGAGCTTGCTAAAACCATTCAAGGCCTTATACACCTCAATCAGATCAACTTGCAGGTGCCTAGTCTCCAGACTCCACAATTGGCAGAACTTAAGCCTTTATTGGTAACAGCAACCCTTTGTTCCACTCACTAATCTCGTTGCCCTTCTCTGTACTCATTCCAGCAGCTCTACATCTTTCCTAAAATGAGGCCTCCAGACCTGTATGCAGTACTCAAGGTGTAACCTGACCACTGACTTTATAAAAGGGGCTAATCATCTCCCTGTCCCTGCTAGCAAAATTCCTATATATCATTGCAGAATATATCACAGAATCTTGAAATAACTGGGAGTAAAGTGGAGGAGAAACTGTTGAAGATAAACACAAGAAAGGCACCCGGGGTGGATGGGATCTATCCAGTTATATTAAAGGAGGCAGCAAAGGAAGTAAGCAAACCCATAGCCATAATTATGAGAGCTTCCTTGGACTCAGGGGAGGTACCCATAGACTGGAGATGTGCAAATGTGACCCCAATTCACAAAGGAGGATCAAAGGCTGACACAAGTAATTATAGACCTGTGAGCTTAACTTCTGTTCCAGGAAAATTAATGGAGGCACTGGTTAAAGAAGCACTGCAGGATCATTTAGGCAAGACTTCAGTTATAGCTCGGATACAGCATGGTTTTGTTAAGGGGAAGTCTTGCCTGACCAATTTGATTGGGTACTATGATGCAGTCACAAAAGAACTGGATGCAGGGAATAGCTTTGATATTATATACTTGGATCTTAGAAAGGCTTTTGATACTGTTGCACATGGAAGACTGCTACACAAATTGGAGCAGTGTGACATTGGAGGCAAGTTGCTGCTATGGATAAAGGGGTGGTTGAGGGGGAGAAGACAGAGAGTGGTAATCAATGGACACTGCTCAACGTGGACTAATGTTATTAGTGGAGTCCCTCAGGGCTCAGTGTTGGGTCCATTATTGTTTTCTGTATTTATAAATGATATTGATCATGGTATATCAAGCTTAATGTCCAAGTTTGCAGACGATACAACGGTTGGCAGGGTTGTCAAGGACACTGCTGACTCTATGCTGCTGCAACAGGATCTGGAAAGGTTGAGCAGATGGGCTGAGAGGTGGCAAATAAAGTTTAACATTGACAAATGTAAAGTACTACACATGGGAAACAGCAACCCCAGAGCAACGTATCAACTCTGTGGTACTACACTGACAGTGGTAGAGAATGAAAGGGACTTGGGGGTGGTTGTGCAGGCAGATATGAAGTTCTCTGAGCAGTGCAGACGGGCTGCAAGAGTAGCTCATGGAGTATTGTCAATGATATACAGGAATTTTTCCAGCAGGTATAAGGAGGTGATTATTCCCTTGTATAATGCAATGGTCAGGCCACACCTAGAGTACTGTATACAGGTCTGGAGGCCTCATTTCAAGAAGGATGTAGAGCTGCTGGAACGAGTACAGAGAAGGGCAACAAGATTAGTGAATGGAACAAAGGGGTGCTCTTACGAATAAAGGCTTAAGTTTTGCAAATTACAGTGTCTGAAGACTAGGCACCAGCGAGGTGATCTGATAGAGGTGTATAAAGCCTTGAATGGTTTGAGCATGCTCAATGCTGATGGGATTCTTCCTCTAGCTCAGAATAATCACCTGAGAGGGCATAAATTCAAATTGAGGAAAGACAGATGTAGGATAGACGTGCGGAAATTTGCCTTTAGCCAGCGGGTGGTTGGTTGGTGGAACAGACTTCCATCCCTTGTAGTGGAAGTTGATAGCCTAAATAAGTTTAAGGCTCAGCTGGACAGGTATTTTGAACGAACAGAGGGGTGAAGTGGAAGTGGGTTTTTTTTTTTTTTTTTGGCTGATGCTGCATAAGCTTGCTTTCTTGCATCAAATGCCTCTACTAATGCTAATGCTAATTGACAAGACCCCATGAGCAACTCTTCTAGCTTGTCTGCATTGCTCAGAAAACTTCATATCTGACTGCACAATTACCCTCAGGTCTTTTTCATTCTCCACTGCCCTGAGCAGTATGGCACAGTTGGTACATTTCCATTTCTTTGGGATTACTTCTACCCATATGCAGTACTTTACATTTGTCAATGTTAAACTTCAGTTGCCACCTCTCAGCCCATTTGCTCAACTTTTACATATCCTGTTCCAGTAGCGTACTGTCCTCACTGTCATTAACAACCCTACCAAACTTCATATCATCTACAGACTTGAACATTAAGCCTGATATTCCTTCATCAATATCATTGATAAATATACAAAACAACAATGGGCCCAACATGGACCCCTGGAGGAGTCACTAATAACAGTAGTCCATTCATTACCACTCTGTCTTCTCCACTTAACCACCCTTTTATCCACTGTAGCAACTAGCCCTTAATGCCATATACTGCTCCAATTTGTACATTAGTCTTCCATTTGTAACAGTATCAAAAGATTTTCCAAAATTCAAGTATATGATATCAAAATTATTTTTTTTTGCATCCACTTCCTTTGTAACCACATTATAGTATCTAATCAAATTGGTCAGACAAGACTCTCCCCTTAACAAACCCATGCCGTGTCTCAATAGTGCAGTTTTGTCTAGATCAATCGTGCAGTGCTTTTTTAACCGACTCCATTATTTTCACTGGAACTGAAGTTAAACTGACAGGTCTGTAATTACAAGTTGTCACCTTCGATTCCGCTTTGTGAATTGGATATATATCTGCACATCTCTAGTCTGTGTGAACCTCCCGAGTCCAAGGATGCTCTCATAATCATGGCAAAGGGCCCGCTTTGCTTTTCTGCCTTTTTTAATATAAATGGAAAGATCCAATCCACCCCAGGTGCTTTTCCTATGTTTCAACAATTTCTCCTCCACTTTGCTCTCATTTATTACAAAATCATTTAACTCCCTGTTAGAGTTTGATAAGCTTCTTGCCTCCACTTCCCTACAGAATTCCTCAGGTGTGAATGTAGTGCAAAATACTCATTCAGTTTGTCAACTAACTGAGCATCATCATCTACAATCAGACCATCAATATCAAGTGGACCAATCTGGTTCATCCCCTTTCTTCTAGATTTACATAAGTAAAGAAGTCCTGACCGTTTTTCTTTACAGCCAAAGATTTCTCGTAATCTGCCTTTGCCTGCTTAACCTCCTTTGTGACTTGGTTATATACTAGCTTATATCATTCATAGGCATAATTTACATGCATCCCATGGATTTTTCCTCTCTGCCACGAGTCTCATTAGTCCATCTGACATCCACTTAGGCCTAAACCTTGAACAGTATTTATTAGTTGGGGCAAAAAGCCTAGTAACTTCCAAGATTAATTCCTTGAATCTTCCCATTTAGAATTTGCTGTTGGTAACATCATCAGCTGGTCCCACCATATTGAATTTAAAAACTGTCTTGGACCACTGCAGTTCCCTTTACAAATCAAAAACCTTCCCTTTACCAATGATGGTAGTTACATCTTTGAGTAAATCCTACATTAGTAAACTGTGATCACTGCCACCCAGTGGTTTCTTTATCTGCAGATTCTTAATGCATGAAGAATCACTGCTGATAATCAGATCAAGAGTATTACTCCCTCTGGTTGCCTCTCAAACATGCTGCTGTAGAAAATAATCATCCTATAAATTCACAAAAGTTTTGCTGGTGTGTGAGTGACCAACCCACAAGTCCTAGTCTATATCTGGGAAGTATAAATCCCCCATTATACGACAATCTGATTTACTGGCCCACTCTACTTCTCTGTACAGCTGTTCACTGTACTCATCAGAGTCATTAGGCCTATAACACACTCCTACTCTCAATTTTGCTTTCCCAGTGCTTATGACACACCAAACTGACTCAACACTGCACTGTCCACCCACATTGACTGGATGCACTTCCTTAGATATTATGTGTTACTTAATTAACAGCATGATCCCTCCTCCATTTCAATCCTGTCTATCCTTTTTGTACACACTGTACTACCCAAATTCCAATTCTGCATTCCTGATATCTGTGACACCACAACTCTGATATCCCAATAATATTTGCTTTTGTTGTCTTGACCAGAAGCTCATATTTAGAAAATTGATTTAATATATTGTTGTTGTTATTTGGTTTTTAGGAGCATTAGCAACTAAGGCCATATTGCTCCGGGGATATGCGGTGGTCATTCCCTGACCTTTTCCGCATCCTCCGTATTTGGTGGCTCACGGGCTCGAACCCCAGTCTAATCAAGAAGCATGTGCTACGCAATGCTGTTCCTGCCCACCTGGCTACGGAGGCGCCTGATTTAATATACTCCCAGCATTGGTGTACATGCAAGTATACATGTATGTTACCCTAACACAGTCTATGTATTTACACATTCTATGATGACTCCCAGCAGTCCTTGAAATCCCCAGCACCTCGCTTTCCAGGCTGCTGTTCATTCCAATAGAAGCAGTGCAAGAATCCCTTTCACCTCTGCCTGCAGCTACTGTTAATCTATTTGTCTGTGAATCCCCCCAACCCAGCAGTTTTCTGACCCAACTAATAATGGTTCGATAGCATTGCCAAATATTCTTGCACACTTTCTATTTAAGTGTATCTCATCCCTGTAGAAACAATCTTTCCTGTTAGCAAGCACAGACCACAGTGAGAAAAATTCTACCCCATGAGCCTTGCTCTATTTCTCCAGGTCCAAATTGATTGATGAGGCTCTCATCATATACTCCCTCCTGTTGTGTCTGGGTAGAATTTCAGACACTTTCAAATTTAACCCTAACTCATGACTTTTTTCAACATTGACCTGTACTTATAAGTTTGCAGATCTTGTACTTTTAATGTCATTAGTGCCAACATGTACAATATTACCATTTGTGCCCTTAAAAAATGATATCTGCTCTACAACGTCATTAACTTTTTCTCTTGGCAGACATACCCTGGTCCTATTCCATCTATCCTTTTTGCACAATATATTTCCCGTCTCCCTGACAACAGAGTCACCAACAATAAATGGACCAGTGCATTCTGCCCTGATAATTGCTGCTGTGTTGCCTGATGCTGGGTTGGACAGCCGAGAGCTTGATGCCCCCATTTTAATTCCTTCAAGGACATCTACCCTACTCTGAAAACTCTCATAGATGCCCATCAGAATGCTGTGTTGCTGCCTCATTTCTTGACACTCTCTGCACCCAGCACACAAAGACATCCTCCTTGGCTAGATCATGTCCTGTTATAGAAAGATCCACAAACATGTCACTTTTCACATTTTTTTTGGCTGTGATGAGTTGGAGAATCGCCCCTTCGATTCTCCCCCAAAGCCACAGCACTCCTGCTACTTTGTGCAAGTTGCTTTGCAGCTCTAGTCTGAGGCATGATCTCCGTTTAAATACAATTTAATTAATTAACAATGAAAATTAATAATCCTTATCGCAGCTGGGAAAATTCCTGCATATCAGGAATGTTAGGCTACTGTGACTTGTTGGTGGTCTGTCTGCACTGATATTGGACTGCACAATTATCCTTAGGTCTCATTCTCCACTAACTTGAATGCACCACCATTTAGTTGTTATTCTACTGCTGCTCATATGCAGTACCTTATATAAATCAATGTTAAACCTTGATTGCCATCTCTCAAGCACATCTGTCCAATTTTTCCGGGTCTTATTGCAGTAGTCGTATGCCTCAATTTCTGTCATTAACTACACTGCTGACCTTAGTATCATCTGCAAACTTTGAAAATTAGCATGATATGCCTTCTTCATTACCATTATTAAATACTGAAAACAGTAAGAGGACCTGGCACTAAACCCTGAGGGACTCTACTAATAATATTAGTCCAAGAAGAGCAGTGTTCATTTATAACCACCCTCTTCTGCCACCCAACTATCCCATTATTCAGAGCACCAACTTGTACATCTAATGCCATAATGCATACCAATTTGTAGATCAGTCTTTCATGTAGAAACAGTGTCAAATGCTTCACTGAACTCTAAACATACCAAAATTACTTTTTGCATTGAGTTCCTTTGTTAGTGTGGTCTAGTAGATATGCAAATTGGTCAGACGAGGTCTACTTGTAACAAATCTATGCTGTGATTTCCATATATAGTTACATGCCTGTTAAGATGATCCATCCTACAAGACCTCAAGAACTACTAACTCCATAATTTTCACCAGAACAGAAGTCAAGTTTATAGGTCTGTAATTATTCACTTCTTAATTCTGATCATTCTTTGTGAATAGGAAAGAGACATTTGTTCATCTCCAATCTTATAAGATCCTCCCCTGAACCCAAAGCTGCTCTTATAATTATGTCCAAAAGTCTGCTTACCTCTCTTGGAGATGGGCTAAGGTATGCCATTCATACCTAGTAGGCCAATGTTTTTCATCCTTTCTTCCTACAGTTAACAGAACAAAAGAATTCTTTCCTTTTTTTCTTTGTATTCTTAGTCAAAGACCTCTCAATCTGCCTTGGTCTGCCTAACTCCTTTAGTAACTTGAATGCAGACTAGTTAATGTATTTTTTATTCTCTGCCAGTGGTCTCATCAGGTCTTGTGATATCCATTTAGGTCTAAACCTTAAACAATATCTCTTGGTATGAAAAGTTTAGTAGTTTCTATGATTATTTCTCCAAATGCCTACCATTTAGAATCTGCAGCTGGTAATGTCATCAGTTGGTCCAACCAAAACAAATTTAAAAACTATCTAATGCCATTATAGTTAGTTTGACAATGGCAGTATCCCCATTCCCTTGGCCTGCCTTGACAGTAATTATATCCTTAAGTAAATCCTACATCAATATATTATGATCACTGCTACCTAGTGATTCCTTTGCCGGGAGATTCTTAATGTACAAAGGGTCATGGCTGATAATCAGATTAAGAGTAATGCTTTCTCTTGTTACTCTCTAACGTGCTGGTGTAGAAATCTGTTATCAAATACATCCAGAAAAGCTCTGTTACTGTGCAAGTCACCTACTCACAAGTTACAGCCAATATTTGGAAAGTCAAAATCCCCCATTTTGCTGGCCTATTCTGTATTGCTCATTGTACTCATCAGCCATTTGGCCTATAACGTATACCAATTATCATTTTTGTGCTTATGTTACACCACAATGACTCATTGCAACAGTCTGCAAGAGTAGCTCGTGGTGTCTTGTCAATGATATACAGGAATTTTTCTAGAAGGGATAAGGAGGTGATTAGCATTAGCATTAGTAGAGGCATATGATGCAAGAAAGCAAGCTTATTCAGCATCAGCCAAAAAAAAAAAAAAAAACAACCACTACTCCCACTTCACCCCTCCGTTCGTTCGAAATACCTGTTCAGCTGAGCCTTAAATTTGTTTAGGCTATCAACTTCAACAACAAGCGATGGGAGTCTATTCCACAAACCAACTGCCCGCTGGCTAAAGGCAAATTTCCGCACATCTATCCGACATCCGTCCTTCCTCAATTTGAATTTATGCCCTCTCAGGTGATTATTCTGAGCAAGAGGAAGAATCCCATCGGCATTGAGCATGCTCAAGCCATTCAAAGCCTTATACACCTCTATCAGATCACCTCGCCGATGCCTAGTCTCCAGGCTCTGTAATTTGCAAAACTTAAGCCTTTCTTCGTAAGAGCAACCCTTTGTTCCATTCACTAATCTTGTTGCCCTTCTCTGTACTCGTTCCAGCAGCTCTACATCCTTCTTGAAATGAGGCCTCCAGACCTGTATACAGTACTCAAGGTGTGGCCTGACCAATGCCTTATACAAGGGAATAATCACATCCCTGTCCCTGCTAGAAAAATTCCTGTATATCATTGACAAGACACCATGAGCTACTCTTGCAGCTCGTCTGCACTGCTCAGAGAACTTCATATCTGCCTGCACAATTACCCCCAGGTCCTTTTCATTCTCTACCACTGTCAGCGTAGTACCACAGAGTTGATATGTTGATCTGGGGTTACTGTTTCCCATATGTAGTACTTTACATTTGTCACCTCTCAGCCCATCTGCTCAACCTTTCCAGATCCTGTTGCAGCAGCATAGTATCAGTAGTGTCCTTAACAACCCTGCCAACCTTGGTATCGTCTGCAAACTTGGACATTAAGCCTGATACACCATCATCAATATCATTTATAAATACAGAAAACAACAATGGATCCAACACTGAACCCTGAGGAACTCCACTAATAACATTAGTCCACGTTGAGCAGTGTCCATTGATTACCACTCTCTGTCTTCTGCCACTCAACCATCCCTTTATCCATAGCAGCAATTTGCCTCCAATGCCACACTTCTCCAATTTGTGCAGCAGTCTTCCATGTGCAACAGTATCAAAAGCCTTTCTAAGATCCAAATATATAATATCAAAGTTATTCCCTGCATCCAGTTCTTTTGTGACTACATCATAGTATCCAATCAAATTGGTCAGACAAGACCTGCCCGTAACAAGATTATCCCCTTGTATACGGCAGTGGTCAGGCCACACCTTGAGTACTGTATATAGGTCTGGAGGCCTCATTTCAAGAAGGATGTAGAGCTGTTGGAATGAGTACAGAGAAGGGCAACAAGATTAGTGAATGGAACAAAGGGTTGCTCTTACGAAGAAAGGCTTAAGTTTTGCAAATTAGTGACTGGAGACTAGGCACCTGGGAGGTGATCTGATTGAGGTGTATAAAGCCTTGAATGGTTTGAGCATGCTCAATGCTGATGGGATTCTTCCTCTTGCTCAGAATAATCGCCTGAGAGGGCATAAATTCAAATTGAGGTAAGACGGTTGTAGGATAGCTGTGCGGAAGTTTTCCTTTAGCCAGCGGGTGGTTGATTGCTGGAACAAACTTCCATCTGTCGTTGTAGAAGTTGATAGCTTCAATAGATTCAATGCAGAACTTGACAAAAAAAAAAAAAAAAAAAACAACAACAAAAAAAAAAAAAAAAAAAAAAGTGTTATTTGGTTCACATTACGATATTTTCACGATACCTCCATTTATTCCTATGGGATGCAAAATACATTTCCACGATTTTTTAAAGTTTGTACTGGCTGGCAAAAACTTATAAAGTTGAATTTCTATAAGTCGAGTATTACGTAAGCTAGGAAGTGGCTGTATTAATAATACTATTTCTATGGTCACCATATTATTTTAGCCTGTTTGGCCTTCCTACTAATCCTGAAAAGTGTGCATTATCTCTTTCTCCATTTCAAATAGTTCTTTGTTGTAAAGATCTCGGTATACTATTCAATAGTAAACTTATTTTTCATTTGCACGTTTTAGAGCTCTAACTCTCCATAAGATGTGGCTTTTGAAACAACAGCTTCTTCACGGCTCCAGCCAGTTACTATCCTTCAATATATAAAAACCTATCTTCTTTCTTCAATCTTATATGCTGCTGAAACCTGGTCAGCTGTTGCAACCTCCTATAATAGTCTCCTCTCGGAAGAATATAGGCTAATAACATGAGCAATCTAAAAACTGGCCAAAAACACACTATCACCTGCACTACAATATTAGAAAACTTAGTTTGGGTTCCATTCAAGAAATTTCTTCAAATTAAATCTTTATAGCACATTCCAAAACCTTTCTCAAATGCATGTCACATACCTGCTATTTGGGATACGGTTGGCTGGCACATTCTTCCACATGAGTACTAGACAGACACTAATTAATCCTCCAATCTTTGCTCTTGACAGGTTCTTTCCATATCCATCGTTTAAACTTATTCAGCATCTCAATGTAGGACACCAATACCTAAAGGATGGCATCAATACCTATTGATGCCATCCTATCTTCTAACCCTTGGGGCTGTGTTTATGTGTCTATTATTATTATTATTTATGTACCTTGTGATCTCATGTAAACCCTTCTGGCCTCAGCTGTATCAGGTATATTATCTCCAGTCAATTATGTATTAACCTGGCACAACAAATAAATGGATATTTATTTATTTAAAAAAGGTGACATTGTACATTGGCACTAAAGATATTAATAGGAGATCTACAGATTTACTTTACAAGTACTGGGCAATGTTGAGAAAAAGTTAAGTTAGGACTGAAACTGAAAGTGTCTACAATTCTGTCCAGTCATGATAGGAGGGAGAATAAGATTAGAGAGACTTGTCAATCACTTTGGCCCTGGAGAGAATGCACAGGGCTCATGTGGTAGAATTTTTCATAGCATGGTCTGTGCTTGTTAACAAGAGACTGTTTTTACCGGGAATAGAAGACAACACTTAAATAGAAGAGGTGCAAGAATATTTGCTGCTGCTACTGTGGCAGTGTTAAGTGGGGTGACTGATTCTTGCATTGCTTCTAAAGGGACATGCAGTACCTTGGAAAACAAGGCCTACTGTAGCCCCTCATCGGTTAAGAAATATTATATGTGATGTGTTAGGGTTACTAAGGTTACATATAGGTGCATATAAATATACCTGTACATTAATGCTAGGCATATGGTAAATAAGCTTGATTAATTTGAATTACTGATTAAGTCATATAATGCAAACAATATAGGAGATATCAGAAACTGGTGCCGCATAGCCACAGGGGATGCGCAATTTGAATATGGCAAGTCAAGGTGTACAGAAAGGATATTGTGTATTTGTCAAGGCAGTGCCGGATGTTTCCCTTAACTGTGCAAGATTTCTCCAATAATGACACTGACAGTCTATAGAGTCAATCGGTGTGTATAGTAAGGGTATGTGTTATGTAACTGGCTTTTCAGCTACCAAAAAACCAACCAACTCAGACAGGAAGAACCACACTTACCAGGCAGAATGGATGGAGAGCAGTGCAGTTGGGGGAAAAATCACTGAACAGATAGAACAGGAAGGAGTTATGCACTTGGTTAAGAAGCACACAGACTCTAAGACAGTGCACCCAGTTGATGTGGGTGGCCAGTATGATGCTGAGTTAGTTTGGTGTGATGTAAGTACTGAGAAAACAAAAATGAGAGTAGGAGTCTGCTCTGCTATAGGCTAAGTAATTGATGAGTATAAGGAACAACTACACAGACAAACAGAATGGGCAAGTAAATCAGAATGTCTTATAATGGGTTAACATAAAGAATTCTTTGTTTATGTTAACAGTAGAAGCAAAGGTTTGAACAACATTGGCACACTAGACACAAATGACATACTTATATGATCCTGTTGTTGATGAACTGAAGAAATATTCTGCATCTACAGGGTGATTCTAAATTATTGTCAGAGGTTTCCATGGCTTATAATTTTTTAACCGGAAACAACAAAATAAAACTGCTTATGGAATATGAAAGTGCAACTCAAAAAGTTTATCTATAGAATCAATACTGCAGAATGCTAAACAACTTCAACGTGCGCACCTTTCATGGCACGTAAGATGTGCAAGTGATATTCAATTTCCCTTCAAATGTTCTCCAGCATTTGCAGTGTAACTGTTTTGATTGCAGTAACAATTCTGAGCTTCAGTTCGTTGAGGGAGGTCACAGGGGTCTTGTACACAATGTTCTTCACATATCCCCACAGGAAGAAATCAAGCGGTGTAAGATCGGGTGAGTGCGGAGGCCACGGAATTGGTCCACCACGCTCAACCCAGTGCCCAGGAATACGCATGTCAAGAAATTCTCAGACAATAAGAGCTCAATGTGGCGGTGCACCATCTTACTGGAACACCACATTTGGCCAATGATTTTCCAACTGGAGTAACAGATACAGCTGTAGCATGTCCAGATAGGTCACCACTGTCACTGTTTTTTCCACAAAGAAAATGGGCCCCAAAACTTCCGAACATGACAAAGCACACCAGACATTGACCTTTGGATTATCTCTTTCGAATTCTCAAATGGCGTGAGGGTTTTCTGATCCCCATATTCTGCAGTTATGATGATTTACTCTCCCTGATATGTAAAACGTTGCTTCATCACTAAATCTACATCTCCGAAGGTAATTTTCATCAGCTTCGACGTTTCACAAAATGTCTTGGGCAAATTGGAAACAGCAAAGTTCATCGTTCGGCTTTAAAACGTGCACAATCTGCAGTTTGTAGGCATGGAGGTGAAGGCGGTTATGAACAACCCTCCAAACAGTCCTTTGTAGTATACCTAACTGCAAAGAAGCTCATCTAGTTTAATTTTTGTGGGTTTTGAGAAAATGTTTCGTGGATTTGATCACCTTCCTGCAAAGTGCTCGGTCTTCCCACTCCTTTTCGGTACAGAACACTACCAGTCTCTTGAAATTGCTTTAACCAACGTCGGATAACATCAACTGAAAGTGGATCTTTTCCATACTGAGTTCTGTATGGAAAAGTGATAACGGCCTTGTTTCAAAAAATCAAAGTACGCACATTGCCTTCTCTTGAACAGTTGCCATTTTGAAGTAATGCCGTCAATATCTCCCAGACATCAATGCGGTGAGTACAGCGTTGCCAGAGGAGAGACAACTGGCAGATTGTTGTCTTCCAGTTGTCTCTTTTTTTATTGTTGTTGAAAAACAACAAAATAAAACTGTGTAAGCAGTTTTATTTTGTTCTTTCCGGTTTGAAAATTATAGGCCATAGAAACCTCGACAATAATTTAGAATGACCCTGTATATTCACACATGAAGTGTTTTGGAAATGAAAAATTGGTTGGGAAATTTTTCAACCTAAAAGTGAATAACATTTGGGGATAGCAAAATATTTCCAATTACACTAAAAGGAGCAAAAGAGATAAGCAAAACTTGAGCCATCAATGTGAGATCATTTTTGGGTTCAGGGGAGGTCCCTACAGAACTGCAGGTGCTCAGAAGTCTCACTTATTCTTAAACAGGGAAAATGAGTAATTATAGACTAAGTTTGATTTCTGTTCCAGGGAAAATAATGAATTCAGTGTTCAAGGAAACACGAGGTGCTACCCAAATGTTCTCGAAATATGAATGTTGCGTGGGAACTACATCTAGTACAGATTTGTGCCACTAGGTAACACTGCATGCATCCTTTATGAATCAGTGTGCCACACAGAGTCGGGCTGGACAGAGTCAATGAATATTTATGAGCAGTTTTTTGGTGATTTGCTTCACGTAGTTTGTGACTGTTGCGATGACTGATGTGAGAGAGCAACGTGCTTGCATCAAGTTGTTTCCTTCTTAATGATACAGCAGCAAAAACCCATAAGAAGTTGAAACAAGCTTTTGGTGACAATGCATTAGGCCAGATGTAGACTTACTACTGGTTTAACCGTTTTAAAAACGGTTGAATGTTGGTTGATGTCGATCGCTCTGGGCGTCCATCATCGAGCATCACCCAGGAAGATCATTCACGATTTTTGTGGCATTGTAGGACTATCATACGGCACGTGTCAGCAGATTTTGTCAGATGAGTTGAACATGAGACGGATTGTGGCCAAGTTCGTGCCATGGTTACTGAGTGAAGACCAAACGCATCATCGCATAATGCAGAGATCTTCAAGAATGGACCAGGAGTGACCAAAACTTCCTTTCTATGGTCATCACTGGTGATGAGAGTTGGGTATGACCCAAAATCCAAGCAACAATAATCCCAGTGGAAGAACCCATCTTCACCCTGACCGAAGAAAGCCTGACAAGGCTTTCTTCTTGAGGAGCAATGTGAAGTCCATGCTAATCTGTTTTTTGGTCATTGATGGGATTATCAATAAGGAATTTGTCCCTCCTGGCCAGACCATCAATGCAAAGTTCTACTGAGACGTCCTGAGGGAAGCTGTCAGGAGGAAATGTCCAGAGAAGTAGCACACAAAGAACTGGGTCCGTCATCATCAACGGGCTGGCCCACACATCTCTCACTGTGGTGCAGTTTTAGGCATACAACGTGACAATCATTCCCCGCTCCCTTATTTGCCTGACTTGGCCCTTTGCAACTTCTTCCTCTTCCCAAGAATGAAAATCAAGCTGAAGGGTTGAAGATTTGACAGCATACAATGATATCAAAACCAAATCGCAGGCAGTGCTGAACACTATGACGAAGGACTTTCAGGATGCATTCAAATCATGGGAGCAGCTCCAGTATCAGTGTTTACACTCTCAAAGGGACTACTTTGAAGGTGACAGAGGTGAATAAGACCCAGAGTGTGTCTAATTTATTTTATAAATACATTTTGGGAACTTTTGGGCAGCACCTCATAATGCAGGACCACCTTTACAGGAATGAAATTATATAGCAATCACAAATCGATTTGTTAAGTGGCAATCTTGTTTAGCCAGTGTGATTTACCAATTTGTCCTAATTATGAAAGCATTCTTGGATTCAGGGGAATTCCCTGTGGACTGGGGATGCACAAATGTATCCCCAATACACCAAGAGGATCAAAGAGTGATGAGTAATTACAGACCTGTTAGTTTAACTTACATTCCAAGGAAAATAATGGAGTCGCTGGTAAAAGAAGTAATGCAAGGTCATCTACACAAGGCTGCAATTATACTTCAAACACAGCATGGGTTTGTTAAGGGAGAATCTTGTTTGACCAATTTGATTCGTTATTATCATATGGTCACAAATGAACCAGATGCAAAAAATAATTTTGATATCATATAATTGGATTTCAGGAATGCTTTTGATACATTTGCACATAAAGGACTACTGCACAAATTGGTACAGTGTGGCATTAAGGGCAAGTTGCTGCTATGGATAAAGGGATGGTTGAGTGGGAGAAGACAGAGCGTGGCAATCAGTGAACATTGCTGCTCGTGGACTAATGTTCTGAGTACAGTCCTCCAGGTGTTCGGTGTTGGGCCCATTGTTGTCTTCTATATTTATCAAAGATACTGATGAAGGCATATTGGGCTTAATGTCCAAGTTTCCAGATGATACTAAGGTTGGCAGGGTGGTTAATGATAGTAATGACAGTATGCTACTACAACAGGTAGAAAAGTCATGCAGATGGGCTGAGAAATGGCAACTGAAGTTTAACACTGATAAATGCAAAGTGCTGCATATGGGTAGGAATAACCCCAGAATAATGTACCAACTGTTTGGTACGATATTCAGGATAGTGATATTGAGTATTGTTGATATAGTGATATGATGTAATTACAAACACAAATAGTTTAAAAATGATGTAAGGAAAGCTTATAAAGCATCAGCCGTGAGGTTATAAAAATATTAAATAAATAATAATAATAAAAATTCATTTTGTTTGGCTATTCCTTCTAATAAATTATGTCCAATTCTCCAAATTTCCATACATATATCTTCTTACATCCTGTTACAATATAAATTTATGTATACTTTGTTTTCTCCAAGAAAGATTAAGGATGCTGTTCGCATTTAGTTTACTCAGCTTTAAACAGTCCCAAATCGGGAGTCAACTTTTAGATTTAGTCAACTTTAAACACTCCCAAATCGGGCCTCTTGCAGATGCCTATTTCTAGACAGTATAATTTATAAACTTAAGTCTCCAAATTTGACTTGTCTTTATTGGTAAAAATACCGTTACCTAATAGTTTGTTCCCCACCCCTGTTGCTTTTCTCTGCATCAATTGTATGAGATATGAAGCAATGCAATCATAACTTGATTAATCAGTCCAATCCCACTAATGTAAGAGATATCTGCAACTACCATGTCCTGTTCTGACACAATTTAAGGTGTGCCACCAGTGCTTTAAGCAAATTTGAGTTAGCTGGTTTGTCTTTAAAGTCACTGATACAGAACCCATTGAAAACAGATGTAGCAAGCCCAGTTTTCTATAGCAGTGGTCTCAAACTGGCGGCCCGCGGACCGCATCCAGCCCCCGAAGCAATTTTACATGGCCCGCGAATACATTTCAATTATGTATTTGTTGTAAATACGGTGCTTATAGTTTTAGAGACAGAGATATGGACTGAGCTTATGTGCGCGACTGATATTGAAGGAAAAGGAGATAGAATGAATAGGTTGGGGCTTTGTCTTTGTCACTGTATGCTTGTATGTCAGGCCACGTAACTGGGGTAAGGTGGGAGAACTTCCCACGTCGGTACAATCAGTAAATTTAGTTCACCAGCCGACAGTTGGTGGCACTTCAGTATTCTGGTGTTTCCGTTTCTTTCTATTGAGTTGGTACTTCTGATATATATTTTCCTTGAGTCAGTCACTAGTTGGTTAGCTGGAGTTACAGCTGAAAAATTCCGGCCCGCCAGCTGCTTTCAGATCGTGCATTCGGCCCACATGCAATTTGAGTTTGAGACCACTGTTCTACAACCTTCCTGAACACTTTGTTTAGGGTGTGTCAACCATGGACTAGCTGTTATTTTCCTTCATACAGGGCATTAAATCCCTTCAATGGTGGCAGTACTATATCACAAAAGTTAAGAACCACTATAATGACACAAAGTTTGCTTGTAGGATTTTTTTATTATTATTATTATTATTAGCCATATTGTTATGAACAATGCCTCCCTGTGATGTCCCCTGAAACAGTACAAAGTCTATACTGTGATGGCACCAAACTGTCTCTCTGGATTCTATAGTGGGAACAAATAACATCAAGCAAAAATGTACTAAGGACATTTGATGACAAAATAAAAGGCCATAAGATTAGTCAAAAAAATTACTTTGTATCTAATTCTGTCCATACAGGAGAGGATAAGTTATATGGCTGTGGGAAAAACTCCACAGTCATTTCAGACCAATCTCTACAACTTCTACTCTGCTTAAGCTTCCAATCCTTACAAACCTTCTTCTACACAAGTTTGCACAAATTCATTATTCCATTCTGACAGCTTTGTACACCAAAGCAGAAATACAAGTTGTGCATGTTGACACAAGCAGAATATAACAGTATCAGTGTTCCAGCTCAATGTCCAGGAGACATGCTGAGATTCTTGAGTTCACTGCTTTATAACAGGATTACTCAGTTCAGAAGAGCTTCCCACCCACACACATTCATGCAGGAGTGTCTTCTTAGGCATTTACCTCAGTGCCATCATTGTGCCCATTGTTAATACAGATATGATAACCTCATTTATGATGGTGATCTAAAATTCCTAATCAAGATCACTCTGACACAGATAATCCAAAATGCACAACGAACAAAATCAGCAAAAAAACTCCTAGCCAGCTACCTATCTCACTCAATTAATGAATTTAAGCCCTTTCAAGATTGTGATGATGATGTTTTTTCTGAAACCTGCCAAAATCCAGCTATGCTTTGGAGGGGGGGGGGGATGAAAGAACAATCACCATAGTTAAGTCTCACATATGTTGGGTCACTTTTGATCTCAAAACAAAGGTTTTCCTTAAAACAAACAAATCTAATTACAAATCTGAGTCCCCACACTGTTTCTGAAGAAGTATGAACATTCCTGGCACCAAGCAAGAACCGACCTTTGATGTAGTCTATGGTTTGTAGAGAAGGGTCAGCACTGACTTCCTAGAAATATCACATTCTCTGGCAATCACAAACACTTGACTAACTATATATATATAAAGTAGTGAATTAAAACCAGTAGAGATAACAGAAAAATAAAAATCGTTTTGACAAATCATATGCATCAAAGCGTGCAAAGCAGCAGCAAAGGATGCAGATGTTAATAATAAATGCCAATGCTAGTAACACTACAGGCCACAAGGAAAAGTAAATTGTTTGTTTGTTCTTTGGTTTTTAGGAGCATTAGCAACTAAGGCCACATTGCTCGGGGGATATGCGGTGGTCATTCCCTGACCTTTCCTTTTGTATTTGGTGGACACGAGCTCATCAAGAAGCGTGTACTACACACTGCTACTCCTGCCCACCTGGCTACAGAAGTGCCTGGAAAGAGTAAATTAACTATAGGTTAAAGATTAAAGCCAGTAAATTAACTATAGGTTAAAGATTAAAGGCTAAATGGCAAAACGGAGTTACAAACAAGACCATCAAGACTGAAAAACATAAATAGGTATATTTTTAAGAATAGTATCGTGCAAAATAGATATCAGCTGCTTTGCACAATAGAGTGATTTTCATAGCTCTCTGTCACATTAGTTGCTGTATTATTTAACAGATTTGTCCCTATTTGTTACTGCTTGGCTTGCAGCTATTGGTTTGACCTCATGTATTTTTCTCGTCGCCATTTTCAGGTATAATTGTTTAATCTTCCAGCTTTTTATTTTCATTTTACTAATTTTTACTTGTATCTTCATTTTTAAAAACTGCGTAGGAACTACCTTGGCCATACTATGGCCAAAGAGATATCTTTGCATTTTTAAAATTTTCTCTTGCATCATCATCATCAGCCATTTTCAATCCACTGCAGGATGAAGGCCTCTCCAGCAACTTTCCAGTTCCTTCTGTTTTGTGCAATGGCCACCAACAAACTCATGAATTTCATTGGTCCATCTCCGTTGTTGTCTTCCAGGTTTTCTCTTAGCTCTTGTTGGGTACCATTCTGTTCCTTTCTTAGTCCATTTGTCATCATGTCTTCGAGCTATGTGTCCTGCCCAAGAAAATTTTAGTTCTTTGGTTTTGATAAGAATGTCCTTTACTTGAATTTGCTACCTAATCCATGTGTTTCTCTTCTTATCTAACAGTCTGATTCCCAATATAATTCGCTCCATTCTTCGCTGTGTGGTTCTCAGTTTCTTTTCCATTCTTTTGGTGAGTGCCCAAGTTTTACTTCCATAAGTCATGGTGGGGAGTATACATTGGTTCATTATTTTACGTTTCAGACAAACTGGGATATTGCTCCTCAGTATGTGACTATATTTCCTGAATGCTATCCATCTAAAAATTTATTCTTCTCTTGACTTCCATCCATTTATCATTATTACAGCTAATGACTTGTCCCAGTTAAGTATATGACTCCACCTTTTCAATTACTGCTCCTTCAATCATTATATCCCTTTCTGTGGCATACTTGTTCATCATTACTTTTGTTTTAGCCATATTCATCTTTAGTCCAAAATCCTAATTAACTGTGCATAACTGATTAAGATTTTACTCTAATTCTTTGGGATCGTGGCTTATGACCACAATGTCATCTGCAAATCGTAAATGGTTTAGGTACTCTACATTGACATTGACTAATTTCTGCTACCAGGCTAATATGAAAGCTTCCTCCAGGGCAGCAGTAAACAACTTCGGAGATATTATGTCGCCTCGTCGAACTCCTTTTTCAATTTTAAATTTGTTACTGTCTTTGTCTAGTCTAATAAAGGAGGTAGCATTCTCATATATTTTCTTCAAAATTATATTTGCTGATGCTATCGAGGCAGTGTTAGGTGGGTCGGAAAACTGCTAGCTTGGGGGAGGGGATACAAGGACTAATAGATTAACAGTAGCCACTGGCAGAGGTAAAAGTGATTCTTGCACTGCTTCTATTGGAATGAGCAGCAGCCTGGAAAATAAGATACAGGGTACTTCAGAGACTGCTGAGAGTCACTGCGGTACAAGTAAACACGTGGGTTGTGTTAGGGTAGCTAAGAATAGGAACAGGTGCATGTACATTTGCGTGTACACCAATGTTAGGAGTTTTGTAAATAAATTTGATGAATTTGAGGTATTGCTCAAAGCATCAAAGGCAGACAAAGCGGTAACTACCATCAGGGGTAAAGGGAAGGATTTTTGCTTTTGTAAAGGCGACTACGATGGTCTGAGACAATGTTCAAATTCTATACAGTGGGACCAACTGATGATGTTACCAACAGCAAATTCAAAATGGGAAGCATTCAAAGAACTTATCTTGGAAGCTACTAGATTTTACATACCAACTAAGAAATATTGTTCAAAGTTTAGGCCTAAATGGATGTCAGATGAACTAATGAGACATATGGCAGAGAAGAAAAATGCATGGGAATACATATAAATTAACATGTGACACAGAAGCCTATGACAGATATAAGTTGATCTGTAACAAAGTTACAAAGCAGGTTAGGCAGGCGAAGGCAGATTATGAGAAATCTTTGGCAAAGTATGCAAAGAAAAACGGCAAAGAGTTCTTTACTTATGTAAACTCTAGAAGGAAGGGGATGAATCAGATTGGTCCACTTGATATTGATGATCCTGCTCAGGTAGCTAACAAACTAAATAATTATTTTGCATCGACATTCACACATGAGGAGTTATTCAAGGAGGGGAATGCCAGAGGTGCATTCAACTCTGGCAGTAAGCTAGATAATCTTGATATTGATGATCCTGCTCAGGTAGCTAACAAACTAAATAATTATTTTGCATCGACATTCACACATGAGGAGTTATTCAGGGAGGGGAATGCCAGAGGTGTATTCAACTCTGGCAGTAAGCTAGATAATCTTGTAATAACTGAGAGTAAACTGCAGGAGAATTTCTTGAAGATAAACACAAGAAAGGCACCTGGCGTGGATGGGATCAATCCAGTTATATTAAAGGAGGCAGCAAAGGAAGTAAACAAACCCTTAGCCATAACTATGAGAGCTTCCTTGGACTCAAGGGAGGTACCCATAGACTGGAGATGTGCAAATGTGACCCCCAATTCACAAAGGAGGATCAAAGGCTGACACAAGTAATTATAGACCTGTGAGTTTAACTTCTGTTCCAGGAAAATTAATGGAAACACTGGTTAAAGAAGCACTGCAGGATCATCTAGACAAGACTTCAGTTATAGGTTGGACACAGCATGGTTTTGTTAAGGGAAAGTCTTGCCTGACAAATTTGATCGGATACTATGATGCAGTCACAAAAGAACTGGATGCAGGGAATAACTTTGATATTATATATTTGGATCTTAGAAAGGCTTTTGATACTGTTGCACATGGAAGACTGCTGCACAAATTGGAGCAGTGTGGCATTGGAGGCAAATTGCTGCTATGGATAAAGGGGTGGTTGAGGGGGAGAAGACAGAGAGTGGTAATCAATGGACACTGCTCAACGTGGACTAATGTTATTAGTGGAGTCCCTTAGGGTTCAGTGTTGGTCCACTGTTGTTTTCTGTATTTATAAATAATATTGATGATGGTTTATCAAGCTTAATGTCCAAGTTTGCAGACGATACAAAGGTTGGCAGGGTTGTTAAAGACACTACTGACGCTATGCTGCTGCAACAGGATTTGGAAAGGTTGAGCAGATGGGCTGAGAGGTGGCAAATGAAGTTTAACATTGACAAATGTAAAGTACTACATATGGGAAACAGTAACCCCAGATCAACGTATCAACTCTGTGGTACTACACTGACAGTGGTAGAGAATGAAAAGGACCTGGGGGTGGTTGTGCAGGCAGATATGACGCTCTCTGAGCAGTGCAGACGAGCTACAAGAGTAGCTCATGGTGTCTTGTCAATGATATACAGGAATTTTTCTAGCAGGGATAAGAAGGTGATTATTCCCTTGTATGTATAAGGCAATGGTCAGGCCACACCTTGAGTACTGTATATAGGTCTGGAGGCCTCATTTCAAGAAGGATGTAGAGCTGCTGGAATGAGTACAGAGAAGGGCAACAAGATTAGTGAATGGAACAAAGGGTTGCTCTTATGAAGAAAGGCTTAAGTTCTGCAAATTAGAGTGTCTGGAGACTAGGCACTGGCAAAGTGATCTGATAGAGGTGTATAAAGCCTTGAATGGTTTGAGCATGCTCAATGCCGATGAGATTCATCCTCTTGCTCAGAATAATCATCTGAGAGGGCATAAATTCAGATTGAGGAAGGACGGATGTCGGATAGATGTGTGGAAATTTGCCTTGATCAGCGGGTAGTTGGTTGGCGGAACAGACTTCCATCCCTTGTTGTGGAAGTTGATAGCCTAAATAAATTTAAGGCTCAGCTGGACAGGTATTTCGAACGAACTGAGGGGTGAAGTGGAAGTGGTTTATTTTATTTTTCCCTTTGGCTGATGCTGTATAAGCTTGCTTTCTTGCATCATATGCTTCTACTAATGCTAATGCTAATAATATATGGGGTATCTATGCCTTATCTTTCCAGTGCCTGAAACATTGCCTTATGCTGTATGGAGTCAAATGCCTTTTCATAATCCACAAATGCCAGGCATAATGGTGTTTTATATTCATTTGCCTTCTCCATTAGCTGTGACATTACGTGAAGGTGATCCGTAGTTGAGAATCCTGTCCTAAAGCCATGTTGCTCTTTCGGTTGATTCTCATCAAGTATTCTTTCTAATCTGTTAATAATGACCCTTGTGAACCACTTGTAGATTTGGGATAACAAGCCAATTGGTCTATAATTTCCAATTTCTGATTTATCTCCTTTCTGATGCAGCAAAACTATGATTCCATTATTCCACTGCTTAGGCATCACACTTTTTCTAATGCACTTTGTGAAGAGTCTTGCCAGTTTTTGTGTCATGTCTCTTCCTCCCAATTTTAACAACTCTATACAGCAACTTCATCTTCTCCCGGAGCTTTGATTCTTCATTTTCTTCAACCCATGTTATACCTCATCAGGAAGGATATCAGGTATTTGTATGTGTTACTAATTTGCGATCCATCTTCCCCACTGCTGGCATCATTCCCTCACTCTTTGTATAACTCTTTATAGTAGTCTTCTGCTATTTGAATTATGCCTTCTCTGCTATTCATAAGTACACCATCACTATTCTTCAGTTTCAGTATCATTTGTCTTTCTGTATTACTGCTCACGACTGCTGATTTAAATCCTTTGTTTTCCCTTAATGCTTGTTCTATTTTTCTCATGTTAAATTTTCTTATGTCCTCTCTGAGACTCTTTCTAATCGCTTTGCATAACTCAGTATACTCAATTTTCTCCCTGTCAGTGTTTTCCTTGCTCTTCATTTGTCGTCTTCGGTTCATCATGACAAGTGTTTCTTGACTGATTTTTTCGTCTTTGGATTTCTTTTTACCTATAGGTTTCTTGGGCTTTATCACTTTCAGAAAGTTGCAATATTCCTCATCGATACCTTGGTCCCAGAAGCTCAAACTTGTTCTTAAGTTCCAGTACATATTGCTTTTTCTCCTCTTCTGTTATCTCAAAGACTTTTGTATTATTTACTTGAGTCAGTTTTTTCCTTTCTTTTCTTACATCTATATCAAGTGTGCATTTTACCATTCTGTGATCACTTCCAACATTTACCTTGTTCAGGACATCATTCATGATATATCTTCTGTTAGTGATGATGAAGTCGATTTCATTAGTTGTTAATCCATTTGGGCTCTTCCATGTACACTTTCTGTTCGCCGTTTTCATGAAAAAGTGTTCATTACTGACATTCCTCTAGATTCTGCAAATTCCACAAGTCTTTCACCTCTTTCATTTCTTTCACCAATTCCAAAATTTCTTATAGTTTCCCTTTCTGCGATGTTCTGTCTCTTTCCAACCTTAGCATAATGATAGTGAAGTGAGTTTTCTGTTCATCTAGAAGACTCTCAATTTCGGTGTACATTTCTTCAACCTCTTCATAATCATGACTCGATGTTGGTGCATAAATTTAACCTTTAGCTTGTACATTTAACCTTTAGCATTATAACCTTTAGCTTGTACCTCTTAGAAATCCTGAGTATTAGTCTTGACACCCTTGGTGATGTACTTTTGAATTCCAAAATGTTGTTTTTTATATCTTTATGGACCAGAAAGCCAATCTACCTTCACTCCTTTCACTGTTTCCATTGGTGTACAGCAGATTTCCACTTGATAAACTTTTAAGTGATTCATTTCTTCTTCTTGTTTCAGCCAAACCAATGATATTCCAATTTACATTTTCTAATTCCTTTTCCAGCTCTAGTATCCTGTCTTCACCGATGAGCAATCTTAGGTTGTAACAGGTCAAGTTCAGTTTCTGCGCATGGCAGCCTGATCGTACCCAGAGATTCTTAGCACCCTCTGATCCTCTCGCTGCCATAAGAGGGGGGGGGGGGGGAGTGAAAGGCGCTGGGGACTGAGGGCCATTTCTCTTGCATAGCTATTGGCAAGTATGGAAATGGAGTCCCCTGATGAAATACCTGATCATGTATCAATATTCACTTTGCCATCATCAGATTTTATTTTAATTTTATTAATTGCTTATTTACTTTTCTTCCGTTTTAAAGTATTTTTGAAAAAAATTTTCCCGCTTTTATCTGATGTAGGCTACAGTTATTTTTTTTATTTTAAAGGTTACTACATTTTCAGCTATCTTCCTTTTTGGCTTTTGGCTTTCCAGATGTTTCATACTACCATCATCTTTATTTTTATTTGTCATATTTTTATAATATGCATATACTTACATTTGCATCCATTGTTGCTGCTTTGCATGCTTCAGTGCATTTGCCATATCTTATCCTGTTTATTTAACCTTCAAATATCTTATCTGTTTTCACTCGTTAATACTATCTCTTAAATATTTTATCAATTTAAGAATTAGTTATCTGCTGCTTTGCATGATACTATTCTTAAAAATACACCCATTTATGTTTTTCAGTCTTTTGATGGTCTTGTTTGTAACTCCGTTTTGCCATTTAGCCTATGCTGGCTTTAATCTTTAACCTAAGTTAATCTACTCTTTTTCTTGTGGCCTTTAGTGTTACTAGCATTGGCATTTATTTTATATATATATATATATATATATAGAGAGAGAGAGAGAGAGAGAAAGAAATGGAAGGGCCCTCCAAAGACAGTATTCACAGGCAGAATAGAGGTATGAAAAATTAGGGAAAATTAAGCTAATTGATGAGTAAAAATCTGTTAGCAAAAAACTATGACCAGAGCAATGTGGCTGGGATGGTGACTGCCGAAAAGGCCAGGAGATTACATGGGGGACCAACCACCCTAGGGATGGCTGATGGAAGAGGGTGAAATATAGAGATATGGTAGAAAAGTAGCACAGAGCCAAAAAAACTAAAACAAAGAGAGAATGACTCCCTATAATGAACAATAATGCAGAATACTAGAGAGCAGGGAGAAAGAATGGACTTTTCTATCATGTCACTATATTTCATCTCCTCCCTTGTAATCTCTGGGCCTTTCGATAGTCACTGTCCCAGCCACATTTGTGCCTTTCACAGTCTATAAAAAGATTTTCTGCTAATAGATTTTTTTTTTTTTTTTGCTCTGCACTTCCATTAGCTTAATTTTCACTAATTTGTTATACTTAAGTATTCTGTCTCTAAGTTTCTGAATTGATGTCAATCTTTTTAGGGTAAGTGTTCCACTGATATTATACTCAGTCATTAGTTTGTTTTATGTCATTGTGTTTTAGCATTTAAAGGATTGATTTTTGCTTGTAATTACTCATTTAATTTTTAATTTGTAAGTTATATTGTAACTCATCTTTGTATATTAGTATTTTTCTGTAAGAAATATTTTTGCAGCATGGAAAGAAGTCTCACTTCACTGCCTGAAAACCTCCGTAGCCAGCCATCCAGCAAAACTTGGAAGATAAGGCTAATACTGAATGAGAAATTATCTGTCTTGGTTATTGTTGTTATTTGGTTTTTAGGAGCATTAGCAACTAAGGCCATATTGCTCCGGGGATATGCGGTGGACATTCCCTGACCTTTCCGCATCCTCCGTATTTGGTGGTCACGGGCTCGAACTCTGGTCTAATCAAGAAGCGTGTGCTACGCACTGCTGCTCCTGCCCACCTGGCTATGGAGGCACCCATCTGTCTTGGTCAATTTATAGGGTATAAGATAGATAAGAAGGATACTGAAGACCTGGTTCAGTCCCATGAAAGGGAGCTCACCTTGAAGACCTGCAGCAGTTACAGTCTATGAGTGAACAGGACAGTGGAGTAGAGAAGAGGAGTTCACAAGATTGAAAGAATACAAGAAACAGCACTGTATTTAGAAGTGAACAGGACAGTGGAGTAGAGAAGAGGAACAAGAGTAGAATGATTATATGACTGCAGAGGTCAAGGAAATTATCACTTGAGCCGGGGGTCTACAGAAAGACATCAATGACCGGAAGCTGTTTACTGAATGTAGTTGCAATTTTTGGTCCTGCTGTGCAGCTAGATCTGAATAACCAACAAGTTGGCATTGAAGGCTCTGCTGCTTTGTACAATGCATTGTGCCATGGCACTAAACTTCATGCTTCTTTGGAATGCAAATTTGAATAGTGTTACTTCAAGGAGCTATTAAAGGAGAAAGGCTGCAACACAATTAAGATTGGATAGTTATTTTTTTACCAGGAAGAGGCCAACACTAGAATTACAAAAATTATATTTCTCCAATCTCATCTTTTCTATTAGCCCCCCCCCCCTTATATAAAATCTTTTTAGCTAAAGTTAAAATTTTTTTGTTGAATTACTGTATTAATTATGTTCACTGGCAAAACTACCATACTGCCAGGTCACCACTCCAGCAGATGGAAGTGGGTTAGCGTGGGAGCCCAACAGCTCTGATTGGTAAGGATGTTAAAGATCATGTGGTGGCAGTTGGAAGTGACAGGGACACAGAATTTATAGTTCTGCTTTATAGATTACATAAAATAAATAAATTTTTTGTTTATGCTCCTGGACAACCACACGTGTAGTCAGAGGAGTTCACAAGATTGAAAGAATACAAGAAACAGCACTGTATTTAGAAGTCAGGCTTGAACCCTGGTCACTCAAAGCATGTGTACTTACGAGTATATATCCTTGCACCTGACCACTGGGCTACCATACGTATTTAACAATGTTAGATACGATAATATTTATTTACTAATATGAAATGTTCAAATATTGTATAGTACTGTATTATAAATGTGGTTTTTGTGCAAAAAAGTTAAACTATCAATGGTCTTGGAATGGATTAAGCCATTAACGCATATTTCATATACAGGGGGTCCCCAGTATCTGAGTATTCATTGTTCGAATACCTGCAGTTATGAGAATTTGAAAATTAAAGCCTTTTTTCCCTTGAGAAAAATGACTAAGAACTTGAATATTTTTTGTGAGAACGATCTTCATGATCGTGCAACAAAAGTTAAGCATGATGTTAAAGACATAACTAAATGCTACGACACAATTTTATCTGAAAAAATACGGCAAAGAAAAAAAAAAAAAAAAAACACGAACAACTCTGGATTCATTCTTTATTCGTACAACTGAAAAATAGTGTAACTTCAATAAACATAAATTAATCTTACATTGTGCAACATATAATAAAAAATGGGTGCTACTATAGCGTGCGGTCTACCACATCTACCGGCTGCTATAGTGTGAGAATGCACTACATTACGCAGATTACCGGCACTATAGCATGCAGTCTACCGAACGCTATAGTGGATGATAAAAATATGATATATGAATGGGTTAAAAATGCAAAATTATGTGGTAAATGATTTTTAATAAAGACTAAATATTAACTTAAATGATATCCTTTATGAACTATAGACAATCTGGTTAAATAGTACATTTAAATGAATGACTTACATTTATTATATTTTTTTAACGATATACACTTCAAATATCATTTAAAAATGTCAAAAATAAATAATCTACATCTTTTCTTAGCACTTTCCAGCAAGGTGAGATTGAAAAAGCTCATTGTTAATGCCTCTCATTTTCTTTAGAATACATGTTTTGGAATCCAACTATGACCATTCAATCACTTGCGTGTTTGATCCTGTCACTGGAGCCGCATAATTTTCTTGATGGTTCACCATAAAATTGCGATAACCAATGACATTTAGACTGCTATATGCAGGCCATTCATCGGAATGAATCACTGAACCAGATTCACAGTTATGCTCAATGGTGGAGATCAAGGTGCCTCTGTCATGGCACTACACATAAAAATACCCACAATCAGGGCCTTGCCTGAGACCAAAAACCCAAGGCTCATCAATTCTTGGTCCATAGTGCCTATTGTTTTGTACAACTGCATTACTATCTTTGGAGAGAGGATCTTGGTCGGCATTTAGCATGCGCTGTACCAACCATCTTACCTTGTGCATTGTAAGAAATAGTTGCTCCAAACACTCTGCACATGTTATACCAGTCGGTTATAGAGTACTGTGTCCATTGGTATTTCCAGTACTAAAAGGACTCTTCTTCTTTCAGTCACACAACTCACTGAGGAGCTGTTGTGGCCACCAACAAATTCCTCCAACTGCATCGATCATGTGCTTTATGAGCAGAATCGCAAAGTGTCATGCCCAGAAGTTCACTAAAAAGACACCAGTTCTAATATTTCGCACACACTCAGATTGCAGCGTAATTTGTTGTTCATGTCCATATAATGGAAGAAGGCATTCCCTTTCTGGACAGAACATGAAGTTTGGAACACTTTTTTATGCAGACAACGAAGTATAGGCATATATTCTCCACCTCTGTCATGTTTTCTTTTTTCTCGCATGACACTACCACATCAATGACAAAGCCCTACATCTTCGGGTACATCCAAAAGATGGTGTTCACAATGAAATACAACTACAGAACCTTCTGTCACTTCTGTAGAAATCTTTCAACAGCATTGCATAGGGTAAAATTTTTAGACTTCTATTCTCAAACTTCAGATCTCTTATTTTTAGCTGAAGGTAGACTGCATGCTAGAGTGTAAATGTCACATCAAAAATCATTCAGTACATAACTTTGTGTTTTGATCATAATACAGCACTACATAAAATTAGAATAGCTAATATTTTAGTCTTTATTAAAAATCATTTAGCACATAATTTTTCATATTCATTCATATAACATATTTTTAGCATCCACTATTGCGCTAGTAGACCGCACACTATAGTGCCAGTAGCGTACTCTCACACGCTAGCATCTGGCAGATGCTGCTGCACCAAACAATGTCTAATAAAATAATTTTCTCATTTTCAGTTGCTTCATCCATTTTTTACTATGTACAAGTACATAAGCATTATGAAAATTCGGTCCCCATTTTAAGTGGAATTTTCTGGAACCAGTTATCCTAGGATAATGAGGATCCCCTGTACTCCATTAATAATAATAATTATGACCATTTTTGAGCAACCGATTATGGTTGTTAATCGAGGAACTATTGTATTATATTTAGCATCATTATGCCCAAATATATATATATATATATATATATTGTGTTCTTATTGAAGATTATGATAATGATATTTGGTTAAGTTTACAGTATTAGGTATTTGTCAGTTTTGCAACGTTAATGCTATTGTACATAGGGCAATTAGACATTATACGTGCATGAAATTATATTGGTCGATTTTATTTAATTAAATGGTATTTATCTGTAGGGAATTAGGTGTATATGGACCAGGCTACCAAGTTAGCAAATGTAAACTAGCTTTAGCCTGGGAGGCCTATAAACATTATATTAATGAAATGGTATTAAAAATAATGATGCTAAATAATGAAAATAACAATAAAAATGATAATAAACAATGTAAATTGCAAATAACATTCCCTCACTTGGCCATCTGTCTGCTACTACATCGGGGGCTTTGAGCAGAACAATAGCCAGCCAGACTAAAGGAATGTCTCATATCTACCCATTTCTGTTGTCCCATACCAGTTTTGCCAGTTATTAATTTTTAAGTGATAGTATTAAACTTAAATTTTAAATTTTACTAATGTAGTTTCAGAAACAGCAAACTGGGATAGCTGACACAAAGCCCAACAGGTATGTATCAGAATAAATGAGAAAGGTTCTTACTTCCTTCTTGTTCTGTGGTGGTCAGACAGAAAATGGGGTCAATTCCTGCCTTCAGGTTGTTTTATATGTTGATAAGATTATACTGCGCAGACATGCCTTTTGTAGATTATGGTGTGACGGTGAAATTGCTGTAAGCAATATATCCTGTGTCAATGCGAGTGTTTTGAAAGCCACGAGAGGGTTTATATTTGTGCTTGTGGGGGGGGGGGGGGTTGCTTCTGATGTCGGAAGGAACCTATATAAATGAAATGATGTGTTTATATCAGTACAAAATGTGTTGTAAAATACAAGAAGTATGTTAATAAAAATGGGTTGCTATCCCCTGGACAGGGCCAGTATAGCTTTTCAAAGGCATAACGACCCGTGTTTGTCAGGGGGGGGATAGCTATGTACATATTTACAGCCTCCTTCAATGTGAATTTTCACCCTGTGTCACCAGGTTTTATACTGTATTAAAATGAAGGGATATAAACGTTATGTGTACAGTATATCTTAGGCACAATTATTTTGTTGTTGGGAGTTTGTATTCGGTGATAATTTCCCATTATTTAGAAAGGGGGGAAGTGTTTGGTAGGCCGGGTTACAGTGCGGTCAGACGACGAGCCTCTTCTGAGCGCAATAAACTCAGGTATCAAAATTGGGAAGTTTTTATCTTATTTGATAATGGACACAGATATTTTTAGACAACCTAGTAGTGGTAAGCTACGGGCCATTTATAGTTCTAAACTGTTTCAGTGTATTTTCAATAAGTGTATAGTGGTTGGCGTTAGGGTGGTGTATGTTGAGGTTCGTAAATATGGCCGCTTTAATATGGTGTCTGCTGTAGTTGGTGGGTTTATTATTCTTGATGAGAGTTTCTATGAGTTTTTTAATTGCTTCCGTTGTGTTATCTAGATTATTGCAGATGTGTATTAACCTGTTTGTTTGATTTCTAATAGTGTTGCCATGGATATGCCTAGCTAGATTGCTCTCCCAGTTGATAAGCTTTATAGCTGGGAAGCTGAAATGGTCTCTCTTACCTAGTGTTGAGTGTAGACATTGTCTTTGGTGATGGTGATTTCGCTGTCGAGATAGTAAGCTTGTAAGTTGCTATTCGGGTTAGCGCGTTCTATGGTTAAATCTGTGGGATAAATTTCCTGGGCCAAAATGCCGAAATTGATGACCAGGACATCATCAATATATCTATAGAATATAATTTCTTCTATGATGTTGTTTTCGAAATAATGCAGGTAAAGGTTGGCCTTGGAGCAGGAACTGCTAACCCCCATGGCTACCCCCCCTAGTCTGTACGTAAATACTGTCTCCCATAAGCAAGTAATTGTTTTTGACATTAAGATTAATAAGGTCGTGCCAATATTGTTTATTGCATTTCATAATGTTTTGATGATTTTCGTAGTAGTGTAAAAGGACTTTAATTAAATTGCCGTGGGATATACTGGTGAAAAGGTTTTTAAAGTCGTAAGTGTATAGGCTTCTGATACTATTGTTTTTGTTTTTGATGTATTCTAAATATTTTTTGTTATTGGAAATAATTTTAGTATTAGTAATTTGGTTGGCTATATAATTTAATTTGTCCTCCATTAAATTACTGGATGGTTTTATGTAGCTGTTTTTACTTGAGGTGATGAACCTTTTTCCAATCGGGACTTTATGGAATTTGGGGATCCAATATATGAATGGGTATTGTGTATTATCTATTTTTAATTTGAGTTTTTTGTGCATAGCTATAATTTTTTTACTAATGCTGCTAAGTGTGTAATTCATAAGCTTGTATGTATCGCTGTGGTTCATCTCCTCTTTAAGCGTGTCAATGTAGAACTTTTTGCAAACAACGCTGAAGTTGTTATTGGCCTTATCTGTATTTGTGATGACGAATTTATTTTGCAGTTCTTTCGTTTTGTAATTAATATTTTTTAGGTTATATTGTTTAACGCATTTTTGTAGTGGTATGATTTCTTTGAATCTGGCCAGAATACATTCTTTGGAAGTATTTATACAACTTTGAAAAGCTTCTACTGGTGTGTTGAATTTGTATGCGGTTTTAAAGGCAAACTGTAGTAGATCCGTGTAAACAGACGTGTGTGTGTTTTTTAGGTTGGATGGGGTGTTGGGTCTAAATTTGGTTCCCTTTTCCATGATCTCTCTTAGTGTGTGATCCTCTACAATGTTAAGGTTGCCTGTGATGATATGGTTGTAATGTGGATCTATGTATTTTTTATATTTGTTTTCCTGGCAGTAGCAGGGTTGGTCTGTGGTGTTCATATTGGCAATGGTATTTTTATAGTTACATGTGGCCATACCACCTATAGGTTTGTTGTATCTGTTTCTAATTTTTATGTTGATGTTTTTAATAGGAAGGTATGTCTTGGTTTTATTGATATCTCTGACGTTGATGTGGTCAAATGAACGATTAAGGAATTTAATAATGCAGTATTCTTGTTTTGTTCTGTCTGGGTAATCAATGCTGATTCTGAATTTAAAAATATCTTCTAGAGTATGGCTGAGATGTATTGTTCTGGATATGGAGTTTTTGGTGAATCTTGATTAATGTTTTTAGTTTGCTGATTTTAAGAGCAAAAAGGGTATTGTGGATGTTTTTTACGTTGATAGGCTCCGTATCCCATTCTGTGAGAAGTTTATCAAAGTCGTTACGGTTTTGTGGCTTACTCCTATTGTTGTTGCTATGTTCTTGTCTAATTTTACAATGTTTTATCCCATTAGTGTGCCTGTTTTTAGTGAGTTGAAAGATAGTATATGTACATTGTTCGGGGCTAGTGTAAGTGAAATTTCTGCAATTAAATCTATTGTTTAATTCATATGGGTAGAAGGATTTATAGAGTAGTATAAACAGGTCTTCCATAATTTCTCTTTTGGCGGTGTTTTCCATTATTGCTAGCATTGCAATGGATATATTAGTGAATTTGTGTTTTTGGAAATGTTTGAGTTCAATTTCATTGGTGTATTTGTCTGTAATGTTGGAGCTGCTGTCTTTCGTGGGGTTTTCGCCGTATTTCTTTATTTGTGAAGGTTTTATCTTATGTGTAGCTCTGTGCTGGTTTGCCCTATATATATATTGTATTCCGCATATTTTGCATGTAATAAGGTATATGACATTTTTTGTATGGCAAAAAAATGGTGTATTATCGGAGGTTTGCTGATGCTGGCTATGCATGTATGGACATGTTTTGCATAGTTTACTGTTACATTTTTTAAATTTTAGCTGACTCTGGTGGCGTAGACTATCAACGTAGTCTTTGATGTGTGGGAAATTGTAGTCTTTAGTTTAAATTTGTAGTCAAAGGGTTTCATTTTATTCACTTGTAGTGTGGCAGCATTGTATGTTATATGACCATTTTCAGGAAATGTTGGGTCCTGTGTGGTCATGTCTAATCCCGAGGTACAATTTATGCTGTAGTACCCATACAGCATGTTGTTCCTATATATAGTATTGTTCATGTTTAATAAGAAATTATGATGTTTTTATGATATACGAAAATATAAGACCCAGGTTCCATGTAATTACACTTTATTACCTTTATTGATGGAGTTTTACAAATTTTGCTCAAATTATTAGTTTTAATTGTTAACCTCATTATCACTGTAGTCCCAGGAGCTGGCTAGCAAAGCTGGGTACTAGCAGAGTAAATTATATTGTGTTCTTATTGAAGATTATGATAATGATATCTAGTTAAGTTTACAGTATTAGGTATTTGTCAGTAGCAGACAGATGGCCAAGTGAGGGAATGTTATTTGCAATTCACATTTTTTATTATCATTTTATTGTTATTTTTATTATTTAGCATCATATTATTTTTAATACCATTTCATTAATATAACGTTTATAGGCCTCCCAGGCTAAAGCTAGTTTACATTTGCTAACTTGGTAGCCTGGTCCATATACACCTAATTCCCTACAGATAAATACCATTTAATTAAATTAAATTAAAACCAATATATATATATATATATATATATATATATATATATATAAAAAAACCCTCAATAGTTACTGGTCCTGTTATGATGTTTTAAGCCTGGCCCATATTTCTTTGGGATTTTTTTATATTAAATGACTTATTGAGATTGCAAAACAGAAATTTTACAAAACACAGACTCAAAGCAGGAAGGAAAAAAGAGGTTTAAGTTTTTTCATCTAATTCTACTTCACATTTCAATAACTATTTAAAACTGCATAAAAAAACATGGAGTCAAGTGTCAATTTTAATAAACTGAGTATTTATTTCACATAATGCCTTTCAGTATACATTTATAACTTGTTATAACTGTGCACCTTTTCAAATAATAAAATATTTTTTACAAATCACCTGTACTGACTGACTGAATTCCTAACTGAGGTAACTGAGGTAAAGAGAATACCAATAATTTTGAATCCTGTTTGTTTGTATCATTTTATATATATGAAACTGTACATTCACCTGGGAAAAACACTAAACCATATAAAGCAATGAATCTATAGTAATATGTGCCACATCTCTTGAGAAAATAAAATAACAGCCATAAAATTTTCCACAAAACCCATTTACACCAATGTGAGAGAGTTTACGATGGCAGAAAAGTATTGAATAAATACCAAAAAAGTACTAATATATGTAACGTTTAGGCCAGTAAAACTGTACACAACAGTAAATGGGACCAATATATTTTATAGAACCAAAAACCAAGTTGTTCAAGCTATGCAATACTCGATGTGAAAATGACTGGACTATATACTTACTACTTTAATTTTCATACCATGAAGAGCCTTATGATTACTTGGTTCCAGAAGATTTGTTTTACTGCAAAGTAAACGAATGTTAGAAGACTCGTTCAGTAGGATCTACAAGAATCTACATATAAAATAATGATAATATTATAACGAATTCCAATTTTCTCATTCAGAATCTGTAAATGAGAATGTGAATCCAAAAGTTAGAAATGGTGTGGTAATAAAAATCTCTTAGAGGAAATTTTTGCACCGAACCTAAAAATTGTGTATACGAAAAACCATGCCCTTACATGCATAAGAGAGTCCTTATCATAAAACAAAATTCAAGTCATTCATTTCATTTAGAAAAGCGGGTAGAAGTATACCCCGAATATTTTCTAACAGAATTTGAATGGAATGGTCATGACAAATGATGACGGTAAATTCTCAAGGTTAAAATGAACTTAAACAAAACTTGAAATAACTGAAATAAAGATGCAAACTCAGGATGTGATAAATACATAGTACAACACCTAAGAAGCAGAAAATACTTCAGTTAACTATTCACTGCATTAACTGGTGCAGAAGTTTAAATTTCAAAACTAAAGAGATCAATAAAATTTTGAAAATCTGCTGCACAAAGTTGAAAATTAAGAAACATTTCTATTTGCTACTAGCTAAGATCCTGGGATTAAAAAATTTTTTTTTCATTAATCAATACATTTCAGAGAAAAATGTTCAAGAGGAAAATACACACTCATCCCTTTTTTTAAATCTTGTTAAAATATACCAGTGCTGAACAAGCACTGGTGTATTTGAACAATGACCACTAGTTACTGACAGACAATAATTTACAACTTCTCACATTACTGTATTAATGTTGGACCACAGTAGTAAGGTATTCTTCTGCATTCTTCCTGAGGAGGGGGGAAGCAAACTATCCTTAGAAAATACATATCCTACAATATCCTACAGCGATAATACAAAACCAACATGTTGACATTTGATTTCAGCTGCTGCCTGTAGAAAAAAATTTCCAATTAGAGAAAGGCACAAACAGTAATAGAAAACTTTCCCTACCAATTTCAACAGATTCTCTAGGACAGTATAATAATGAATTCCAGATAAGAAAAACAAGTTAGTTAATCAACACAGTGCATTAGATTTCAGACACATCAACAAATAGTGATAATCCTTGATTTATAGTAAAAAAATATAAAAAAATAAATAAATAAAACTTTTATGCATGAACTGAGAACAAATATTTGGTTTTGGGCATCCAGCATATTGTCCATTCATTTCTCCAACCAGTACATGGCAACAAACATAATATCCAGCGCTTTAGCTACAATATATGGATAACCTATGCAATATATATGAAAAAAATTTATATATAATAACTGTCTGAATTCAATAAAATTTGGGAAGGCTCAACAAATTGTTCTAACAGTGTGAAATATAAAATTTCATGAAAATCTACCTGCTGGGAGTCAAATTATTACATGTGGATGGATGGGTAAAAAATAATAATTGTCAGGTTTCTATTGATCTGATTTTAATTAAATTTTGGATGGTTTGAAAAATCTAAAAGGCTCAAAGATAAAATTTTATGAAAATCAATGTATTAGGAGCTGAACTGCTACATGCAGGTGGATGGACAAACAAAATGTGAAGACAATAGGTGCATTACATACATATTCGAACATGCCTAAAAAAGCTGTTACATAAAAGTTCCTCTCTGAATACAAAGAACAGTTGATTATCAGTTAATCTCCAAGAAATTTAGGGCTATCCATGTAATATTTAACTTGCCAAAGAGTCTACTGTGTTCCTTGGAATTGGGCATGTGGAACAATTTTTTTGTACAAATTAAAATACTGCATTTATTATGTGGCTATTTACAAATATTTCTTATAATTTTTTCCCTGGTCAATATGACAAAATCTATAAATGAAATTACTTATAAATCAGATAATATGTACCAAAATGCTATTATATTAATTGAATTTCAATTTCTTTGTATTCAATATTTAAAAGTAGCAAAATTATTAAAAGTTTTAGAATAAGGATTATTTTACAACTCACATGTGGCATAACCTTTGTTACAGTCAACAAGACAGTTTTCAATGTGGTTCCATTGTAAATCTGTAGCACTTATTCTAGTCATTTTAAGCAGAGAACAATCTTTTCTCAAAGGAAGTGAAAAATCCTGTATTTGAAACGAATGTTTTTGTTCATTTTCATTAAAAAAGTAATCTATTTTCCTTAAAATATAATTTTTTTTTAAAAATTTGATAATGTAATTTTAAAATCACTTTAAAATTACATTATCAAATTTATTTGTTTTCTTTCCCGTGTCTGCAAAGATGGCTGAAATTTCTAACTTTACAAATGCACTGCTCAAAAAAGTTTCTATGCTTCAAGTTTGGTTTATAGAATTAGATAAACAAGAAAAATGAGTCATGATGGACAGCAAATAATTTCTAACCAAAGAATTTGAAAATATTGCCTTAGCAATGCCAACAGATATAACATCTACAGCATCCAAAGCATCAACATTTTTTAAAGAATCAAAGTTTTTTGGTATAAAACAGTGCTGGCCACAACTGCTCATTAATTTTTCAAAATGGGCTCAGGTAGAAGATGAAAACGCAGGTTGCATATCTGTATAAATGGCTATGCACGTAGAGGCTTTTATACAAGTCTTTTTTAACACAAGAATAAGGCAATGGTATTAGTCCACATCTTGAGTAATGTATACAGGTCTCAAAGTGTCATTTTAGGAACAATGCAGATCTGCTTAAATGGGTGAAGAGGACAACAAGATTAGTAAGAAAAACAAATGAGTACTCTTACCAAGAAAGTCTTCATTTCTGAAAATTGCAGAATCTGGAAACTAAGTACCTGAAGGAGTTCTGATTGAGGTGTTTAATGCTTTGAATAGATTGAATAAGCTACATATTGACAGCATCTTTACTTTTGCTAAGACAACACACACGCAAGTGAGCAAAAATTTAAATTGAAAAGGGGTAATTAGAATAAATTTAAGGATTAGACAAATCATCAGAGGGGATGGATAGATGATGAAAATTTTTTTTTGGTTGATGCTTTATTAGCCTACTTCTTATCATTTACCACTACTAATACTAAGAAAACTTAATTAACCTGACCAAATTTCTCCCAGCCCACATAAGCCTTGTACTAAGCAAGTAATATGGATTGGGTTTGAAGAGAAAGTCTGTAATGTAGCAGCTGCTTTTATCATAAACAGAGCAATGTCACTAACAAAGCTGTAGACTTTTTGAATAGGTTGATTCTAAGTCTGGCCAAAATAACTGCAAATAATCATTTGAAAATCTTGTAACTGTAGAATGACTCACCTTTCTGAGAACCTTACATGCAGGAAAATGCAAATTAAAAGGTTCTGCATCCATTTCCCTACACCAAATGCATAATAATATAACAGATACAAGCATCTATCATTTCATCAGCAGACATGCAGATGAACTTTCTCCGATATCTTGAAGAATTTTGATTTTGTGAATAATGTCATCACAAATAGAACTACAATATTTCTTCCTCAAGTATTTATCCGAAATGTTTTGATTTATATAATTTTTTTTATTCATCATCAAATGATTTTTAAAAACATCATTTGAAAACTCAACTGCTTTATTTATTGAAAGAAATACTACTGCTTACAAAAGTGATAAAGATTCACTGAAAATCATTTTTCTCTTTTCTTGAGATACATGGCAACTCTTCCTTGCTTTTTTTCCCTTTTTGTCGCTACAATCCACAATGTTGCTTTCACATGGATTGCTTGTTACAAACACAAAAAGGCCAACCGGGCTAGCCGGGTGGGTAAAGTGCCTACCTGGCAACCCAAAGGTCGCAGGTTTGATTCCCGCCTCGGGCTTGGATCAAGGTACTGCAAAAACCTTGGGAGGTGCATTATGGCCACAGAAGCCTATTCGCCAACAACTACCAAAAAAAAAAAAAAAAGATAATTACTGCCATCCACAGTAAAATCTTTTCCATGATTCTATAAGTTTAACAGCAGACTGAATTTTGGCATTTTGAAAGCAAGCTCAAACTGCCTATTCTGTTCTACTTTTTTTATAGCAAAAAGGAACTACTACAAATACATGTAAAAAGAATATGCTTTCATCATATGTTAAAATATGATGAAAATCATTCATGGTCGACATGAAAAAACACATTAGTGGTGAATGATCATGTTTTTCCAGAATGTTATTGCAACACTGTGATGTTTTCAATGGCTGAAATCATGATTTTGAGTTTAATATCTAAAAAACTATTCAAATTAAAAATCAAATATGTGGAATGTATTATAAGCATTTATATGCACTAAAGTTTAAAACAGCCATAATATACATTTAGATATGAAAATAAATGCCTAAAAATAACAAATACCCAATGACAGTAGTTTTTTCTATATAACATAAGTTATCACACTATCGATTTTCATACCCTCATTTCTAAGTTTGTAGCAGGGGTGGCCAATCTGTGGCACATGCAACTGTTGTTAGTGGCATGCCTCCTGATGGGAAAAAATAATATAAAATATTATACACCAAATTTAATGAATCAGAAATGAAGCCCCCCCTCCCCCCCACACAGTTTAAATTTTACTTTTATTGCCAGAAATTGTGGCCTGGGGCTTCAATGTGATGGGAATCTAAGACTTGCATCTACTGCCTTTTTAACATTAATTTAGAATAGGCAAGTGGGACCTTAGTAAGTGCCACATAACATCCATTCTGTAAGGACAAACATTTATTCATTAAACTAGATTAAATCGACTTTTTAAATATGAAATTGTTTCATGGTTAGTATTTACTGCTTTTTAGCATAAGTACACTGAAAGGACAGAATTCAAAAGATACCTGGTTCCTGAGCAATGTGCCGCTGTCATCCCTCTCGCTAGTAGACGAACCCACCGCTTGGCAGGTATATAGGTACACTGCATTCACATAGATGGTAATTTGATGTCAAAATGGATAAACGTCGTGAGTTACTGACTTAGAACGATGGATGATAGCGAGTACCCGAAGCACGGGTCACTATCGTGGAGGTGGTACAGAAATTGCACTATCCCCAATCGACAGTATCAAGGGTGTATCGGAAATATGCCACTTCCAGAATAATATCTCATCGTGGACAGCGCTGTGGGTGGAGAAAGGTGGTGGATGAACGTGGTCTGTCTCTCATTGCTTCAGCCAACAGGAGAGCAACAGTCACACAAATCCGCTGACTTCAATGAGGGAGGTGTCAGAAATGTCACCACCAAGACCATCAGGCAATCAGTAGTTGCAATAGGTTATGGGAGCAGCCTACTCACCAGTGCCCCATTGCTAACACCATGACACAGGACTCTAAGCCTCAATTGGGCAAAAGAACAGTGGCATTGGACCTTGGATGATTGGAGACAGGTCTCCTGGTCTGATGAGTCCCGTTTCCAGTTATTTCAAACAGATGGGAGGGTGCATATCTGGCGGAAACTGCACAAAGCTATGCATCTGTCATGTCAACAAGGAACTATTCAGGCAGGTGGACGGTCGGTAATGGTATGGGGCATGTTCAACCGGCACATGTTGGGACCTCTGGCATGTCTAGTCGCATCTCTGAATAGTCCAGGTTACGTGCCCATCCTTGCAGGCCATCTGCATCCCTTCATGATCATCGTGCACCCACAGGGCAATGGACTCTTCCAGCAAGACAATGAGCCTCCCCACAGAGCCGTGGTGATTAGAACATGGTTCGAAGAGCATTCCATAGATTTTACCACCATGGAATGGCCTCCCCCATTCACCGGACATGAACCCTGTGGAAAGGTCTGTTCGAGCTTTGGATCCTCCACCAGGAATGTGATGGAATTATGGACAGCGGTGCAGCAAGCATGGATGGAAATACCTGTGTAATGCTTTCGTGAACTAGTGGACTCAATGCCACGCTGTGTGACTGCCCTTATCTGGGCAAAAGATGGACCTACACATTACTAGGTAGGTATCCCATGATTTCTGTCCACTGAGTGTAAGCAGGGCATTAGTGAGCTCCACATGTAAGGAGAAAAGTTCATTCATTAACAGATTAAATTTATTTCATCATTCATTTTAGTTCATTCATTAACAGATTTAAATTAAATTCATTCATTACCGATATTAAATTTATTTTCTAAATGTAATTTTTTTTACATTTGCTTAGCACAAAATTCCTTTACGTAATTAGAAAAAAAATCAAACCAGGTGGGGGGGGGGGGGTAGTGCACCCAGATATTTTTCTTGGAGGAGGGGAGTCATATGCTTCACATTGGCTGCTTTCACAAGCATCAACAAATTACAGTATAATTATATAATACAAAACAATGTTGTCTTGTGGATGGGAATATCAATTCCAGTTGGTTCTGGATCTGCCTCTAAGGCACTTAATGTATTTCCAATATATGGGGCACACTGCAAGAAAAGGGCAGCCACCCCTGGTTTATAACTTGGCCTCTAATACTATTTTTGCTGTAAAATAAAATATTATACTTAACAGGTTTTTTTCTTTAAACTTAACTTTCATAACCTGAGTTACAAGGTAGTTTTCTGCAGCATCTTGGAAAAACAAAATTATAGAAAAATATTCGTTATTATTATTTTTTTTTTCTCCCCAGAAATACCCATAGTTCTATAACTATTGCGAATCAGACGTTTTGAAAACAGAAAAAAGAGCTATCTGCATGCTGATATAACATTTTTCACTCAGAACAATCTCAGGAATAACCTCCTGAAGTTACATTTAGGTCACTTTGCTTTCTTTTTCTGGGCTGAGTAGCATACATAATAGCTTAAAAAGCACAACTTGACTGACCTATGTGAAGTGTATAACCCATGTAAATTGATTATACGCACTACCCCCCAACCTTCTACTAACTGCCTTACACATATACAATAATTTATTTTTTGATCTTTCTATATCTCACTTGTATCCTGTAGAAAATAAACACTAAATTTTACCATAAGTAATGGTGTGAGCCATCACTTATTATATCTGAAAACTTACATAACTCAAAATATGTCCTTTAAAAGAATTATCTGATATTTTATTCATTCGTTTATTTATATGCATTTAGAGCTGAGCTTCAAGTTTAAATAAATTAAATAAATTTTTGTTTATTCTTGTTATGGCCCAGGTCCAAAGAGTTTATATATTCATTGTGACTGCAAAAAAGTCTGAATGAATTATTCAGGGCAGCCAGGTTTTCAGCAAAACAGTTCACAACGGATCATGCATTTTTTGTGACAGCATATGGGACCAAAACCCAAAATCTCCTTACCTGTGGCTATACAAGCTAACCACTGCACCACATTCAGCCCAATATGGCATATGTGTAAAAAAACTAACTCACTTTGTAAACTGTTCATTTAGATGCGATGAAAGTTATATGAAATGAGTAAAAAGAATAAATTCAAAGTAAAAATTAAATATACATTTTAAGGCAACAAACAATACCAGTGAATGTCCTAATTCATCAAATAAAATTCTAAAAAAACTAGTGCCAATAGCTATTATTCTTTCAATAATACACATGCATATTTACATTTTGCACATTCTAGTACTGGTGAGGACATGTAAATTTATGTTTTCCAAGGTCATTTATATATGATTCAAATATGATTATAATTTGAATTATATATGAAATAACATTTCATATATGATACAAATAAGACATCTGTTAATGTTTTAAAATCTTTAAAAATTTGTTATTTAACTTCTGGCAATAATTTAACTCTAATGTTGAGCAATCAGATCCAAAGCCTTCTTCTTTACAAACTTTCAAAATTTTGTGAAGAAACTCATGAAATTCTGAAGAAACTGCTAATCGAAAAAAATATATGGGGGAAAAGGGGATATGCATGCATGCTACAAATTCACTTGTGAAAGTGACTAAAGTATAACAAAAGGCAACAGGGATTAAAAAAAAGCTATTCTGGTACATGGAGCTCCTCTCACTGGCTGTGGAAAAAGACACATTACACAACTGTGTTATGAAATCAACCTGACTGTACATTTTTAGCAACAATGAAAATTTAGTACAACAGTATTTTATTGTTATTGAAAATACTGAATATATTTAAAGTGTATTAAGACATATTTCACAACTGTCAGATGGGGAAATGTCTGTCTGACTGAGTTTTTACGAAAAAAAAAAAAAAAAAAACCATTCAGTAGATTAGTACTTTATTGACATCGAGATTTGTAAGTCAAAAGTAATCCAATATAAAAAATAATTTATTTGAAAAAGCAGGATGCGAAAGCCAAAGAAACATCAGTTTAATTTAAAGTTCCCCATGGTCAATATTAGGAGAATGTTCTTTTGAGATGCCATATAAACTGATCTTAGTATGACTATAACTAGACATGGAACTTCTTTTGTGGTATGCTAGTGTTTTGTGCATGTTTGGTGGATTTTGCTATCTTCACTATAAAAAAACAGTGAATGTTTCCAGAAGTTGCAAAAGTGCTGAAATTAGTATTATACAGTGTCAGGAAGCCAACTTTGAAGGAGATCCATCTGAATAGCTAGTAAGCTTCATGATTTCCAAAATATAAACTGTTTAATTACACCTCTTCTATTACAGTTAATTCCACTATGTAAAAATTTTCAATGAGGTTCTGCCTAATGCACTTCCTGGTTTTTGTGAATTTGGATATGTTGATTATGAATGACTTTAGATTTGCTTAGCATCAATGGTTTGCCTAGAAATGAAAAAAAAAGTAAATATGCAATAATAATATACCAAATTTATTAATAATGTTCAACTTCTTTCCAAAACAGAGTATTCATGTTTGCTAGAACAAAAAAAAAAAAAACCCTCAAAATTGTACATCTGAATATCTTTGCCTTTTGTGGTCAGTCCTGAACCAAGAACCAGATGTAGTCCCTCATTGTAGTTTTATTCCACCTCTCTGTTAACTCTTCTCCATTGATTGTATGTAATGGTGCAATCCCTCCCCATGCTCTTCACTATAACACTGTCCAGATTTGTCCTGAAAAACTTTTAGAATGACCATACTTGACTTTATTTAACACATGCCTCACATTTTTTTAGTCTTTAATATAAGCGTGAAACAGGAATCAGTGGGTTTGTATTCCCACTGTGAAGTAACACAGCTTTCACACTTTTACCTGAACTGTCTATACAGATTGAACCATTCTGGATTGTGACTAAATACCAATTTTTTTTGTATGTTGTTGTGGGTTTTGTGGTTTAACAGCACAAGGGGCTCTTTGGCCAAGCTGTGCCTGTTCAAGATTTGTTTAATTCTATTAGTCCAAAATATGGTTAGATACAGTTATAGAGATGGATGCACTTTAGATATTGAAACTAGTCATCAAGATGACCTCATTTCCAAGAACAGGTAAACAGGTCTGGAAAACAAGATGCAGGGTATTTCAGAGACTGTTGGGAGTTATTGCGGTACAAGTAAACACATGGGTTGTGTTAGGGTAGCTAAGAATAGGAACAAGTGCATGTATACTTGCGTATATGCCAATGCTAGGAGTTTGGTAAGTAAATTTGATAAATGTAAAGTACTACATATGGGAAACAGCAACCCCAGAGCAATGTATCACCTCTGTGGTACTACACTGACAGTGGCAGAGAATGAAAAGGACCTGGGGGTAATTGTGCAGGCAGATATGAAGTTCTCTGAGCAGTGCAGACGGGCTGCAAGAGTAACTCACGGTGTCTTGTCAATGATATACAGCAATTTTTCTAGCAGGGATAAGGAGTGATTATCCCCTTGTATAAGGCAGTGGTGAGGCCACACCTTGAGTACTGTATACAGGTCTGGAGGCTTCATTTCAAGAAGGATGTAGAGCTGCTGGAACGAATACAGAGAAGGGCAACAAGATTAGTGAATGGAACAAAGGGTTGCTATTACGAAGAAAGGCTTAAGCTCTGCAAATTGCAGCTTCTGGAGACTAGGCACCTGGCGATCTGATTGAGGTGTATAAGGCCTTGAATGGATTGAGCATGCTCAATGCTGATGGGATTCTTCCTCTTGCTTAGATTAAAAACCTGAGGGGGGCAGAGATTCAAACTGAGGAAAGACAGTTGTACAATAGATGTGTGGAAGTTGCCTTTAGCCAGCGTGTAGTTGATTGCTGGAACAAACTTCTATCTGTTGTGTGTGTGTGGAAGTTGACAGCTTAAATAAATTCAAGGCAGAACTAGATAAACATTTGGAACAAATGGATCAGTGAAATGGGAAGGGTTTTTTTTTTTTTTTTTTTTTTGGCAGATGCTGTATAAGCTTGCTTTCTTGCATCATGTGCCTCTACTAATGCTAATCTGATCTACCATACTACATTAAAAACACATGTTTAAAACTAATTATGGATTGCATTAATGGGATGATTTTGTCTTTTAACAGTCCCAGGTAGCTTTCACCTGTCACATTTACTCGGAAGGAAAAAAGTGCAAGAAGACCTCATGTTCAAATTCCAGCACAGACTGTCAAAGCTAGAAGTGCTTAAATCCTTAAATCTTTATTAAAGAATAAACAGGAATTGTTAAAAGAGTAATAAACACAATTATGGAGATTAATAGTTCCAATTAGTTTAACAATTGTTTCATCAGTTGACAAAATGTCAATAATATGTGGGTTTGTAATAATACTCATGGCCAAAAACCGTGCAGCAATTCCACTCTTCTATCTGGGTTCTCCTCATTCAAACTTTGTAGCAATGTGGGATGGGATGATAAACCTCGTATTTAAGTTTCTTTATGATTCTATTTAAGCTTATTTTGGGTATGTATTAGTTCCAAACTTCACTTTCCTTGAGATTTTTCTGGACTTCTTTAATATCATCTCTTACAAGTTTCAAATTGGAATATGTCTTTGAGATATAAGGTCTACCAAGTTCTGGTAGACTGTGCACTGTTTCCACTTCACACGTTGTCATGGTCTTTACTGTGGGAGGTTTATGTTCAAAAAATTTGTTGATTTGGTGTGCAACTTCTGTAGCACTGTCACATTTTGCATACCACTTCACAATTTCAATCCTTTCCATCATTGTGAGGCTCATAGTAATTTCCCTATGTTCCAATTATTCTAAATCAATTTAAAAAAAAGATTTAAAGCAATTTTTCAAATAATTTACACATATTTACATCAGCAGTTATTCAAAAATAATTTTCTTACTTATGGACCATCCTGTATATTTTCTTGGATTCAGCCCAAGAAAACATTTATAGTTACTGCGAAATAACCGAACTGCCAAGTAGTCACTGCTAAAATAACATCCATAATTTTATTACTGCTAATCTTCTGAAAATGGAAAATGGCTGGGAGGACTAACTTGTCTTTCTTATGCTTCTGTGGCTAACAGGATTTGAATTATGTTAAAAAAATAATGCAATGGTCTTATTGCTCATAACAGAATAAAAACTTTGCCTCCTGGCCTTGAAATACTCTCATACAGATTAACAAAAGTAGTGATCACTCATTGTGAAGACAAAGTTTATTTATATTACATGAAGTAGGCAGTTTAAATGCTGTTGGCTTCAAAACACATAGTAATAGTGGCATGTGATACAAGAAAGCAAGTGTATGAGCTTATGTAGCATTAGCCAAAAAATAAATAAATAAATAAAATAATAATAAAAAAAAACAAGAAAACAATTTCACGCAACCATTCCCTCTAAAAGTTTGTCCAGTTCCTCCTTGAATTTATTTAAGATATCAACTTCCACGACAGATGGAAGTTTGTTCCAGCAATTAACCACCAGCTGGCTAAATTCAAATTTCCACACGTCTATTCTATATGAAACAGTACAAAGTCTACACTTGGTAGACCTTATGATAATTTCAACAGATTAACCTTCTGGTAATGCCATTTGTTAGCTTAGCCATTAGTTACTGGTAAACCACCAGTTTAAAAGGATTTAGTTCTAATGAGAGATTCCATTGTCAAGGAAATAGATAATGTTTTTGTAGTAAGGGCACGTGGAATAAAAACAGTGTGAATTAATGATGTCGCCAACAGATTTTCAGATTTGAAAGGAGTAAAGAGAGCATTATAATTCATGTGGGGGTCTAATGATATTTGTTGGATAAATATCATAGAACCATGTTGAAAAATGACATGACCCAGGTCAGAACATGTCCACAATTCTGCCCAAGCACGATAGGACAGAATACATGCTGAAAGGTGGGGCAAGGTATTTTGCCAGTATATTGGCGATACCTTAAGGGTTTAGGGAAACTAATAGTTGGGTGGGGGGGGGAGAAGGGATGATATGAGTCAAAGTAATGCTTGAAGGCATTAGCATTAGTAGAGGCATTTGATGCAAGAAAGCAAGCTTATGTAGCATCAGCGAAAAAAAAAAAAAAAAAACCACTTCCACTTCACCCCCCTGTTCGTTCAAAATACATGTCCAGCTGAGCCTTAAACTTATTTAGGCTATCAACCTCCACCACAAGGGATGGAAGTCTGTTCCACCAACCAACCACCCGCTGGCTAAAGGCAAATTTCCGCACGTCTATCCTACATCTGTCTTTCCTCAATTTGAATTTATGCCCTCTCAGGTGATTTTTCTGAGCTAGAGGAAGAATCCCATCAGCATTGAGCATGCTTAAACCATTCAAGGCTTTATACACCTCTATCAGATCACCTCGCTGGTGCCTAGTCTCCAGACACTGTAATTTGCAAAACTTAAGCCTTTCTTCGTAAGAGCACCCCTTTGTTCCATTCACTAATCTTGTTGCCCTTCTCTGTACTCGTTCCAGCAGCTCTACATCCTTCTTGAAATGAGGCCTCCAGACCTGTATACAGTACTCTAGGTGTGGCCTGACCATCGCCTTATACAATGGAATAATCACCTCCTTATCCCTGCTGGAAAAATTCCTGTATATCATTGACAATACTCCATGAGCTACTCTTGCAGCCCGTCTGCACTGCTCAGAGAACTTCATATCTGCCTGCACAACCACCCCCAAGTCCCTTTCATTCTCTACCACTGTCAGTGTTGTACCACAGAGTTGATACGTTGCTCTGGGGTTGCTGTTTCCCATGTGTAGTACTTTACATTTGTCAATGTTAAACTTCATTTGCCACCTCTCAGCCCATCTGCTCAACCTTTCCAGATCCTGTTGCAGCAGCATAGTGTCAGTAGTGTCCTTGACAACCCTGCCAACCTTTGTATCGTCTGCAAACTTGGACATTAAGCCCGATATACCATCATCAATATCATTTATAAATACAGAAAACAATAATGGACCCAACACTGAGCCCTGAGGGACTCCACTAATAACATCAGTCCACGATGAGCAGTGTCCATTGATTACCACTCTCTGTCTTCTCCCCCTCAACCACCCCTTTATCCATAGCAGCAATTTGCCTCCAATGTCACACTGCTCCAATTTGTGTAGCAGTCTTCCATGTGCAACAGTATCAAAAGCCTTTCTAAGATCTAAGTATATAATATCAAAGTTATTCCCTGCATCCAGTTCTTTTGTGACTGCATCATAGTATCCAATCAAGTTGGTCAGGCAAGACTTCCCCTTAACAAAACCATGCTGTGTCTGAGCTATAACTGAAGTCTTGTCTAAATGATCCTGCAGTGCTTCTTTAACCAGTGCCTCCATTAATTTTCCTGGAACAGACGTTAAGCTCACAGGTCTATAATTACTTGTGTCAGCCTTTGATCCTCCTTTGTGAATTGGGGTCACATTTGCACATTTCCAGTCTATGGGTACCTCCTCTGAGTCCAAGGAAGCTCTCATAATTATGGCTAAGGGTTTGCTTACTTCCTTTGCTGCCTCCTTTAATATAACTGGATAGATCCCATCCACCCCGGGTGCCTTTCTTGTGTTTATCTTCAACAGTTTCTCCTCCACTTTACTCCCAGTTATTTCAAGATTCTGTAGCTTACTGCTAGAGTTGAATACACCTCTGGCATTCCCCTCGCTGAATACCTCCTCATGTGTGAATGTCGATGCAAAATATTCATTTAGTTTGTTAGCTACCTTAGCAGGATCATCAACACTTGACCCATCAATATCAAGTGGACCAATCTGATTCATCCCCTTCCTTCTAGAGTTTACATAAGTAAAGAACTCTTTGCTGTTTTTCTTTGCATCCCTTGCCAAAGATTTCTCGTAATCTGCCTTCGCCTGCCTAACCTCCTTTGTAACTTGGTTACAGATCAACTTGTATCTATCATAGGCTTCTGTGTCATGTGTTAATTTGTATGTATCCCATGCATTTTTCTTCTCTGCCATATGCCTCATTAGTTCATCTGACATCCATTTTGGCCTAAACCTTGAACAATATTTCTTAGTTGGTATGTAAAGCCTAGTAGCTTCCAAGATAAGTTCTTTGAATGCTTCCCATTTTGAATTTGCTGTTGGTAACATCATCAGTTGGTCCCACTGTATAGAATTTAAATACTGTCTCAGTCCATCGTAGTCGCCTTTACGGAAGCAATAACCCTTCCCTTTACCCCTAATGGTAGTTACCTCTTTGAGTAAATCCCACTTCAGCACACTGTGATCACTGCCACCTAGTGGTTCATTTATCTGCAGATTCTTAATGCATGAAGAATCACTGCTGATAATCAAATCAAGAGTATTACTCCCTCTAGTTGCCTCCCGAACATGCTGATGTAGAAAACAATCATCCAATAAATCCACAAAAGCCCTGCTAGTGTGTGAGTAACCAGCCCCCAAAATCCAGTCAATATCTGGGAAATTAAAATCTCCCATTATAAGACACTCTGATTTACTGGCCCACTCTATTTCCCTGTACAGTTCCTTATTATACTCATCAGAGTCATTAGGCCTATAGCACACTCCTACTCTCAATTTTGATCTCCCAATGTTTATGTCACACCAAACTGACTCCACACTGCACTGTCCAGCGATGTCGACTGGCTTCACTTCCTTGGTTTTTATGTGTTTCTTAACTAATAGCATAACACCTCCCCCCTTCCTATCCTTTCTGTAGACGTTGTACTCCCCAAATTGCAATTCCGCATCCCTTATATCTGTGTGACACCACGTCTCTGATATCCCAACAATATCTGCCTTCGATGTTTTGAGCAATACCTCAAATTCATCAAATTTATTTACTAAACTCCTAGCATTGGTGTACACGAAAGTATACCTGCACCTGTTTCTATTCTTAGCTACCCTAACACAACCCATGTGTTTACTTGTATCGCAATGACTCCCAGCAGTCTCTGAAATATCCTGCATCTTGTTTTTCAGGCTTCTGCCCATTCTAATAGAAGCAGTGCAAGAATCTCTTTCACCTCTGCCAGTGGCTACTGTCAATCTATTGGTCTTTGTCTCCCCCCAAGCTAGCAGTTTTCCGACCCACCTAACACTGCCTCGATAGCATCAGCAAATATTCTTGCACCCTTTCTATTTAAGTGTATCCCATCCCTGTAGAAGCAATCTCTCCTGTTAACAAGTACAGTCCAGGCTGAAAAAAATTCTACCCCTTGAGCCTTGCACAATCTTTCCAGGGCCGAATTGATCGACAAGGCTCTCATCATATACTCCCTCCTATCGTGACATCTCAGGAGTTCTTGTTTGCCATTTAAATTAAGCAAGGGGTCAGAAGGTAAAGCTTGGAAACAAGTATAAATAACTACTCTAGAAATTGTTAAAATTAAACAGAGAAAAGGAACGCAGATTGAATGGGATCCATCCAGTTATATTAGGCAGTAAAGGCAGCAAGCAAACCATTAGCCATAATTATGAGTGCATTCTCGGACTCGGGGAAAGTCTCCATGGACTGGGGGATGTGCAAATGTATCCCCAATTCACAAAGGAGGGGAGGATTTCGAAGGGTAACATGAGTAATTACAGCACTGTTAGTTTAACTTCTGTTCCTGGGAAAATAATGGAGTCACTGGTTAAAGATGCATTGCAGGATCATCTAGACAAGACTGCAATAATAATTCAGACTCAGCATGGGTATTTTAAAGGGAAGTCTTGTCTGACCAATTTGATTGGATACTATGATGTGTTTACAAAGGAACTGGATGCAAAAAATAATTTTGATATCATATACTTGGATTTCAGGAACAGTGGGCCCAACACGGATTTCAACAGTGGGCCCAACACCAGGATCCGGTGTTGGGCCCACTGTTGTTTTGTATATTTATAAATGATATTGATGAAGGTCTATCAGGCATAATGCCCAACTTTGCAGATGATACAAAGGTTGGTACAGGAATTTTGTTTGTAGGGAAAAGGCGGCATTATCCCTTTGTATAAGGCAATGGTCAGGCCACACCTTGAGTACTGCATACAGGTCTGGAGGCCTCATTTTAGGAAAGATGTAGAGTTGTTTGAGTGAGTACAGAGAAGGGCAACAAGATTGGTGAGGGGAACGAAGGGGTCCTGTTACTAAGAAAGGCTTACGTTCTGCAAACTGAAGTGTCTGGAGACTAGGCACCTGCAAGGTGATCTGATTGAGGTGTATAAGGCCTTGAATGGGCTGAGCAGACTCAATTCTGATGGGATTCTTCCTCTTGCTCAGATTATAAACCTGAAGGGGCATAAATTCAAATTGAGGAAACAGAAATTTGCCTTTAGCCAGCAGGTAGTTGATTACCGGAACAAACTTCCATCTGCTGTTTTGGAAGTTGATAGTTTAAATAAATTCAAGGAGGAACTGGACAAACTCTTAGAGATAATGGATATGTGAAATGGTTTTTTTCCCCCCCTCCGACTGATGCTATATAATCATGCATCACATGCCTCAACTACTGCTACTTTAGCTTTTAAGAGCTAGAACATTCCACAATTTAGTGATGTCTGTAAAACCAATACAACTGCTTCTACTGTACTGAGAAGCCACACTGGCGAACTGCTATCTGTGTCCACAGCCATTGGCAAAAATTGAGGCAAAATCTGATGTGGACATTGGCTCTTGTCAATACCTGTTTTCTACAGTAAGCATCCTATTAGAGAATTAGGAGAGAGTGATTTTTCTTCATTCCTGAAATTCATCTATTGTTTTTCAGAAATGAGTCATCCACACTTTCACTAAATTTCACCTGTCTCTGTTTACATGGTCCCTAAATTAGTTTTGTTTTAGCTGTTGTGCAAGTAATCTTATAGTGCCTAAAAGAAAATCCTTTAATGTAGTGGAAAAAGTGGAAGTGTTTAATAGTATTGATTGAACTACAACAAAAAATTTTGGATGACAAGTGAAATTTTTGAGCAGTGGATTTTAAATTGCAACAGAAATATGACAAAATAAAAAAAAAAAAAAAATTGTGTTGATCGTCAACAACTGCCCTGCCCACCTTCGCTCAGTAATTTCGAAACTTATGAGTGTGAAACTTGTTTGTTTGTTATTTGGTTTTTAGGAGCATTAGCAACTAAGGCCATATTGCTCCGGGAATATGCGGTGGTCATTCCCTGACCTTTCTGCATCCTCCGTATTTGCTGCTGACGGGCTCAAACCCTGGTCTACTGTACTTTTTCAATAAGTGTGTGCTACGCACTGCTGCTCCTTCCCACCTGGCTATGGAGGCACCTGTGAAACTTGTTTTCTGCCCTCCGAATACCTTGTCTAAACTGCAGTCAATGGATCATGGCATTATAAAGAATCTGAAAAAGCACTACCAAAGGTGCATACTGAAAAAAATTATACTGACAATAGAAACTAACTAACCTGTAGATTCTGTTATAAATTGGCAGATGTGTGGAGTCAAGATGTGATGGAAAGAACGATTAAGAATTGTTTCACAAAAGCAGGTTTTGCTAAAATGCCAATTAACAGCGATGAGAGGATGAACACCTACATGATATTGAGAAATCTTGGGAAGAACTCAAAGAGAAGGGTTTGCTCAGTGGAGAAATTGTTTATTTTTAGTTGATAATGATGTCATAGTAGCTGAATATTTGAGTGACTCCAACATTTTGGAGAGCATTCAAAGAACAAGTGACAATATTGACGATTAATAGGATGAAAATGAGGGCAATATTAAACCTTCCATGAAATATTGGCAGAATTTAAAGCTTTGTGTTGAGGCCTTCAATGTGAAGAAAATGTGCCAGAAAATATGAGGGTTTAAACAAATGCAAATATTTTATGAAATAATTCTTAAAAGTGTACTAATACAAGTACTCATTTCTTATGTTTTAGCTATGTATGTATTAAAAATTAATTGCTTTAAAATGTTAGAAAATTTATTCAGTCTTACTTATTTCTGATTTATTTTCCATCTTTTACTATACAATAAACCCCCGCTATTCGCGGTATCTGTATTCGCGGTCGCTGATTTAACATAAAATGAAACCTAAAAAAATGTGAATTTTAAAGGGCCATGAACATTTTCCGCCATAAAAAAACATGGGCGTGGCTAAAATTATCTTTCCCTGTTAAAACAGCGCTCAGTGGGTGGGGGGGAGAGGGGATGACAAAATCGCGAGCGTGGATGTTTCTCGCTAATCCTTGTTCGGTATGTGTTATGCGCTTGCAATGGAAGGTTTCGTCGTTTGTTTTTAATTTATATGCTCACAAAATTGATAAATCTACCATTTTGCAGTGTAAAACAGACTTTTTTGAGTGTGTTAACGGAATAAAGAAACTTTATTTGGACAAGTTCTTTCTAACCCATACAAAAATATGGCTACGAATAACAAGGGTAATGTGAATGTGAAATTATCAAAGAAGGTGATGACATTGGCGAATAAAATTGCACTGTTTTAAAGTTGGAGGAAATTGTTTGGTAATGGAATTCAGTTTAGCAGCAAAAAGCATAACACTTAAAACTAATCCTTAAGGTCCTCCCTCCTCTTGACAAAAAAGCTGAGAGAGGGTGGTGGTTCCTACATGAAGTTAGAAATATTGACAGAATAAAAAGTTTTCAATAAAACACAGAGGTAACATCAAAGACAGAGGCTTAGAGGTCACCTCCTTAAAATACTCCAAGTTGTGTCGTATGTTTTATCCATATTGAAGGATATGGATACTTGTAAATTGTACATACTGAAAGAACATGTGCAACTTTATATAGCTTTAACATCTTTAGTGACCATGATTTTGCACTAACAGCTAGTCAGAGCAAAAGGGTGATAATTTGTTGGAACTTGAAGATCTTTCCTGGTTTAGGCAAGGATGGTTGCCTTGCATCAGAAATCTGGAAACTGCTCCTTAAGAAAGATTCTGTTATACAGAAAGAGCAGGTGGTTCATAGATTTTTTATGAAAGTTGCTTAATCATTTCACAATAGATGTCATCTGGTCCAACAGTACTAAGGGTTAGTGCTATTTTTAACTTTTCTTCAATAAATAGCCCATTATAAAGATGAAAATCTTTACACTTAAAGTTAATGTGCTTTTAAGATATGCTGAGAATGTCTCCCCAAGAGTACTGGCCATTGTAGTTGGATCTACAATAATGCATCCATTATATTCGAGGACCAATGAATGGTGCAATGTGTATTTTTCCTCATTTTCTGGATTTTTAACCCGCAGACTGTGTTAGTGCTGTCAACTGAGTAACAGAGAATGTAAAGCTGATCCACAATTCCCTTCAGTGTGGAGAGTAAATATAGCATGCTTTGAAACATGCACATTTAAAGGCCAAAAAATGGTCATGGCAGGATATCGTTGGAATATTCCTCAAGTTTTGTTTTGACTGATTTTTGCGGTTGTGCATTTCACCATGGTTTTGTAAAAGATGGAAATAAAGTAGGTGTATGGAATTGCAGTTGCATGGACAATATTTTCTGTGATGTATGTTACTGGACCAATGGCAACATACAGAAGGTTTTACTTCCCATGTTTAGAAGGAAGAAGTCATTGTCAGTGAACATAGAAAAAACAGGAAGGAGCAGCATTTATCCTATGGCACATCCATTTCCACTAATGTCAGCACTGCTCTACAGAGTGATACATCTTTTAAAATCAGAAGAAGAAAGATGGGAGAAGGCAATTGCATCACTAAAGTCTGTCTGGAGGATGTTTCAGGTGGCAAATAAATGGAGCAGGCCGTATAATAAAAGCCCTGCTATATATGTTGGGCATAGCCTCTTTCTGTAGGTGCAATTGGGTTTGCTACTTTGTGCACTACTCTCATAGTGTACTTTCTGTACATAATGAATTTATGTATTATGTTTTTTGTATAAAATGGATTTGCTCATAGCTACATACTGAAAGAATGTGCAAATTTATATATAGCTTTAATAGCTTGAGGCTTTTGCCCTAGACTTAACTATGTCTATAAAAATCCAACTGTAAGGTGAACTGCTAGTGCTGCTAAGTTGGTGGTAAGCATGGGATCTGGTTGCTCACAAGGATAGTGTAGAAAATTCCAACTACTTTCATTTGTATTTGAACTTTTCTGGACTATTAATTTTGACTGCCACAATAGAACTATATTTCTTGGAAGTTTCATAAATCAGCAATCAATATTGTTACATGTGTAGGCCTAGTGAGTGTAATAAAGAGACTCTGGACTGAAAATTACTTTAATATATAATTATATAGAAAAGCTTAACTTTAAATAGTGATGTAATAATTTTGAATTGTATCAGACAATTTATGAAGTATTTACCTGTAATAATATTAAGTATTTATTAGTTTAACTTGCTGAATTTGTGATTATAATTTCCATGCTATAATTTTAGCTGACTTACCTGTTTGTCACTCTAACCTCCATCCAGCACATTATTATTTTGAAACTGATCTCTAATCATTGCTAGCAGTGGAATGATTGAATCATTTAAAAGGTTTGTTTACTGATAATATGGGGAGGGGGAGTTTATGGAGATCATATTTGTATTCTACAGCTGTGAATGAATCAAAAGCTGGAAATGTACATAGAAGTGAAATAGGATTATTTCTTGTGTTATTATTAGACAGATGTAGGACAGACGTGCGGAAATTTGCCTTTAGCCAGCGGGTGGTTGGTTGGTTGGTGGAACAGACTTCCATCCCTTGTGGTGGAGGTTGATAGCCTAAATAAGTTTAAGGCTCAGCTGGACAGGTATTTTGAACGAACAGAGGGGTGAAGTGGAAGTGGTTTTTTTTTTTTTTTTTTTTTTTTTTGGGTGATGCTGCATAAGCTTGCTTTCTTGCATCAAATGCCTCTACTAATGCTAATGCTAATGTTTAGACTAATGTTATATCTCATATTGTGAATGCCTTCACAACGAGTTGCCATGATATTGCACTACTTCGAATAAGTAACGCTTCACCTAAGGAGAAGACTAGTGTTACTTATTCTCAGATAGGTACCACCACCCAGACAGCACTGTTTCAGGGCTATTTGGCCCTTGCCATCATTGCATCACTTGGGTACCTACCCACTCACTGACGAAGGGCCAAATAGCCCTGAAACAGTGCTGTCTGGGTGGTGGTACCTATCTGAGAATAAGTAACACTAGTCTTCTCCTTAGGTGAAGCGTTACTTATTCGAAGTAGTGCAATATCATGGCAACTCGTTGTGAAGGCATTCACAATATGAGATATAACCTAAAACGATGCCACCTTAAAAATTTTCTGTTTATTCAGAAATGGCTGTGTATTATTGATGCTAAGCACTTTATATACATAGTCTAAATTTGTTCGCAGCTTGAGGCTCTAGCCCTAAATGCGCCTTAGTCTAAATACATCATACACCATCAGGCATCTCTCATATTGTGGAGTTATACTTCACAACTGTTTTTGCCATCATTGCATCACTTGGGTACCTACCCACTCACTGACGAAGGGCCAAATAGCCCTGAAACAGTGCTGTCTGGGTGGTGGTACCTATCTGAGAATAAGTAACACTAGTCTTCTCCTTAGGTGAAGCGTTACTTATTCGAAGTAGTGCAATATCATGGCAACTCGTTGTGAAGGCATTCACAATATGAGATATAACCTAAAACGATGCCACCTTAAAAATTTTTTGTTTATTCAGAAATGGCTGTGTATTATTGATGCTAAGCACTTTATATACATAGTCTAAATTTGTTCGCAGCTTGAGGCTCTAGCCCTAAATGCGCCTTAGTCTAAATACATCATACACCATCAGGCATCTCTCATATTGTGGAGTTATACTTCACAACTGTTTTTGCCATCATTGCATCACTTGGGTACCTACCCACTCACTGACGAAGGGCCAAATAGCCCTGAAACAGTGCTGTCTGGGTGGTGGTACCTATCTGAGAATAAGTAACACTAGTCTTCTCCTTAGGTGAAGCGTTACTTATTCGAAGTAGTGCAATATCATGGCAACTCGTTGTGAAGGCATTCACAATATGAGATATAACCTAAAACGATGCCACCTTAAAAATTTTCTGTTTATTCAGAAATGGCTGTGTATTATTGATGCTAAGCACTTTATATACATAGTCTAAATTTGTTCGCAGCTTGAGGCTCTAGCCCTAAATGCGCCTTAGTCTAATGCTAATGTTATAAAAATTCTATTTATGAAAAATTTTGCTATTTTATATCTCTATAACATGGAAAGTAAGCAGTTTATTGAATTTTTCAAATGCAAATTGGTAGAATATTAATGTGGAAGTGATTTTCATGAATAATTGGAGTTGGAACATGATCGTTTGATGTTTTCTGAAAGTGAAATGTCCTGTTAAAAATGCAAGTTATAAAAAACATTGCTGTTCTATGATATTTTTATGTCAAGAGTGTAACAGATAACCTACAAGTAAAATAAAGTTTACTTTGTATTTACAACTTGATTCATTAAAGGATTTTTCTAATATTTGAGTGATGGCTGGAAAACATTCTCTGAGTAGTAAAGAACAATATAGCAAAGTTCTGCAGTAAAGTTTTGAAAGGGCACAAAATCTTTAACTGAACTATTTGTTAATGTTTTTCTCAGAACTTGATCATTTTAAACAAAATATTTTGTTGAATGTACAGATATTTTTATCGCAATATTAGTCACAATATAGATTAAATACTGATGGCCACTTCCTTTAAATGTAAAAGTTAATACACATTGAAAGAATTGTCTCTGAACTTAAAATTATAAAAGGCGTATATTTAAAACATGGAAATTAAGATTATAATGTTTTATTTTGTTTATTTTAGGGAGGCTGTCAAGACCGGGATATTAAAAAGAGACTAAGGATACTCTGAGCTGTGTTGAAGTTTTGGGAATCCATGGGCTAGAACACCACTTAGAACAGTTTAATTTATTTTATATGTTAACTGAAATAAACACACCTACTATTTTTCATAATGGCAAGAGAGGTGCAGTTGATAGTTTAAGACCTTTAGTAAGTTTAGGAACCTGTTCTTTATTATTGTGTTTCTTATCTCAGCTGAATCATATTTTAAACAACACCTCCACACAATAGCAACTCCTTCATGTGCATTTCCATCCCAAATGAAGGATTTTAATTTGCTTTTAGGTATATCTCCTGCAAACACAAGCAAACTGGCTCCAGCTTTTGCAAGAGAGACTTGTCATTAGTATTTTGTTGGAATCCACAATTCCACTGTAGGAATTTAGCCATTATTTAGGCTTGGTGGATCAGCCAGCTTTCCAAGTACTGTGGGTTTGTTTTTCTCAGCTTTGGATTTATCTTTTTTGGGAAGTATGAACACTGTCCTATGTCCGTTTCTTCCTCTGCAAACAGTTCAAAGAGTGAATCATCTGGTGCCTCCTGAATCTCAAAATCCATTTTTTTCTTGTGTTATAGGGGATACAAATACTTCAGGAGATACAAATATAGGAGTGGTAGTTGATTGGTTCTTCTGTGCAGATTTTTGCAAGCTTAGTAAAAGTGTGCTTAGTAATGGGAGTAAACGACTCTTAGAATGAGAGAGTCATATCAGTTTGAGTTCTGATGGAGCATCTTCCCACTACCTTCTGGGCACACAAAGGTTTGTTGGTATTTAGGGGTTTCATAGGTCTTCTTTCCTCTTGGTATGATATGTTCATACTCTGCCTTAAGTCTCTATTTCTTTTTCTTTCTTCAATCTTTGTGGCACGCATGAGTATGCAGGGTGCTTTCCACAGCAGTTAATACAGGTGGATCTGTGGCTTTGATTTAATTTCATGGTCCGTCAACCACATAAAGCAAATGAAAGGACATCAAAATAGGGCATTTGCTTATGTCCATATTTTGGAACTTAAAGCACCTCAGTGGGTTAGAAATGCACAACATCACTGAGCAGTGCAAATACCCAGCTGATTGAATTATAATAGAAGTTGGTATATTAAAAGTATGGATGTGGTTTCTAGATTCACAAGCAAACTGACTCTGCAGATGAATATCACATCTCTACAGATGAATATTAGTTTTGCAGCTATCTCTACAGATGAATATTTGTAGCCGTCACTCCTAGAATTTTTACTTCAGTTTATTTCCACTTCAAACCCTTCAATATTTCATTCTGAGGCAGCAATTTGGCATAATTCAGTGTTTCATGGGGTGACCACAAGTAACCCTCACCCCCCTAATGGATGCAGCAACTCAGAGGAGCTGTTCTGAAATTTTGTCACCCCTAGTCTCCGCAAAGATGTCATATGAGTGAAGTTGCTTGAATGACTTAGTAGAGCCCACCAACCCATCTGGATAAAGAAAGGTTTTTCCCTATGGGCTTCTCACTAGTAGAGTGAATTATCAGGTATCAGAGTACTGGACCTAATGTTTCTTTAGTTCGCTGGCTCTTTTCCAAAGTGCCAGCGAACCATTTATTTATGTCATCTGGGCCATTTATTTGTTTTCTGGTAGGCACCATACTGGGGTTTCAGAAGAAGAATTTAGACTATCAGGATATTCTTAATTTTTTTTTTTTTTTTCTGATGCATGGGCTACCAGCCAACTACAGAGCCTAATGGAACACCTGCAACCTGGCAAAAAACAAATGCAATCAGAAGCAGGACACACCAGGGCTGCCCAGGCACTATATCTATACTACTGCCAGCCTGAATCCTCTCTCTCTCTCTCTCTCTCTCTCAGATCACGAGGGTAAGGGCATGACATTGACATGGTTAACCCTTGTGGACAAATCCACTGGCCAACTGATCCTGGACAAGCCATCCCAGGACCACCTGTTACTTCAGTAGCATCCCTGAGAAGTTTCCACACCATACAGGCACCCATATTGAAGGGCCACACTCCAAGACGCAACCAAATCGGATAGTATATAATCATGCTATCTCTAATCTAACAGGTATGTAATCAGAAGGATTCTGAGAAGTATGTAGGTAGAGAACACTGCTAAGGCCATTTTATGTTGAGGAACTTGGTGTGTCAAGCAAGACACACCAAGTTCCTCAACATGTGTAAATGATATTTAAAATTTTCATCAAAACATAAAACATGTTTCACTCCCAACCCCCCGACTTTTACATCTACATCAATGCATCATGAATAGTCAAATTAATGGAACCATTCAGTTGCAATCTTATTTAAAAAAAGAACTAAATCTCAAAAAACTCAATTCATTTCACAAAATTACACATCAGTTCTAAAACTCAATGATGTCCCACTTCCATCTCAAATCCACCGAAGCTCCACTTATTTTTCTTATAGAATCTTAATTATTGGTTGCCTGAAACACCACTCATTTCATTTGTCTTAATTATTTGCTCAATGACTGCTTCTGCATTACTTTAATAGATATGTTTACTCTGATATTCCTTTTCAGAGACCTTTTAATCTGGATTTCCTTTGCCTGAAAATTTCTTTACCCTGTTCTGTAAATTAACTTTTTGCCATTATTATTATCTTAATTTCACAAGTAATTTGAAAATTTTTGCCTTTCTTTCTCTAAAAATAGAACTGTTCCAATCTGATTCTTTTAACAGCAGTGTAATTTTCTTTGATGATTTAAATATTCACAACTCCAAATGGCAGAGATGGGCTTTTGATATTACTAATGACTCACATAACTTGTCTATTTATTCACTAGAATACCAGATCATCTTAACTGCCCACTTAAAATTTGACTTTTTCTCACTAACAACTCTTCAAAGTACACGATTAATGTTACTTATTGTCTAGATAAAGGGTGGGCAACCTCTGGCCCGCTGGCCAACTTCGGCCCGTGTCGTTTTCGAAATATATATAATAAATGGCCAAACTGAAGAATATATATCATGAAATTATGTTTATTGTAATATTTATTATATTTGCTGTTATCAAATTGTTTTTAACATTTTGATTGCATGATGTCTAATGAATCATTTGAATTTGTGCCATATATCACAACACGATTAGGCAGCAGTGTTGCCAAGCAGTAAGCAAGCATAGCTTCTGGCAACAGTGGTAAGCAGGCATAGACTTGCATGCAATCAGCAGTGGTTCCTGGACTCTCAGCTCTCCAGAACGTGACTGCAGGGCAAATGTATCATGTATTTCAACGGCAAATGTCAGTGAATAATTGACAGATAAAAGTAAATAATTTGGAGAGGATTTACCATTTTACTTTTATAAAGGCCTTTACTGAAACCTATCGCAATGCATAATTGAAAATTTAAGATTATTCAGGTCTTATAAAATCTTTGAAATTATAATAATTTTATTTTGAATTTGTATTTCGTTTTTCTTATTAATAAAATTAATTTTCTGTATGGGTAGGTATAAATATTACAATAAATAACATAACTGTTTATGACAATTTTTCCATTATACAGCATTTTAAAAATCACGGAAAGCTAAAAAAAAAAAAAAAAAAAAATTGGCCAATGTGTACCTCACAGATATTTTAGTTGGCCTGCCATTTAAAAAGGTTGTCCACCCCTGGTCTAGATATCTTGGATTAAAACTTGATGTTTTCTTCTCTAGAGGCACTCTGTCCTATGGCCATTCATTGTCTCTTGCCATTTGGTAACACAAAGGTACAAAATGGGATGATTTTTCATGATTTCTCTGTCTCGTTTCGTTAATTTTGTTACACTACTGTTTTTAAATCTCTGATCCAAATATCAACTCAGATAACGCCAGTGAAATTATTCTTCTAGAAATGAAATCCCCTATTCCTCATTCCACCCCAAACTCTTGTCCTTTATCTAAATCACGATTATGTGCCAGGGCTATTCAGAATAAAAATATAGCATATTGTTATTGCTTTCTATCAAGATCTGCAGCTTCATTTTCTTTCTACACGAAAATTTACAACAGTTGTAAAAATAATTATTATGACTGAAGTACCCCGTGAGGTCGGGAGTTGGATACATAGTATAATTTCTTGCTTGCACTGACCAAGTGAAAAGAACTTTATTACTAAGCGAGAGAGTACACACAGTAAAACATAAAATGGAAACTGACACAAGGCAGAGATATTTGAGAGATAACATATATTAAATTTAGCTATATAGTATCGGTGTAAATACACCATAGTTAACCCATAAACTTGAACTACGTATGTAGCATAGAGGGCATCGTTTTAATTGTATCTCATATTATGGTTGCCTTCACGAGATAGCTGCTATTGCATTACTTCAAATAAATAATGCTTCTCTAGTAGAGAAGACTATTGTTATTTATTTTCAGCGGTACCACCACCCAGACGATCATTTCTATTGGGCTTCATCATCAGTGGTGGTACTGTCTGGGTGGTGGTACCACTGAAAATAAATAACAATAGTCTTCTCTACTAGAGAAGTGTTATTTATTTGAAGTAATGCAATAGCAGCTATCTCGTTGTGAAGGCAACCACAATATGAGATACAATTAAAACGATGCCCTCTACGCTACATACGTAGTTCAAGTTTATGGATTAACTATGGCATATTTACACCGATACTATATAGTTAATTATCAAAACCCATAAGGATTATGCCCAGTGCATTTCATTTTCAAAATTAAATTTAGCACAAACAAAGGACATGACATAGAAGCTTTCGGCACTGGCAATTTGAACGAGACCACACCTTATGTGAGAGGACAAAACTTTCCATGTCAGATATCTGTAAGGCAACACAGCTATGCCTCAACTACTCCATCTTCATGTTCGAGAGCACTGTATACAAACAAACTCTCTCCCATCAGTCCTCACCTGGCAAATCTGGTGATGAAGGAGTTTGAAACCGATTCCCTTTCCAATACCTCCCTTTGCATCACTCTTGGTATAGACACATGGAAGACCTCCTCACCATACTCCCCCGAGGCTCTGAGATAACATTTCTAAGCTATCTCAACAGCAAATCAAAAAAAGTTCACTATTGAAACTGAGGACCAGGCCCTTCTGTTTTCAGACATGTGGTTAAAGAGAGAGGGTTCACAGGTCACAACGTCAGTCAACCAGAAACCCACATGTGCTGGACAATACACCAACTACCATTCCTGTCACTCTGTCTCACAATGTCACAGCATTACCAGTTCACTAATGAACCGGGCTTGGGCACATTCCGGAATGGAACTGGCACACACACGAAAAAATACAAAGGGTCGAGTGTGACCTCAGCAAATGTGGATACCCTCAATTATTGGGAACTATGCATATCATGCCATCATGACACCAGATACTCTTCATCCGACGCCCGCCATCCTGACACTTCTGGTTTCGCAGGCATTGCCCATATCCCACTTTACCCTACTCTATCACAGGGCATAGCCAGAATCCTTCGTAGCTACAACATCCACATCGTTCAAACACCCACAACGGAAGGGAACTGCAATCCATATACTTTAAAACACCGATTCCACCTCTGAATCCATTATTTGGAGGACCAGCTGAGGGACCACCACATCACTAGAGCAGATGTTGCTCATTCGTGCTAGCTGCACACTGTTGGCAGAATGGACACACCCAACGACGCTAAAATCACAGACTTCTCATACAATTTCAAGATCCACCATCAGCACACATCGGTGTCACCAGAATGTGGGTGCTGCAGTCCCTGTTGTTTGTACTTCTGCATGAAAATTTTCCCATTTTTGAGCCCTCATAGCCTCTGAGCTCGGGAGCTGCCTATGACGGCAGCCACCAACCTGAACTTTCTCCCTCTCCCTTGTCATCCTTCGCACATACCCATAAACCACCCTCCCCTCCTGTACTTACGTACTTGCAGGTCAGCCACACACACATAAAAACCACCGCTTTCCAATGCTCAATTAGTTCAAAGTTTCGGCTACATACAGTAGCGAAAGCTTCTATGTTATGTTCTTTGTTTGTGCTAAATTTAATATGTTTTCTTGAATATCTGTGCCTTGTGTTAGTTTCCATTTATGTTTAACTGTGTGTACTATTATTATTATTTATTATTATTACTAGCCATATAGTGCAAGGAAGCCTCAGGCTTATGCTGCACCAGCTAAAAAAAATTTCCGCGTTACACTGAGAGAGAGACAGAAGGGAATCACCAAGAAAGAGAAGAATGATGATATCCATCTCAGGACCCTGGGTGTGCCAAGCCCATACTCACCAGATGTGAGCCCCTGGGGTAATACTCTCTCGCTTAGTAATAAAGTTCTTTTCACATGGTTGGTGCAAGCAAGAAATTATACTAAATAGTAATTAATTAATCCAAACCTTCATTTTGAAAAGAGAGAGAGAGAGAGGAGGAAACATCTATTTGTTAAATGGCACAGACCAGAAATGCCTTCTGGTCTGTGCCATCCATCCATATGTCCATCTTTGTTACACGTTGATGGTTCTATTGCATCTTTATCTAAAGATAACTTTAAGTTCATTTATTAGTATTTTACTTTTCTTTGTGTACTGATGAACTCAATAAATCTCCTACTACCATACGAAACATATTCCCTTCAGTGCATTCTCTGTTCATGACAGATAACAGAAGAATATAGAAAAATCATGATGCCAAGTTGTTTCCAGACCCCAATGGCATTTCTACAGCTAGGTATTAGTATTAACAAATGATGCAAAGAAAAAAAAAAAAAAAAAAACCAAACAAACAAACAAAAAAAAAATTCCCATATCACTTGACCATCCCCTCTCACAGTGTTATCAAAGTGAGTAGTTTAAATAAATTAAAGAAAGAACTAGAGTTCTTCCTTTAATTTATTTAAAGGACTTCCTGCAGTTGATGACATTCTTCCACTTGCTCAGACTACACACACAATGAGGGGCATACATCTATTTTGCAACCATCCTTCCTCAACATATATTTATGCCCCTCGTGTGTGTGTAGTCCGAACAAGAGGATGAATGCCATCAACTGCAGGAAGGAAGGAAGGATGCTATCAATCTCTCCTATTGAAGGATGCCATTAATTCTCACTGACTGAAGGATCACTTGTTCTTAAAACTTTAGCTCCACAAATAACTATGATTTATGGGACCTATTCCACAGTGTTTATCTTTCTGCATGAAAATTTTCTCATATTTGACCAATTTCTAAACAAAGATGACAAATTCCTCCCTTCTCTCCTATTGTATGCCTTCAATTACCTTATTAGGTAAGTGCTTTGTCTCACAGCACTTACCTAATTTTTTCAAAGTAATGATGATCTACCGATCATCAATTCTTGTACTATCTTGAATCATTCCATCTGATTAACAATTTCCAGTATAGATTCTGTCAGTGTTAATCAGCTAGTTATATATTGGCTTAACTCCTTGCAGTCCAGCATTATTATCACTGCCCTTCTCATGCAGTCCAGCTCTAACATTAAAAAATATTAGTTTAAATGTGACATTCAAAAATTATTTATATTCAAGTTTATATGAGCTGATATATAAAACAGCATGACAAAACAGTTTAAAAGCTCTAATATTTCTTATTTCTTACCAGAAGAAAATATTCACAAAACCTTTCATTCCAGAAAAAATGACAATGCTTTTTACTTTTGACCCTCTTCTTTGAATTCTTTGTTTGTTCTTTTGTGGGTGGACAGATATACAAAATATCTGCAGAAATCTCTTCATGTAAATATATTTAATTATGTCTGTCCATTCTTCAGACTATTATATCTTTACATTAGTTTTCTCATTTAGACCTATGGTGATAATAACTCCAAAAAACTTCTTTGGTTCATTTAGTGAAACCTAAATACAGTCACACCTTATGGAACAGTTGGAAACAATCTTATTTGTAAGAGCTCCCCCCCCTCTCCAAATTTATTCAGAAAGAGCTAACAAGTCTTAAATTTTACCACCAGAAAGGACTTTACTAGATTTTGACAGCAAGTCGAAATACTTTATTCTAACGCAGAGCGTAAGCTCTATGACAGTAATGAAGGTATGCTGCTGCAGCTGCTGCAACAAGATGTGGAAAAATTACGCAGATGCTAAATGGCAATTGAAGTTTAACATTGACAAATGCAAGGTTCTATATATGGGTAGCAGTAATCTCAGAATAACATATCAACTGTGTGATACTACACTCACAGTATGAAAAATGAAAAGGACCTGGGGGTAATTGTGCAAGCTGATATGAAGTTCTCTGAGCAGTGCAGACAGGTTTGCCAGTACAGCTCATAGGGTTTTGTCAATGAGATACAGGAATTTTGCTAGCTGGGATAAGGAGGAGATTATCTCATTTTATAAGGTAACTGTTAGGCCACATTTTGACAGCAAGTTGTCAAAAATGACAGCAAAAATATTTCTGCATATAGGTCTGGAGTCCCAATTTTAGGAAGGATGTAGAGCTACTGGAATGGGTACAGAGAAGGGCAATGAGACTGATGACAGTAAAAAAGGGGTGCTTTTACAAGAAAGGCTTCAATTCTGAAAATTGCAGCATCTGGAGACTAGGTGCAGTTCACTCAGATCTCACCTGTGGAGAGATCTGAGTGAAGTGTTTAAAGCATTGAATGGATTGAGTAAGCAAAAGGTTGATGGGATTTTTCCTCTTGCCCACACTATGCACACGAGGGGACAAATTCAAATTAAGATAAATTCAAGAAAGGACTAAAACTATTGGATGGGACAGATAAATGAAATGTTTTAATACCAATACAAATTTCATAATCAGAAATGCTGACATTTGTGGTGGCACAACATTCAACTGAAAGACTACAAAAAAAAAAAAAAAAAAAAAAACACCATGCGCGTAACAATTGAATATAAAGGCCAATCAACGTGGATTTCACTTTTTGGACTGTTTATATAAAATGTAAATAATAGATGGTAGCAGATTAATTGTGCCAACACAGTGGGAAAATAAATTCCATAATTGGAAATGCCGATGAGCACACTGGATGTGACATTGGACTGCAAAGGGTTAAGGTCTTCATGCAATAACTGGAAATCCTGTTCAGTTTTGCTGATGGCATTTCCTCATGTGCTACATAACAGGTCAGTCACCAAACATGTTCTACACAAACAGCTACAACTTCTCGTATATCTACCAACCAGTTCCGCAACCTACCAACCTTTGTATCAACTGTAGACTTATATGATAAGTTTGATATGCCTTCATCAGTATTTTTAATAAATATTGAAACTAGTTAAGGTGCTCACCACTAAACCCTCAGGGACTCCACTAAAAACAGTAGTCTGAGAAGAGCAGTGTCCATTAATGACCATCCTCTGTTTGTCACTACTCAACCAGGCACAATACGGCCTTAGCCATATTGTACAACTACCAACGACCACTACCAACAATAACTACTCAACCATCCCTTTATCCACAGCAGTAACTTATCACTAATGTCACACTGCTTCATTGCTACAACACTCTTCATGTGGAACAGTATCAAAAGCTTTAAGGAAATCTAAGTGTATCATGCTAGAATTATTTTTTTGCATCCAGTTCCTCTGTTTCAGCATCATAATAGCTAATCAGATTGATCAGACAAAGTCTCTCCTTAACAAATCCATGCTGTGATTTCTGTATAACTGTACAAACAAGATGATCCTGCAATATTTCAACTACAGGTGACCCCCGCTTAGCGCTGTTAATTCGTTCCGGAAAAACAGAGAGCTAAGTGAATCCACGCTAAGTGAGCGCCGCATTCCCATAAGGTGACATATGTATTTGTTAATTGAAATCGGTGCCATAGGATATTTCCAAATCAATAATAAACGGTAGTGAAAAGATGCACAAATGTCGGTCAAAATATTTAATATTCAAATATTTGTACATATAAAACATTCTGCATTACATACATATATAATTATGTGGTAACTACTTACGTATCAAAATTAAACTTAAAATTCCAATTAAAATCATGAATTTAATTGATCTAAATTGATTTAATTTAATTGATGAATTTAATCATGAAAAAATGTGTCGATTTTGGGTTGAACTTTGGCTCTCTTCCAAATAAACTAAAAGGGGTATTAATTTTAAATCCCCCGCAGCGTTACCACCCAACAATAAAGTCAACCGATCCTTTGCCGCTTTGAAACTTGGCATGTTTTTTTTTTCTTCTTTCAATATGAAACTTCTTTTATGCATTCATTTCCACAAAAGTCCTGCTTCATCTATGTTCAAAACTTGTTGAGAAGTATAACACATAATACCCCTCTTCAATAATTTTATATTGATAGTTTCGGCTCCGTGATCTGCACTTGCAGCTTCTCCCTGGATTTGAAATCTATTCAACCAGCCCTTACTAGTTTTAAATGGTTCCACTTTTTTTTTTTTTTTTTAGGTGAGTTTTCTTCAGATCATCATACTGGCTCTCTCTCTCTCTCTCTCTCTCTCTCTCTCTCTATCTCTTTTTTTTTTTTTAATAATATTTAACTTAACTGAATTCTGCATTGGATATTATCATCAATAAAATTAGTTAAAGTCTTTCCATTTCAATTCTAATAGCCGGCTTAGCCCTAGTTGCTTTCAGTGGAACAGCTATCTTTCCCACTGCTAAAATTAATTCTTTATTTTTTTATAATTGTTCTTACAGTTAAACTTGCAAGTTCTAAATTATGGCACACATCCGCTTGTCTTTGACCGGATTGATTCGCTTCAAAACGTCTAATTTAATTTTCAAATTCAGTAGTATTTTTCTTACATTTATAGTCTTCGTACTGTGCCCAGACGCTGTTGCTTTTTCATTCTTATTGGCCATTATTAACTCTTCGAAAATGTAACTGCGTTGGTTGCATTAATTATGATACAATGTTCAAGTAAACTGTCCGTTACGCACGATGTCTAATACTGTACTGAGTGATGATGACTTCGGATAAATGCATATAACGCAAATATTACAAGCAATATACTTGATCATTTTTTAAAATGTTGATCTCGGAACTGCGTAACAAGTCACTGCGCTGCAATTAAATTAGTGTGCGAGAAAATTTCACTGAGCGTGGGAAAATTTCTCAAGTCGGTGTGGGAAACGTTTTAATGCTGTTGCTATTCATTTTCAAGCTATTGACTCCATCAAATTAAATGATTTCGTTAAATATGCCAAAAATGCAATCTGTAAAAGAGCGTTATAGTGATCTGTGACAGCGTTATAGTCAGATACGGGTTAAAATATAAGAACAGCATTATAGCGAATCAGCGTAAAGCGAACCGCGTTGTAACGGGGGCCTGCTGTACTGACTCCATTACTTTCTATGGAACAGAAGTCAAGTTTATAGGTTTGTAACAGTTGACTTTGCTCTTTGTTCATTCCTTTGTAATTAGTAGAGACATTTGCACATCTCCAATTTATAGGTAATTCTCTCTTTATGATGCTATCATAATTATGAGAGCATCAACAAAGGTTTACCCACCTCTTTTTGCTGCTGCTTTTAATATAATTGGGTAGATTTCATCAACACCAGACACCTTCTTTACATTTAGCTTCAACAATTTCTCTTCTGTTTTCCTCTCAATTATTACAAAATCATTTAGCTTCCCAGTTTTAACTTCGTTTACTTCTGCTGTCTGCATCCCTAAAAACGTCTTTATTAATGAATGTAGAGGCAAAATATTTTTTCGGTTTGCAGCTATCTAAACAGAATCATTAATAGTTATACCATTCATATCCAGTGGGTCAATGCGGTTCACCCATTTACTTCCAGTGTTAAAAGCTCCTAAAGTGTTTAGTCTGCTATGGTAACCAACTTCCAAAATGGAAGTGAAAGATTAAAACCTTTTGATAACAAAAGGTTGCAAAAGTGGTAAAATTTGTACATAACATTCTTCAACACACCTATGAATGACTTCAGTATATGGATGTAAGGAATGTTGGACTGAAGAGCTGTGTTTGGATCCTGAAATGTTGGCATAATATTTAAGAGGAACTAACAAACTGCTTTATTCAAGCCAGATGAGAAAAATTAAGACTTGCTGAATGAGGATAGCACACAAAGAATTTTCATTATGCTTGGCCTGTTCAGGATTGCTTTCACCAGAAGTTTGTTATTCCTCTACCACTGACTCATATCCAAAATTATTTTGGATACGAGTCAGCGGCACTCATCAGTGACTGCTTATTGTACTTTTCAATTTGGTAGCTCTGATAAGTGCTCAAATGACTTTTCTCACCTCTTTTAACCCCTTCTTTAAAAATATCTTTCTACCAGTCCAGTTACACATTTAACCAAAGACAGCCAACATGTATACTTATGCTTCAATCTATTTTTTGTTTTAGCACTTCTCTTTAGACAGTAGTAAATATGTGCTAAATATTCATCCACTACAGGAAGGCATGCAGTTTCCCTTTTCAGCACACAAATTAATTTGACAAATACAGTCTGTTACTACTAAGTGCTCAATTTCCTCTTTTAATATCCTTGCTATCCCAGTTTATAGGCCAACATAATAAGCACATTATCAACGTTAAGTGCCAGACAGTTTTTTTAAAGGCATCTTAAGGTTTCCAGTTGTTCAGAAGAAGATGTCTAATGTTGTCTGTAGAAACATTTTCCAGTGGTGGCAATGAGAGCAAGCTGCTTATGATTTGATGTTTTTACATTATTATTATTAAGAAAGGTCTCCACAATGGGATATAGCCTGGGATCACGACTACAACCATTTGTAGTAATCAAAAAAATTTCCAATTTTCAGAGCCATCTCTACCACTTCTATTCCTACCTGTGTAATTTTGGTACAGCCTTAGTTACTAATGCACCAATAAAACCCAAACTAACCCTGGGCAATTTCACTAATACCACCTGTTCTTTTTGTTCTTTTGAAACTGTATATTTTTGCTATTTCACTATCGGGAAAAATATTTCTGAACAATACACCTGTATGATCAGCACAACTCAGATGAAAAATAAAGCACATTCAATGACATCACTACAAAATGCTACTTCTTTTATTGAAAGTGTCTGATTAAAATGCATTTTCCACTGTTTGAAACTAAAAAAATCATGTGTATAATGTCTTCTGAAATTTTACATTGTATTTTCAAAGCTACTTAACAATCTTATTGAAAAATTGTTAATAAGCTTTGCACTACACAAATACTATAAAATGACTGCACATAATAGAGAACAAAGGCATCATCCCATGGTTTGATTTTGTAACATAGGCTAGCACAACTGACAACCAATTTGTTAATGAAAACAAGGAATTCAGAAATTTAAAAAAAAAAGAAAAAAAAAAAAAAAAAAAAGGAGAAAAACTGAGTTTTTGCAAAAGGATAGAAAAAAACAACTCCATCCTTTTTCAAAAACCTTTGTAAACACCTATATTATGATGGTGTGGCAGAAAAAGGATCAAACAGTAAAACATACATTCTACATCATAAATCAGGAGTTAGTGGCTATGCTATTCATACATATGGGTTGTTGCTCTTAAAACTTCTTTTAAATTCTTACGCCCAATCCAAAGAGGTCAGCCAGGTAATTAATGATTTCTCTCTTACAAAATGCACTCCACTGTATCATAGACATTCAGTTTCTGCTATGTGCTATTTCTATGTACATTTTTAGGCACTGTTCTGATTTATCATCTATAATTCGACCTCCCTCTTCCAAAGCAGCCAGAATACATGCTTCAACTAGCCAGCATCAATTCAGTTAAACTTGAAAATCACTAAATTAACTCAACTTCATAATTTAAACTTCTACTCTTCAGAACAAACTGTCGTCACATGTATGAAGAAAATGTTGAAAGCAGAAAAGAGTGATGTGGATATCAGAATCTGCAAAAATTCAAGTCTAACATCAAGCATTATCTTCTGTCTTCCCAACCTTCAACCAGTACATGATACTAGAGTACTACAATTCTGATACCTTTCATGTCTGGAGTCACTTTTAAAAAAACTAACAAAGATACTTTTATCTGGTATTTTCGCATTAGCATTTGTTGAGCTATGTTCCATTTTTCTCTTCCAAGTTATTGGCATTCTCTGGTTTCTTTATGTAATCCAGCAATATTATCATTACTAGAATTTGGGATGGAACAGGATTGTTATTGTTAATTGTTTTTTTTTTTTTTAAGAGCACTAGAAACTAAGGCCATATTGCTCCAGGATATGCGGTGGTCATTCCCTGACCTTTCCGCATCCTCCGTATTTGGTGGTGATGGGCTCGAACCCCGGTCTAATCAAGAAGCATGTGCTACGCACTGCTGCTCCTTCCCACCTGGCTATGGAGGTGCCTGGAACAGGATGGGAAGAGATTAAAAATAAAGCACATTCATTGGTAATACTGCCTGGTTTAAATAAGTTTAGTGTTTTATAGTATCATATTCAGCTTTCTGCTCTTTTTTTTTTCCTTATACTTTTGTTGATCTGTTATTAGCATTAGCATTAGTAGAGGCATATGATGCAAGAAAGCAAGCTTATTCAGCATCAGCCAACTAAAAAAAAAAAAAAAAAACACACACACACACCACTCCCATGTCACCCCTCCGTTCATTCGAAATACCTGTCCAGTTGAGCCTTAAATTTGTTTAGGCTATCAACTTCAACAACAAGTGACGGAAGTCGGTTCCACCAACCAACCACCCGCTGGCCAAAGGCAAATTTCCGCACATCTATCCAACATCCGTCCTTCCTCAATTTGAATTTATGCCCTCTGAGGTGATTATTTTGAGCAAGATGAAGAATCCCATTGGCATTGAGCATGCTCAAACCATTCAAAGCCTTATACACCTCTATCAGATCACCTCGCTGGTGCCTAGTCTCCAGACTCTGTAATTTGCAAAACTTAAGCCTTTCTTCGTAAGAGCAACCCTTTGTTCCATTCACTAATCTTGTTGCCCTTCTTTGTACCCGTTCCAGCAGCTCTACATCCTTCTTGAAATGAGGCCTCCAGACCTGTATACAGTACTCAAGATGTGGCCTAACCATTGCCTTATACAAGGGAATAATCATCTCCTTATCCCTGCTAGAAAAATTCCTGTATATCATTGACAAGACACCATGAGCTACTCTTGCAGCTCGTCTGCACTGCTCAGAGAACTTCATATCTGCCTGCACAATTACCCCCAGGTCCTTTTCATTCTCCACCACTGTCAGTGTAGTACCGCAGAGTTGATATGTTGCTCTGGGGTTACTGTTCTCCATATGTAGTACAGTAATACCCCGACTTACGCTACCCCGACTTACGCGAACTCGGAGTTACGCGGTTCTTGATTTTTTTTGTTTGGCAACGCTGCCGCCCACTATCTTCAAGGTCGTTTTTCGTATGTTATCGATATACGGTGCAACGGCGGAGAATGAAAGCGAAAGATGAACAAAATTCAACTTTGCTGCTTTTATGTTTTTTTTTTTCAGTGAAGGGGAAACACATTTCACCATAATAACGTAAAAACCAACACAATTCCAGCTATCGGTATAATCGCAAATGCAATTAGATCGAGTTTACTACCAGTTTATAACAGATTTCACTAGCAGAAACGCAACTGGATTTTTATTGTTTTATGGTAGTAACCCCTAGAAATGTGAGGTGTTAATAGTGTATCTCTGCCTTTATGGTGTTGTTTATTCAGTTGCTACATGCGCGCAGCTTTGTTTATGCGTATCAAGCGTGCCTCCTCGTTTTGAAATTGTGCTTTATTCCCTAAAAATGAGTAAAATACTTAATTAAAAGGTGTGAAAAGGAAGCGTCCTGGCTAAGACACTGCAGATTCAGAGAGAAAAAAAAAAAGAAGCAAAACATCGATAAACAGAGGCGGACTGGGTCAAAAATTCTTACCCGGGAAAATTTATAGTGGCCTCATACTATGGTTTATGGCCAAAATCACACTGGCCCACCGGGGTTTCCCCGGTAAGGCTTATGGCCAGTCCGCCTCTGTCGATAGAGAAAAAATATGAAATTGTGAAACACTTTGAGCGAAATGAAAGACCATGTGATATTGCACGTGTTACAGGCCTAAATGAAGCAACGGCGAAAAGCACATGACAATTGCAAACTTGAGAGGTTGAAAATTGAAAAGGGCTCAATTGTAAAGGGCTTAAAATTTTTAGAAAACATAGACTCCAACGAAGAACGTGTTATAGCTACAAAGCAAGGAATAAAAAAATTATTAGCTTGCTACGAAGAAATTCTGAGTGAAAAAAAGAACGCGCTGTGTCGTCAGACGAATTTGTTAGATTTTATGAAGCCATCGACATCGAAATAACTTTTTAACGTAAGTCATTTGTTTTTTTAATACATATTTTGTATTAATATGTATAAAGAACTGCAATTTTATTAAATATTTTTCTTCTAAACTAGTGTTTTTGTTAGTCCTTGGTCCCAATTAAGCAAAATTTATATGCAAAGTTGTACCCCGACTTACGCGAATTCGACTTACGCGATTTTCGTCGGACCCACCTATCGCGTAACTTCGGGGTATTACTGTACTTTACATTTGTCAATGTTAAACTTCATTTGCCACCTCTCAGCCCATCTGTTCAACCTTTCCAGATCCTGTTGCAGCAGCATAGCGTCAGTAGTGTCCTTAACAACCCTGGCAACCTTTGTATCATCTGCAAACTTGAACATTAAACTTGATATCCTATCATCAATATCATTCATAAACACAGAAAACAACAACGGACGCAACACTGAACCCTGAGGAACTCCACTAATAACATTAGTCCACGTTGAGCAGTGTCGATTGATTACCACTCTCTGTCTTCTGCCACTCAACCATCCCCTTATCCATAGCAGCAATTTGCCTCCAATGCCACACTGCTCCAATTTGTGCAGCAGTCTTCCATGTGCAACAGTATCAAAAGCCTTTCTAAGATCCAAATATATAATATCAAAGTTATTCCCTGCATCCAGTTCTTTTGTGACTACATCATAGTATCCAATCAAATTGGTCAGGCAAGACCTGCCCTTAACAAAACCATGCTGCGTCTGAGCTATAACTGAATTCTTGTCTAGATGATCCTGCAGTGCTTCTTTAACCAGTGCCTCCATTAATTTACCTGGAACAGAAGTTAAACTAACAGGTCTATAATTACTTGTGTCAGCCTTTGATCCTCCTTTGTGAATTGGGGTTACATTTGCACATCTCCAGTCTATGGGTACCTCCCCTGAGTCCAAAGAAGCTCTCATAATTATGGCTAGGGGTTTGCTTACTTCCTTTGCTGCCTCCTTTAATATAACTGGATAGATCCCATCCACCCCAGGTGCTTTTTTTATGTTTATCCTCAACAATCTCTCCTCCACTTTCCTCTCAGTTATTACAAAATCATCCAGCTCACTGCCAATGTTTACTTTACCTACATCATTCTCCTTCCTGTATAACTCCTCATGCGTGAATGCAAAATACTCGTTTAGATTGTTAGCCACCTGAGCAGGATCCTCAACTGTTGAACCATCAATATCCAGTGGACCAATCTGATTCATCCCTTTCCTTCTTGAGTTTAAATAGGTAAAAGAACTATATTACGTTCTTAGCGTTTTTTCACCAACCTTTCATGGAGTAAAATAAAATTAAAATAAAACAAAACAAATCTTGATAACTATATTTACAATAACCTGTATTTACAAAATTAATATACGTATTACAATATTAAAAGTATTAAAACACAAGATTAAAATGCATTAAAATATACTAAGTTAAAAGCGATAAAATCCCGTAGCTTTCAAAGGCTCCAGCCTTCTTCTTCAGCAGTACTCTCTATTATTCAGTACACCTTTTAAATATCAGCAGGGTAATGGTAGGCATCACATGTTTCCATTCTCACGTGTTCCGCTCTCTTGCATTGTGGAACCGGAAGTGGCTCGAACGGAAGTCGTACGGAACCGTTCATCCTTTTTTAGGATAATAGTCTCTAAAAGGGGGTGAATCCGTACACCCCTATCCCTATTAATGTTGGTTGTAGAGCTGAAGCGCAAACTCTCGAGCCACTTACGGTCCCAGAACCTATGCGCCCGATCGGTGATAGTGGCATCGTCTGGGGAGATCTGGTGCTGCTTCTCCCAAAAATGTTCGGCCACGGCGGACTTGTCATATTCCGCATTTCTTATTGCTTTTTTGTGTTCCCCCAGACGATCTTTGAGACGACGTTTTGTCTCCCCTACATAACATTCCCCACAATCCGGGCATCTAATATTATATACGACCCCACTAGCATCCTCTTTTTGAATGGGGTCCTTAACTTGAGACACAACTGTGCGCAGTCTTCGTCCCGGAAGCTGCACACAGCGTGTCTGATATTTTCTTAATACTCTAGTTATATAATCCGTCAAGCCCGGATAATAGGGAATGTATGCAGTAGATACTGGTATAAAAGATTCATCTCTCCTCTGATTTTCATTAATAAATTTATCTATAATCCTCTGGGGGTAACCACATTTAGTAAGATCCGCCGTGACACGTTCATACTCTGCTTTCCTATCATCGGAGTTACTGCAATGTGATTTCGCTCTATTAATTAGCGTTCTTATCACACTGTTCCTATGATGGCTGGTCAGGGCTGAATTATAGTGCGTATATTGCCCTTTACACATCGTTTTTCTAAAGACTTTTGTCTTTAACTGCTGGTCTTCCCTACAGACCAACACATCCAGGAACGGCAGAACTCCTCCATCTTCAACTTCCGATGTAAATTGTATGAATTGGGAGAAGCCATTTAAGATATTCAACACATGATCTTCACTCCCCTTCCGAACAAATGTAAACGTATCATCCACATACCTTTTCCAGGGGCGCATAGGGAGAACACTAGCATTAAATATTCTGGTCTCGAGCTCCTCCATAGCTAGATTTGCAATAATTGCGCTAATGGGGGAGCCCATAGCTGTACCATTAACCTGCTTATATATAATGTTATCAAAAACCATAGTGTTACTTGAGAGGCACAATTCTATACCCTTCCTAATATCTTCTGGATTAAGTTGCGTCCTAGTATTTAGGGTAGTATCCCTCTGTAAAACTATGTTTGCACACCACACTCCATGGTCAATAGGAATACAAGTGAATAACGATTTTACATCAAATGATATCATAACTTCATCCTCTTCTATACGCTGGCTCCTAATAAAGTGCACAAATTCTTTACTATCCTTAATGCTATATTCAGAGAGTCCTACTAGTGGAGACAATAGTTTGGCTAGGAAACCCGAAAATGCATACGTCGGACTACCTATAAATGAGACTATGGGTCTGAGTGGCACGTCTACTTTGTGGATTTTGGGTAAGCCATAAAACCTTGGCATTTGGCTACATGTAGCATGTAATGTCCAATATTGTTCTTTAGAAATCTTATTAGATTTAAGCCAACTCTGCAACATTCCGTTCACTTGTCGCTCCAAACTAAGAAGTGGACTCTTCTGGATAACCTTATAGGTTGTCTGATCTTCTAATAAGCTCAACGCTTTGTTCTTATATACTTCTTTATTAAGAACCACCGTTGCTTTGCCTTTATCCGCGGGTAAAATTATAATACTATCATTTTGTTTAAGGTTTCTTAGTGCTAGTTTTTGCTTCACATTAAGATTGGAAGGAGCACTCTTAGCTTGACTAAGGATGGCTGCTATTTTCACTCGAGCTTCATTAGCTATATCTATGGGAAGTTTATTTATGGCCCTTTCCACACCCATTGCAATTTCTGCAACGGGTATTCTGGGCGGTATCATGGCAAATTTTGGTCCTAGATTTAGGACCTCCAACTGCTCTTTAGTTAGTTGTTTATTACTCATATTAATTACAAAATCCTTAGTAATATTATCATTATTGCCTCTCACCTTACTTTGTTCTTTAAGCCTGTCAAACTTCCCTATTTGTCTCCGTCTATAGCTATCAGAAATATGCTTTACTTTAGCTGTCACTACACTAATCACACCTGATAGGTGCATCGGTGTCAATATATCCCTTATTCCTTCAAAGCACTGTCTTTTTTCTTTCCTAATATTATGTAAGTCCCTATGTAATTTTCCAATCCATATATTTAAGATCTTCTTATGATACCATCTGGCGACTTTAAATAATCGCTCATCCTCAAAAGGTAGCTTTGTTAAAAAGCCTCGCGGTATAAGTTTGTGTGTCTTACATTAAGTTTGTGGGACTTACATAATATTAGGAAAGAAAAAAGACAGTGCTTTGAAGGAATAATATGAATATACCCAACCTCAGAGGCCTATTTGAGGAGGTAAAAGAACTCTTTTCTGTTTTTCTTTGCATCCTTTGCCAAGGATTTTTCGTAGTCTGCCTTTGCCTGCCTAATCTCCTTTGTGACTACGTTACAGACCAACTTATATCTATCATAGGCTTCCATGTCACCCATTAATTTGTATGTATCCCATGCATTTTTCTTCTCTGCCACATGTCTCATTAGTTCATCTGACAACCATTTAGGCCTAAACCTTGAACAATATTTCTTAGTTGGTATGTAAAACCTGGTAGCCTCCAAGATTAGTTCCTTGAATGCTTCCCATTTTGAGTTTGCTGTTGGTAACATCATCAGTTGGTCCCACTGTATAGAATTTAAATACTGTCTCAGACCATCATAGTCACCTTTACGAAAACAAAAACCCTTCCCTTTACCTCTGATGGTAGTTACCTCCTTGAGTAAATCCCACTTCAACACACTGTGATCACTGCCACCTAGTGGTTCATTTATCTGCAGATTCTTAATGCATGAAGAATCACTACTGATAATCAGATCAAGAGTATTGCTCCCTCTTGTTGCCTCACGAACATGCTGATGTAGAAAACAATCATCCAATAAATCCACAAAAGCATTGCTAGTGTGCGAGTGACCAATCCACAAATTCCAGTCAATATCTGGGAAATTAAAATCCCCCATTATAAGACTCTCTGATTTACTGGCCCACTATTTCCCTGTACAATATCTTATTATACTCATCAGAGTCATTAGGCCTATAGCACACTCCTACTCTCAATTTTGATTTCCCTATGCTTATGTCACACCAAACCGACTCGACACTGCCCTGTCCATCGATGTCGACTGGCTTCACTTCCTTGGACTTTATGTGTTTCTTAACTAATAGCATAACCCCTCCTCCCCTCCTGTCCTGTCTATCCTTTCTATACACATTGTATTCTCCAAATTCCAGTTCCGCATTCCTTATATCTGTGTGACACCACGTCTCTGATATCCCAACAATATCTGCCTTTGATGTTGATGTACATGCACCTGTTTCTATTCTTAGCTACCCTAACACAACCCATGTGTTTACTTGTACCGCAATGACTCCCAGCAGTCTCTGAAATATCCTGCATCTTGTTTTTCAGGCTTCTGCTCATTTCAATAGAAGCAGTGCAAGATCACTTCCACCTCTGCCAGTGGCTACTGTTAATCTATTAGTCCTTGTATCCCCCCCAACTAGCAGTTTTCCGACCCACCTAACACTGCCTCGACAGCATCAGCAAAAATTCTTGCACCCTTTCTATTTAAGTGTATCCCATCCCTGTAGAAGCAATCTCTCCTGTTAACAAGTACAGTCCAGGCTGAAAAAAATTCTACCCCTTGAGCCTTGCACAATCCCTCCAGGGCCGAATTGATCGACAAGGCTCTCATCATATACTCCCTCCTATCGTGTCTGGGCAGACACGATATTGGTACACTCCCACCCAAAAGTTTGGAATGGCAGGACTTGACGGTCTAGATCAGGAGTGGCCAACTTAATTTGTGATGCGATCTACTTTTTTCCTTCAAAATGTGCTGCGATCTACCATCTTAAAAATTTCATTGCACAAATCGAGGGATGACTGTATATTTAAAATTCATCGTGATCAACCGAAATTAAATCCGCAATCAACTGGTAGATCACGATCGACTCGTTGGCCACCCCTGGTCTAGATGATTCCACAAAAGCTCTATTGGGTTTAAGCTGGGCAATTTGGGGGGGGACCCCATAATTTGCAATACCCACTCCTGTGTCAAAGTCCAGAGGATATTGCATTAATAGTGAATAGTTCAAGAATATTTTTATAGCCTTCTTTGCTTAAAATTCCTTCAATTCTGAAAAGGTGACCACTTCAAAAAAACAGAGGCAACCCCCCAGATCATGATGGAACCACCACCACCACCATCATGCTCAACTGTAGTTTCTTTAGTTGATCATCTCACATAAACTCTATACCCTGATACAAAAATTTCAAATTTGGATTCATTCGTCCACAGTGTTTTTCCATTCTTCAATTGTACAATGCTGATGGCTCATAGCCCAAGCCAACCATTTCTTTCAATTTTTCAGTTTTAATAAGGTTCTTCAGACTGCTACACAATCATCAAGTCCTGCTTGTTTAAGATTAAGTTTTACAGTGGATGTAGGTAGGCCAGCTTCTCTGTTCCTATTGAACTCAGTGTTATCTTGTGCTTACATTATTATGTGTGGCGGCGCCTCCGTAGCCAGGTAAGCAGGAGCAGCAGTGCATAGCACATGCTTCTTGATTAGACCGGAGTTCGCGCCCGTGACCACCAAATACGGATGATGCGGAAAGGTCAGGGAATGACCACCGCATATCCCCGGAGCAATATAGCCTTAGTTGCTAATGCTCTTAAAAACCAAATAACAAACAAACAAGCAATATTATGTGTGGTCATTTTGATCATGGTTTGTCCTTTAAATTTCCAGTCTCCTTGAATTGTTGAAAGGTATTTGCACTCCTTTAAATGAAAAACCTAGTTTTTTTTTGCCAATACTTCTATTGGAATAACTTGATTTATACAGAGTTATAATAGCACTTCTTTTTTCGATATTCAATTCCTTATTTTTTGCCATGTTTATACGAACAAACACAAAACTTACCAAACACTCTTTCTGAATGACGGGTGTTTGATGTTATAAGTTACAGCTCTTACTCCTGAATTTATATTATTGTAAAACACTCTAGAACCATCAACAATCTTCTACAATACTGAAATGATACTCCCACTTTCTAGAATATTCTAGAATCATCTACAACATTCTACCACATTCAAGAATCTTCCACAATGTTCTTTCACATTCAGGAGGTTTCTACGCCTTTCTGGAATATTCTAGAACTTTCTTAAATATTATTTAAGTTTTTTTTTAAATTTTTATACATAATAGAAAATATTTTAATAAAAATTGATAAACAAATTTGTCCTATTTTAAAAAAAACTGACAATTTAGAAAACTGTAACATGAAACTTTTAGGTAGGAGTGTATACTGGCTGAAAAGATTTTCAATACTCAATGAAATAAAAGTTAAGTAATACAGAATTAAATGACATAAAAGAACAGTATATTAAATCAATGAAAAAATAACAAAATAATCAGTTCCACATTTCAGTAAGCTGAATAAATTGACTGTATACATTTGTTCACAAGACATTAGCACCAGTATGTAATGAGATCAAATGCCTAGTAACAAGTGCTTTTTTAATTAACGATCTGTATAAATATTGTATGTATATTTCCTGTGGAGGGATGGAGGGGGGAGGAAGAGAGAGAGAGAGAGAGAGAGAGAGAGAAACAAATATTAAAAGAATGGGGGTTGGCTGTCTCACTTTATGATACACTGGCAAATAAGGTTACATAATGCCTCAAAAGGCCACGATTAAATTAAATTACAAAACATTCTATTAAAATATAACAACTACAAAAGATGTATATGTAAAATAGAAAACAAGTAAAAACTGGTGAAAAAGGACAAGTGTAATGTCAGTCACTGATACATAAATTTGGTGATTAAATATTCTTTGCAGAAAGGAAAAGATGACTAGGATATTGGCATCATCTGACTAAGTGCAAAATGTTCATATAAGTATTTAAAAGTGGTAAAAATAATGGTGTTCATTAATAAAATGTGGGAAATCTCTCAATATATGTTGTACTGTTAAAGAAATATTACAGCAAATGCATACCGGAGGATCATGAGCACTCAGCAAAAAGGAGTGTGAGATAACCTGTGAACATCTTTGCTTCCTACTTTGTGAAAACTGGAGTGGCATGCTTTTATTATGGGTTTGATCTGATATAGCATATTCCTTTAACTTGTGCCACATCATCTGCAATGTTGGCAAGCATTTGGATTAGATTAATTGTTGGTAATTAATATATAGCACTGCTGGGCAAAAATTCTTTTTTAAGGGTTTGTGCATTTGTCATCCTCATAAGCCATGTCAAAGGAATGGCATTTTCTTTAATCCCAGAGTGACTATTATTATTATTATTATTGTTGTTGTTGCTCTTATATTATTTCTCCCTGATTGGGGGATTCCGCTTCGTGATGGGTACTGCTACCAAGTACACAGGGTGGTTGTAATGTTTGGTGTTACTGTTGGTCGAGGAAATCTCTGAGTATCCTACAGGTGTTCGGGATTGCGACTTTCTGGAGTTCCTTGCAGGTGTTCTCTGTGAGATCTATTGCTGCTAGATTGCTCCATACCGGTTGTTGACATGATGACTGGGATGGTTGATACTTCTTGCATATGCCACATCTCCTTGATCTCGTGTCTCACGTTTGTGTACTTCCTAATTTTTTCCTCATGGGTTTTCTGGACATTGCTAGTGTTCGGCATCGCTATGTCAATCAGGTAGGTAGCCTTTTCAATCTTGTCCACAAGGGTTATGTCCGGTCTGTTGTGTGGGATGGTCTTATCTGTTATTATGGCGCGCTCCCAGTACAGCTTGTGGGTTCGGGTCTCTAGTACTGCCTGGGGTTCGTACTTGTAGTACAGTATAATTCCTTTGGTCAACTGGTATTTCCTCGTTAGCTTCTGATGTATTATCCTGGCTACCTGGTCGTGTCTATGAGTGTACTCAGTCTGGGTGATCACCTTGCATCCCGCGATGATGTGTTGGATCGTTTCTGAGGCCAGGTGGCATCGTCGACATGTGTCATCTGACATTCCGGGCTCCTTTGCGATGTATTTTCTATAGTTTCTGGTGTTGATTACCTGGTCTTGGATGGCCAGCATGAATCCTTCAGTCTCAGGGAAGAGCGTCCCGCTTGTGAGCCATGCATTGGAAACAATGTTATCGATGTGATCTTGATGGAGGTCATTGTAGTGTCTGCCATGGAGTGTCTTCTTTGCCCATCTTTCTATCTTCGTTTCTTGAACTGTTCGGGTGGGAGGGGTTTCCTTGTTTAGGTGGAGTGGGGTATACCATTTATCTATCTTACTTATGGCCTGGTGGAGTGGTGCTGTGTTGTGCTGGAAGTAATCCTTCAGGTTAACTATTGCTGTTTTCTGTTGTTCTGTCAGGTCTATCAGGCCCCTTCATCCCTCTTTCTGAGGTATTGTTATTCTCTCCACTGCTGACTTCGGATGGTGTTGGCGACTCTTGGTCATCATTGTCCTTGTCTTTCGCATGATATCTTCTAGCTCAGTGTTAGTCCAATCTATGACCCCGAATGTGTATGTTATTACTGGAGCTGCATAGGTGTTTATGGCTTCAACTGTGTTCCCTCCGTTCAGTTTTGCTTTCAGCAGGCTTCTGAGTCTCTGATGATATTTTTCGGTCAGGCACTTCTTGATTTGCTTGTGTTCCAACTGTTCAGCCTGCATCATCCCTAGGTATTTGTAGGTCTCTCCTTCTGTCATAGCTTCGATCTATTTACCAGTCAGCAGCTGGTAGTTTCGGCCAAGCAATTTTCCCTGGTGCAGTGTGTCGGTCTTGCATTTTTCTAGACCAAATGCCATCCTGATGTCCTTGCTGAATTCTTCGGCGATCCAGAGTAGTTGCTGGAGTTGCTTCTCGGTTGCCGCGTAGAGCTTGATGTCATCCATGTACATCAGGTGGGTGAGGGTGTACAAGTTCTTTCTTCCTTCTTTGAGGTTATATCTATACTTGCTGCCGTTGAGTATGGTGGATAGTGGGTTGAGTGCTAGACAGAACCATAGTGGGCTCAGAGCATCTCCCTGAAATATTCCTCTTCTAATGGGGATTGGCCTGGTTGTGATGTTCTCGACCTTAATGGTGGAACTCCATTTCGCCATTGTTGCTCCTAGGAAGTTCATCACTATCAGATTGACCTTGTAGATCTTCAGGGTATCTATTAGCCAGCTATGAGGTACGGAGTCGAAGGCCTTGCGGTAATTGATGTAGGCTGTATATAGGTTGCAGTGCTTCTTGAAGGCTTGCTCCATAACTGCGGCATCTATGGTTCATTGCTCCTTGCATCCTTTGCTCCTCTGCTTGAATCCTTTCTGCTGTTCGGCCATTATGTTCTGACCCTCTAAGTAGTCTGATGTCTTCTTAGTTATGCAGCTGGTCAGGATCTTTTACATCATTGGGAGGCATGTGATTGGCCTGCATTTTGCCAAGTTTCTTGTTTCTTCATCTTTAGGCTTCAGATATGTGACTCCTTCAGTGAAAAACTTCGGGATTGTCTCCGGGTGCCTTATCATTCGAGTGAACTGCTCTGCTAGGTGCTTGTGTGTGTGTGTGTGTGTGTGTGTGTGTGTGTGTGTGTGTGTGTGTGTGTGTGTGTGTGTGTGTGTGTGTGTGTGTGCAGGTGAGCTTCTTGTACCAGTAGTTGTGGATGTTATCAATTCCCGGGGTTTGCCAGTTGTGGATGTTCCTGATCAACTGTTTTACTTCTTATTTGCGAATCTCCCACTCTCTCATCTCTTGTATGTCCTTCATTTTCTTCCGTTCTACTTCTATCCAGGGTGCTTTGCTGTTATGTCTTACTTCACTGCTCCAGATATTTCCCCAGAACTCTTCGATTGTCTTCTTCTTGGGTGGTCCGTTTCCTGCTTTCTCATCTTTTCCCAATTTCCTGTAGAAGGCTCTTTGGTCCTCATCGAAGATTTGGTTGTTTATTTTCCTCTGGGAGCTCTCTTTGTATCGGTGTAGTCTCTTGCTGAGTGCGAGGAGGTTCTGCTTCAGTGTGTCTAAGTATTCTCCTATTCTCTGATTTCTGGTCTCATGTTTGCTGTGGACACAGTCTTTCTTGAGGATGCTCTTCACCTTTCCAATCAATTTCTTACTTCTATTGCACTGTTGGTACTGGATCAATTGACCTATCTTGACTCTTAATTCTTCCATAGGTGCCTCCGTAACCAGGTGGGAAGGAGCAGCAGTGTGTAGCACACGCTTCTTGATTAGACCGGGGTTCGAGCCCGTCACCACAAAATACGAAGGATACAGAAAGGTCAGGGAATGACCATCGCATATGCCGGAGCAATATGGCCTTAGCTGCTAATGCTCCTAAAAAAAAACCAAATAACAATAACAATTCTTCCACCTTCTGCTAAAGTCTTCTTTCCCAAGCTGGTGGTTCCTTCTGTTTTCGGTTCTTCCGCTGCTGGTCACTCATTTCTTTCCCATTAATCCTAGTGGCTGCTATGGCAGCACAGTATTGCCTCCAGCGTTGCACCATTGTTGTCAAGGTAATGCGGCATTATTTGCCAATTGAAGTGGTCTGTTACTCTCCACAGGATTTTGTTTGGCCTTTGCTTAGGTATCATGTGGGTTCTTCTGGGGTCCATTCCTTCGAATTCTGTTAGGGCCTTCTTCCACTTGTCTTCTATTCTGGATAGCATGACTTCGTCTCTTTCCACTTCAGCTACTCTGAGTTGTATTTCTTCTTGCTATTCCTCCTCCGGTTCCATGGTATGCTGTTCCGCCTCTTGTTCCATATTGACCATATTCTTTGTGCTTTGTAGCAGATCGCTGACATCCTGCTTGATTTTTTCCAAGATGGCAGGAGCTATTAGGTTCTTCATGACGATGGTCATTCTCTGATCTGCTAATCGCTGTTCGGTGACCTGAATATCCGGGTATCATTCTAACCACTTGGTATGTAGTCACGATCTGTACATTGTGATATCGGTCTCTAGCCTGGTTATTTCATAGTATGCTTGCATGATGTATGTATTCATTTCAATGCTCCACTTCATGCGTTGGCATTTTCTTCCTTCCTGGGTGTCACTAGTGCAGTTGCGCAGGAAACACTTCCAGTTGGTGAGGCTGGATGGTCTTGCCCTTCTCTTGTGGTAGCCATACGGTGGACAGCGCCACTTGCTTCACTGTCTTGCTTGGGAGACAGTCTCCAAATTTTCGAACTGACCCCTCTGCCTAAGGCCTGAACGCGAGTGACTTTATCCTGTGCCACACTCGATGCCGTATGAATAATACAGGTGACCATGTAGGAATTTCAATTTATATGCATACTGCAGTGATAGTTGCATTTAGCAGAGTGATAGAGGTGGCTTACTGGCTTCAACATACAAACTGGATACTGGAGATGTGCAGAAAGCATCAGTGGCAATACGTATGGTACAATTATGGATAGGGTCCAGCAAGAGAAGGGTACTTTCTCAAGCAGAGGCATATAAGCTGGTCATCACAGTCTAATTTAGATCTAATAAGAGCTTGGTACAAATAAAGAAGACTGCAGTGGTCTGTGCCCTAGAATTTGGAAGATATTGTATGAAGAATGTTCATGCTCCTCAAACATTTTGTTTAGTTGACTGATATGCTCAAGAAGATTAACTTATTATCAAATATTATCCTGAAGAATTTAGTATGTGACTAAACCAGGATATGTCCATTTAGCAACAATTATGGATATGGAAGGAAATTCCTCTTTCAGAAAAAATACCCACAGGTCATTTTTAATGAAGAAAACTTAAACCAATGGCCACAAAATAATGACATGCTACATTTGTCTTTCTAGCATCCTAATGTACGACTGGCAGAATATTAAATTAATTGACATAAAGGATGGTAGTACAGATAGATGAAGAAAGCTATTCTATGATAAAAAGTTAATCTTGACTGCAAAGGGTGTAACATTCAGAACAGATAACTGGGGATGCACTTCTCTTGACCAATGAATTGGGAAAGACTGGGAAGTAAAAAAGTTTTTAATAATTTAATATTTAAAAATTTCATAAATAATTAAATTCTTAGATTAAAAGTTTTTAATAGAGAGGGAAGATGCTTAGGTTAAAACTGAGGTTTTTTTCAGGATATCAAAAAAATTGCAAAGATATCATAAGCTTTTCAATGTCCAAAAATGATGTTGAAAAGCATACTTAAAGCATGTGATATGGATACTAAATGCTCTGACTTTAAAAAGGCCATCTTGGATATGTGTGCTTGGAGTCTAAAACAGTCTAATGTTGATCAATTTCACTGAAAGCCACGTTTGATTTTAAAAAGTGTATAATTTTTTTTATGAAGTACCATACTAGTTGGGCAGTGACATTCTTGCTAACACTCTGCAGAGGCAACTTGTTAGTGCTATATTATGAAAATTACTTTGAGTGATGGGTCTTTGTGGATTTTTAAATATTACATTAAAAGTTTTTAATTTACTATTTAAAAATTTAATAAATTAAAGTCTTATAATAAAAGGTTTTAATGCAGAGTGTGGCCACTTAGGTTTTTCAGGATACAAAATTGCAAAGCTATTATATGCTTTTCGATGTAAAAAAAAAAATGTTGAAAAGCATACATAAAGTGTGATTTGAATCTAAACCAGATAAATGTTGATCAATTTCTTTGAAACCACATTTGATTTTAGAAATTGCATAATTTTTTATTATCTACAATACTAGTTGGGAAATGACCATTCTTACTAACACTCCACAGAGTGAACTTGTTAGTGCTATATTATGGTAATTACTTGGGTCTTCATGGATCTTTGCCTCGTTTTAGAAAATCAGGTAGAGCTGCCTTCCTCCATGAGTGTATTGGAAATATCACCCATGAAATTTTCAGTTATACAGGAAAAGTAAACATTTCAGAGAGACTGCTACAAGATGTTTAAGCTCTTCATAGTAAATAACATCTGGACCAAATGAACTTGCTTTAGATTGAGAAAAAGTACAATCAGTTCATCTTTAGGAAAAGGCTTCTTGTGTGGTTCAGATCCTTTAGAAGTAAAATTCCAAGCATTTTAGTCCACCCCTTCAAGACAAGTTGGTAGAGTGAGAATCTTTTGCTAAGATAGTTAAAAAGTTAGTATTAGCATTAGCATATGATGCAAGATATGATGATGATATGATGATAGATGATACTAAATGCTCCATCTTTAAAAAGCCATATAGGATATGTGTGACTTGAGTCTAAAAGAGATAAATGTTGATCATTGAAACCACATTTGATTTTAGAAAGTGTATAATTTTTTATTATCTACAATACTAGTTGGGAAATGACCATTCTTACTAACACTCCACAGAGTGAACTTGTTAGTGCTATATTATGGTAATTACTTGGGTCGCCACGAATCTTTGCCTCGTTTTAGAAAATATGGTAGAGTTGCCTTCTTCCATGAGCGTATTGGAAATATCATCCATGAAATTTTCAATTATACAGGAAAAGTAAACATTTCAGAGAGACTGCTACAAGATGTTTAAGCTCTTCGTAGTAAATAACATCTGGACCAACTGAACTTGCTTTAGATTGAAAAAAAGTACAATCAGTTCATCTTTAGGAAAAGGCTTCTTGTGGGGTTCAGATCCTTTAGAAGTAAAATTCCCAGCACTTTAGTCCACCCCTTAAACAAGTCAGTAGAGCGAAAATCTTTTGCTAAGACAGTTAAAAAGTTAGCATTAGCATATGATGCAAGAAAGCAAACTTATACAGCATTGCCAAAAAAAAAAAAACTACCCTTCCCATTTCACCCATCCATTCACTCCAAATGTTTGTTTAGTTCTGCCATCAACTTATTTAAGTTGCTGACCTCCACTACAACAGATGGCAGTTTGTTCCAACTATAAAAACCCACTGGCTAAAGGCAAAATTCTGCACCTCTGTTCTACAATTGTCTTTGCTCAATTTGAATTTATGCCCCCTCAGGTGAGTAATCAGAGCAAGAGGAAGAATCCCATTAGCATTGCACCTGCTCAATTCATTCAAGGACTTATACACCTCAATTAGATCACCTCACAGGTGCCTAGTCTCCAGAAGCTGCAATTTGCAGAACTTAAGGCTTTCTTGGTAACAAGAAAGCCTTAAGTTTGTTCCCCCTCACCAATCTCACTGTCCTTCCCTGTACTCATTCCAGCAGCTCTACATCTTTCCTAAAATAAGGCCTCCAGACCTATATACAGTATTCAAGGTGTGGCCTGACCACTGCCTTATAAAAGGGGACAATCACCTCCTTATCCCTGCAAACAAAATTTTTGAATCATTGACAAGACAAGTTCCCATGAGCTACTCTTGCAGCCTTTTTGCACTGCTCAGAAAGCTTCATATCTGACTGCACAATTGCCCCAGGTCCTTTTCATTCTCCACTACCTTGAGTGTAGTACCACTCAGTTGATACGTTACTCTGGCGTCACTGCTACCCATATGCAGTACTCTACATTTGTCTATATTAAATTTCAGTTGCCACCTCTCAGCCCATCTGCTCAACTTTTTCTGATCCTGTTCCAGTAGCACACTATCATTACTGTCATTAACAATCGTGCCAACCTTTATAATCTGCAAACTTAGACATTAACCCCAATATGCCTTCATCAATATCACTGATAAATATAGAAAACAACAATGGGCCCAACACCGAACCCTGGGGGGGCTCCACTAATAATTAACATTAGTCCATGAAGAACAGTGTCCATTGATAACCATTCTCTGTCTTCTCCCACTAAACCATATTTTTATCCATTGTAGCAACTTGCCCTTAATGCCATACTGCTCCAATTTGTACAGTAGTCTTCCACATGCCACAGTATCAAAAGCTTTCCTAAAATCCAAGTATATGATATCAAAATTATTCTTTACATCCAATTCCTTTGTGACCACATCATAGTATCCAATCAAATGTGCCAGACTACAATTGACTACAACTGCCCCTTAACAAACACACGCTGTGTCTGAACTATAACTGCAGTCTCGTCTAGATGATCCTGCATCGCTTCCTCAACCAGCGACTCCATTATATTCCCTGGAAAAGAGGTTAGACTAACATGTCTGTAATTACCGAGTCACTCTTTGTTCCCCCCTTTGTGTATTGGGAACACATTTGCACATCTCCAGTCCATGAGGATCTCCCCTGAGTCCAATGAAGCTTTCATAATTACAGGCGACCCCCCGTTTAACGCTGATAATTCATTTCAGAAAAACAGAGCGCTAAGTGAATCCGCGCATGTATTTGTGAGTTGCGGTCGGTGCCATAGGATATTTCCTAATCAATAATAAACGGTAGTGAAAAGATGCACAAATCGGTAAAAATATTTCATATTCAAATATTTGTACATATAAAATTACATATATAATTATGTGGTAACTACTTAAGTATCAAAATTAAACTTAAAATTCCAATTAAAATCATGAATTTAATTGATCTAAATTGATTTAATTTAACTGATGAATTTAATCATGAAAAATATGTCGATTTTGAGTTGAACTTTGGCCCTCTTCCAAATAAACCAAAAGGGGTATTAATTTTAAATCCCCCACAGCGTTACCATCTAACAATAAAGTCAACCGATCTTTTGCCGCTTTGAAACCTGGCATGTTTTTTTCTTCTTTCAATATGAAACTTATTTTAGGCATTCGTTTCCACAAAAGTCCTGCTTCATCTATGTTAAAAACTTGTTGAGAAGTATAACATAGAATATCCCTCTTCAATAATTTTAACAAGTTCTTTTTTGAAAGTTTCGGCTCCTTGATCTGCACTTGCGGCTTCTCCCTGGATTTTAAATCTGTTCAAATAGCCCTTACCAGTTTTAAATGGTTCCACATTTTTTTTTTTTAGGTGAGTTTTCTTCAGATCATCATATTGGCTAATCTCTCTCTCTTTTATTATATATTTAACTTAACTGAATTCTGCATTGGATATTATCTTCAATAAAATTAGTTAAAGTCCTTCCATTTCAATCCTAATAGTCTGCCTAGCCCTAGCTGCTTGTAGTGAAACAGCTATCTTTCCCGCTGCTAAAATTAATTCTTTATTTTTTTATAATTGTTCTTACAGTTAAACTTGCAAGTCCTAAATTATGGCACACATCCGCTTGTCGTTGACTGGAATCGATTCGCTTCAAACTCCCTAATTTAATTTTCAAATTCAGTCTTTTTCTTACATTTATAGTCTTCGTACTGCATCCAGACACTGTTGCTTTTTCATTCTTATCGGCCATTATTAACTCTTCGCAAATGTAACTGCATTGGATACATTAATTATGATATAATGTTCGAGTAAACTGTCCGTTACGCACGATGTGTAATACTGTACTGAGCGATGATTAGTCTTTGGATAAATGCATATAACGCAAATATTACAAGCAATTTCCTTGATAATTTTTTAAAATGTTGATCTCCGAACTACGTAACAAGTCCATGTATTGCATTAAATTAGCATGCGAGAAAATTTCACTGAGAGTGGGAAACGTTTTAATGCTGTTTTGCTATTCATTTTCAAGCTATCGACTCCATCAAATGAAATGATTTCGTTAAATATGCCAAAAATGCAATCTGTAAAAGAGTGTTATAGTGATCTATGACAGCGTTATAGTCAGATATGGATTATAATATAAGAACAGCATTATAGCAAATCAGCGTAAAGCGAACCGCATTATAACGGGGGCCTGCTGCATGGCTAAGGGTTTGCTTACTTCCTTTGCTGTCTCCTTTAATATAACTGGATAGATCCCATCCTCCCAGGTGGATTCCTTATGTTTAACTTTGCATTAGCATTAGTAGAGGCATATGATGCAAGACAGCAAGCTTTTGCAGCATCAGTCAAAAAAAAAAAAAAAAAAAAAACCCACTCCCATTTCACTCCTCCGTTTGTTCCAAATACCTGTCGAGCTCAGCCTTAAATTTATTTAGACTATCAACTTCCACTACAAGGGATGGAAGTCTGTTACACCAACAAACTACCTGCTGGCTAAAGGCAAACTGTCACACATCTATCCTACATCTGTCCTTCCTCAATTTGAATTTATGCCCTCTCAGGTGATTATTCTGAGCAAGAGGAAGAATCACATCAGCATTCAGCATGCTCAAACCATTCAATGCCTTATACACCTCAATCAGATCACCTCGCAGGTGCGTAGTTTCCAGACACTGTAATTTTCAAAACTTAAGCCTTTCTTCATAAGAGCAACCCTTTGTTCCATTCACTAATCTTGTTGTCCTTCTTGTTGTCTGTATTTGTTCCAGCAGCTCTACATCCTTTTTGAAATGAGGCCTCCAGACCTGTATACAGTACCCAAGGTGTGGCCTGACCATTGCCTTATACAAGGGGATAATCACCTCCTCATCCCTGCTAGAAAAATTCCTGTATATCATTGATAAGACTCCATGAGCTACTCTTGCAGACCGTCTGCACTGCTCAGAGAACTTCATATCTGCCTGCACAACCACCCCCAGGTCCTTTTCATTCTCTACCACTGTCAGTGTAGTACCACAGAGTTCATACATTACAATGGGGTTACTGTTTCCCATATGTAGTACTTTACGTTTGTCAATGTTAAACTTCATTTGCCACCTCTCAGCCCATCTGCTCAACTTTTCTAGATCCTGTTGCAGCAGCATACTGTCAGTAGTGTCCTTAACAATCCTGCCAACCTTTGTATCATCTGCAAACTTGGACATTAAGCTTGATATACCATCATCAATATTATTTAAAAATACAGAAAACAACAATGGACCCAACACTGAACCCTGAGGGACTCCACTAATAACATTAGTCCATGATGAGCAGTGTCCATTGATTACTACTCTCTTTACCCATAGCAGCAATTGCCTCCAATGCCACACTGCTCCAATTTTTGCAGCAGTCTTCCATGTGCAACAGTATCAAAAGCCTTTCTAAGATCCAAGTATATAATATCAAAGTTATTCCCTGCATCCAGATCTTTTGCGACTGCATCATAGTATTCAATCAAATTGGTCAGGCAAGACTTTCCCTTAACAAAACCATGCTGTGTCCGAGCTATAACTGAAGTCTTGTCTAGATGATCCTGCAGTGCTTCTTTAACCAGTGCCTCCATTAACTTTCCTGGAACAGAAGTTAAACTAACAGGTCTATAATTACATGTGTTGCCCTTTGTCCTCCTCCATGAATTGGGGTCACATTTGCACATCTCCAGTCCATGGGTACCTCCCCTGAGTCCAAAGAAGCTCTCATAATTATGGCTAGGGGTTTGCTTACTTCCTTTGCTGCCTCCTTTAATATACCTGGATAGGTCCAATCCACCCCGGCTGCCTTTTTTTAAAGTTTATCTTCAACAATTTCTCCTCAACTTTCCTCTCAGTTATTACAAAATCATCCAGCTCACTGCCAGAGTTAATTCAACTCTGGCATTCTCCTCCCTGAATAACTCTTCATGTGTGAATGTAGATGCAAAATATTCATTTAGTTTGTTAGCCACCTGAGCAGGATCATCAACAGTTGAACCATCAATATCCAGTGGACCAATCTGATTCATCCCTTTCCTTCTAGAGTTTACATAGGTAAAGAACTCTTTGTTGTTGTTTTTTTTTGCATCCTTTTCCAAGGATTTGTCACAATCTGCCTTTGCCTGCCTAATCTCCTTTGTGACTTGGTTACGGACCAGCTTATATCTATCATAGGCTTCCATATCACCCATTAATTTACATGTATCCCATGCATTTTTCTTCTCTTCCATATGTCTCATTAATTCAACTGATATCCATTTAGGCCTAAATCTTGAACAATATTTCTTAGTTGGTATGTAAAGCCTAGTAGCGTCCAAGATAAATTCTTTGAATGCTTCCCATTTTGAATTTGCTGTTTGTAACATCATCAGTTGGTCCCACCATATAGAATTTAAATACTGTCTCAGACCACCGTAGTCACCTTTGCGAAAGCAAAAACCCTTCCCTTTACTCCTGATGGTAGTTACCTCTGAGTAAATCCCACTTCAGCACACTGTGATCACTGCCACCTAGTGATTCCTTTATCTGAAGATTTTTAATGTATGAAGAATCACTGATAATCAGATCAAGAGTATTACTCCCTCTAGTTGCCTCCTATACATGCTGATGTAGAAAACAATCATCCAATAAATCCACAAAAGCCTTGCTATTGTGTGAGTGACCAAACCACAAATTCCAGCCAATATCTGGGAAATTAAAATCCCCCATTATAAGACTCTCTGATTTACTGGCCCACTCTATTTCCCTGTACAGTTTCTTATTATACTCATCAGAGTCATTAGGCCTATAGCACACTCCTACTCTCAATTTTGATCTCCCAGTGCTTATGTCACACCAAACTGACTTGACACTGCACTGTCCAGTGATGTCGACTGGCTCCACTTCCTTGGATTTTGTGTGTTTCTTAACTAATAGCATAACCCCTCCTCCCTTCCTATCCTGTACACATTGTACTCCACAAATTCCAATTCTGCATTCCTTATATCTGTGTGATACCACGTCTCTGATATCCCAACAATATCTGCCTTTGATGTTTTGAGCAATACCTCAAATTCATCAAATTTATTTACCAAACTCCTAGCATTGGTGTATATGCAAATATACATGCACCTGTTCCTATTCTTAGCTATCCTAACACAACCAATGTGTTTACTTGTACCGCAATTACTCTGAGCAGTCTCTGAAATACTCTGCATCTTGTTTTCCAGGCTGCTGCTCATTCCAATAGAAGCAGTGCAAGAATCACTTTCAGCTCTGCCAGTGGCTACTGTTAATCTATTAGTCCTTGTATCCCCCCCAAGCTAGCAGTTTTCCAACCCACCTAACACTGCCTCGATAGCATCAGAAGCAAATATTCTTGCACCCTTTCTATTTAAGCGTATTCCATCCCTGTAGAAACAATCTCTCCTGTTAACAAGTACAGACCAGGCTGAAAAAAATTCTACCCCTTGAGCATTGCATGATCTCTCCAGGGCCGAATTGACAAGGCTCTCATCATATACTCCCTCCTATTGACACTTTCAAATTCAACCCTAATTCACGGCTTTTTTTCAACAGTGACTTGTACTTGTTAAATAATTCTGCCGGTCGCCTACTCTTAAATAATTTCTCCTCCACTTTGCTCTCAGTTATTACAAAATCACTTAGTTCTCTTTTAGAGTTTGATAAAATTCTGGCAATCCCCTCCTTGAATAACTCCTCATGTGTGAATATAGATGCAAAATACTCATTCATTTTATCAGCTACCTGAGCATGATTATCAATAGTGAAACCATCTATGTTAAGTGGACCAATCTGATTCATCCCTTTCTTTTTAGAATTTACATAAGTAAAGAACTCTGTTTTTCTTTGCATCCTTTGCCAATGATTTCTCAAAATTTGCCTTCGCCTGCCTAAGTGACTTGATTACAGATTAGCATATCTGCCATAGGCTTCTGTGTCCGCTGATAATTTATATGCATCCCATGCATTTTTCTTCTCTGCCACAAGCTGCATTAATTCAACTGATATCCATTTAGGCCTAAACCTTGAATAGTATTTCTTAGTTGGTATGAAAAGCCTAGTACCCTCCAAGATTAAGTCCCTGAAGGCTTCCCATTTAGAATTCACCATTGGTAACATCATCAGTTGATCCCACTGTACAAAATTTAAAAACTGTCTGAGACCACTATAGTCACCTTTACAAAATCAAAAACCCTTCCCCTTACCCCTGATGGTAGTTACATTCTTAAGTAATTCCCACATCAGTACACTGTGTTCACTGCCACCTAGTTGTTCCTTTATCTGCAGATTCTTAATGCGGCACCTCTGTAGCCAGGTGGGCAGGAGCAGTAGCAGTGCATAACACACGCTTCTTGATTAGACCGGGGTTCGAGCCCGTGACCACCAAATACAGACGATGCGGAAAGGTTAGGGAATGACCACCGCATATCCCTGGAGCAATATGGCCTTAGTTGCTAATGCTCCTAAAAACCAAATAACAACAATAACAACAGCAAGAATCACTTTCACCTCTGCCTGGAGCTACCATTAATCAATTAGTGTGTGAATCCCCCCAAGCTAGTAGTTTTGCAACTTACCTAACATTGCCTCAATGTCATCCCTTTGTGCCCTTAAAAGATGATATCTGCTCTACAATGTCATATATTTTTGTCCCTGACAGACATACCCTGGTCCTATTCCACCTATCCTTTTTTGCATTATATATTCCCCATCTCCCAGACAATAGTCACCAACAATAACTAGCTCCTGTGGGATCAGCACATTCTGCCCTTAACGTTGCCACTGTGCTGCCTGATGATCAAGTGCAAGTCTGGAATTGATGTGGGCAGCTAAAACCTTGATGATTCACCCCAATTTAAGTCCTTCAAAGGCATCTACACTGTCCTTCAAGCTCTCATAAAGGCCCATAACACTGAGTTGGCACCTAATTTCTTCACACTGCTTACATTGAGCACACACAAAGACACCCACCTTAGCAACGTCCTGTCCCATCCCAGAAAGTCCGCAAACCTTTCACATGTTGCATAAATCCAATGCATCAATGTTCTCCAATGCATCACAGCTTTAGGCTGTGATGCATTGGAGAACTGTCCCCTTCAGTTCTTCCCCAAGCCTATTTTCATCGTCTTCTGTATTCTTTACACTTTCCTACCATTCTATATCTTTATTTATTGTGAGCCATTAGTTTACCGAATGCAATATAGAGATGCACCTTTTCTACCTTAACACACTTTTCTTGCCTAAACAAAGTTTAGCGACTATTTACTGCTACTTTGTAAGCTTTATTCCTTTCTATCCTGGGATGTATTATTTCATGTATTTAATACCTATCTGCAATATACATTCATAATTTTAATTTGATTTAATTGAATTAAATTGAATTGATTTTAACTATTTTCTCTAACCTACAGTTCCAAATCTATAATGCGTGGGGTAGCTGGATTTTATTAATCTTAATTTTATTATTTCTTTAACTTACCCTTTTTCTATTTCTTACACAAAGCGTTGCTAGTGCATAACAAAAATACTTATTTGAAACATTTTCGTGATTCTCCACTGCAGTATAGACTCTCTCACTCGTCAGTCATAGTCATATAACTTACCAAGGCATGACCTTGGTAAGTTATATTCGTTCATTTTAACTTTTCTCTTTGCATTCTGCCTTTGTCGGGTCAGCCATGAAATACACACAAGCCTTATAATTAAAACTTTAACCCTCAACTTACATACCGGCTTTTCAAAATCTATCACGTGCTGCATATATTTCACGTCAGAAACAGAGACCTTACTTCTTGCTGTGCATTCCTTTGATTTCGGCGACTGGTCCTTGCACATTCCTTCAGGCTGTGATGCGTTGGAGAATTGTCCCCTTCGGTTGAAGGGGACGATTCTCCCCTTTGAAGTCATAGGATACATAGCATTTAGTACTTCTAATTTACTTCTTTTTAACTTCTGTCCTTTCCTTGTTCTCCCTAGTTACAATTTCAGTTCTGATAGCCTTTTACCTATTCCTTGCTACCTACAAACGTATGTACCCATTATGGTTGTTGGGTTCATTCTGCCGAATTTTTGGCAGTGTCCTTGGTCCATAAACCATTACTTATTAATAATATATACTGTTACATTATTCGTAAATAATTCATTCTTATAAATAACTTATATATAAATAAACATGCCTAAAAACAAAAGCAAACTACTTTATTATTTACTTAACTGCTTTTTGGATTTTTGCAGATCTTAAAGCAGAGGCACTAACATATCACTTTTTAGCATTAGCATTAGCAGAGGCATATGATGCAAGAAAGCAAGCTTATTCAGCATCAGCCAAAAAAAAAAAAAAAAAAAAAAAAAACACCCACTCCCATTTCACCCCTCCGTTCGTTCGAAATACCTGTCCAGTTGAGCTTTAAATTTGTTTAGGCTATCAACTTCAACAACAAGTGATGGAAGTCGGTTCCACCAACCAACCACCCGCTGGCCAAAGGCAAATTTCCGCACATCTATCCGACATCCGTCCTTCCTCAATTTGAATTTATGCCCTCTGAGGTGATTATTCTGAGAAAGATGAAGAATCCCATTGGCATTGAGCATGCTCAAACCATTCAAAGCCTTATACACCTCTATCAGATCACCTCGCCGGTGCCTAGTCTCCAGACTCTGTAATTTGCAAAACTTAAGCCTTTCTTCGTAAGAGCAACCCTTTGTTCCATTTACTAATCTTGTTGCCCTTCTCTGTACCCGTTCCAGCAGCTCTACATCCTTCTTGAAATGAGGCCTCCAGACCTGTATACAGTACTCAAGATGTGGCCTTACCATTGCCTTATACAAGGGAATAATCACCTCCTTATCCCTGCTAGAAAAATTCCTGTATATCATTGACAAGACACCATGCGCTACTCTTGCAGCTCGTCTGCACTGCTCAGAGAACTTCATATCTGCCTGCACAATTACCCCCAGGTCCTTTTCATTCTCCACCACTGTCAGTGTAGTACCGCAGAGTTGATACGTTGCTCTGGGGTTACTGTTTCCCATATGCAGCACTTTACATTTGTCGATGTTAAACCTCATTTGCCACCTCTCAGCCCATCTGTTCAACCTTTCCAGATCCTGTTGCAGCAGCATAGCGTCAGTATTGTCCTTAACGACCCTGCCAACCTTTGTATCATCTGCAAACTTGGACATTAAACTTGATATCCCATCATCAATATCATTCATAAACACCGAAAACAACAACGGACCCAACACTGAACCTTGAGGAACTCCACTAATAACATTAGTCCACGTTGAGCAGTGTCCATTGATTACCACTCTCTGTCTTCTGCCACTCAACCATCCCCTTATCCATAGCAGCAATTTGCCTCCAATGCCACACTGCTCCAATTTGTGCAGCAGTCTTCCATGTGCAACAGTATCAAAAGCCTTTCTAAGATCCAAATATATAATATCAAAGTTATTCCCTGCATCCAGTTCTTTTGTGACTACATCATAGTATCCAATCAAATTGGTCAGGCAAGACCTGCCCTTAACAAAACCATGCTGCGTCTGAGCTATAACTGAATTCTTGTCTAGATGATCCTGCAGTGCTTCTTTAACCAGTGCCTCCATTAATTTACCTGGAACAGAAGTTAAACTAACAGGTCTATAATTACTTGTGTCAGCCTTTGATCCTCCTTTGTGAATTGGGGTTACATTTGCACATCTCCAGTCTATGGGCACCTCCCCTGAGTCCAAAGAAGCTCTCATAATTATGGCTAGGGGTTTGCATACTTCCTTTGCTGCCTCCTTTAATATAACTGGATAGATCCCATCCACCCCAGGTGCCTTTTTTATGTTTATCCTCAACAATCTCTCCTCCACTTTCCTCTCAGTTATTACAAAATCATCCAGCTCACTGCCAATGTTTACTTTACCTACATCATTCTCCTTCCTGAATAACTCCTCATGCGTGAATGTAGATGCAAAATACTCGTTTAGATTGTTAGCCACCTGAGCAGGATCCTCAACTGTTGAACCATCAATATCCAGTGGACCAATCTGATTCATCCCTTTCCTTTTCGAGTTCAAGTATGTAAAAAACTCTTTTCTGTTTTTCTTTGCATCCTTTGCCAAGGATTTTTCATAGTCTGCCTTTGCCTGCCTAATCTCCTTTGTGACTTGGTTACAGACCAACTTATATCTATCATAGGCTTCCATGTCACCCATTAATTTGTATGTATCCCATGCATTTTTCTTCTCTGCCACATGTCTCATTAGCTCATCTGACAACCATTTAGGCCTAAACCTTGAACAATATTTCTTAGTTGGTATGTAAAGCCTGGTAGCCTCCAAGATTAGTTCCTTGAATGCTTCCCATTTTGAGTTTGCTGTTGGTAACATCATCAGTTGGTTCCACTGTATAGAATTTAAATACTGTCTCAGACCATCATAGTCGCCTTTACGAAAACAAAAACCCTTCCCTTTACCTCTGATGGTAGTTACCTCCTTGAGTAAATCCCACTTCAACACACTGTGATCACTGCCACCTAGTGGTTCATTTATCTGCAGGTTCTTAATGCATGAAGAATCACTACTGATAATCAGATCAAGAGTATTGCTCCCTCTTGTTGCCTCACGAACATGCTGATGTAGAAAACAATCATCCAATAAATCCACAAAAGCCTTGCTAGTGTGCGAGTGACCAACCCACAAATTCCAGTCAATATCTGGGAAATTAAAGTCCCCCATTATAAGACTCTCAGATTTACTGGCCCACTCTGTACAATTTCCCTGTACAATATCTTATTATACTCATCAGAGTCATTAGGCCTATAGCACACTCCTACTCTCAATTTTGATTTCCCTATGCTTATGTCGCACCAAACTGACTCGACACTGCCCTGTCCATCGATGTCGACTGGCTTCACTTCCTTGGACTTTATGTGTTTCTTAATTAATAGCATAACCCCTCCTCCCCTCCTGTCCTGTCTATCCTTTCTATACACATTGTATTCCCCAAATTCCAGTTCCGCATTACTTATATCTGTGTGACACCACGTCTCTGATATCCCAACAATATCTGCCTTTGATGTTTTGAGCAATACCTCAAATTCATCAAATTTATTTACCAAACTCCTAGCATTGGTGTACACGCAGGTATACATGCACCTGTTTCTATTCTTAGCTACCCTAACACAACCCATGTGTTTACTTGTACCGCAATGACTACCAGCAGTCTCTGAAATATCCTGCATCTTGTTTTTCAGACTTCTGCTCATTTCAATAGAAGCAGTGCAAGAATCACTTCCACCTCTGCCAGTGGCTACTGTTAATCTATTAGTCCTTGTATCCCCCCCAACTAGCACTTAAAGTAGCTGTGATCATTAATACACTTGCATAGCATTGAGAATAAATTATGGGGAAGAAAGTGAATGATGGCATTTACACTGGAGTACTGACTGTCTCTCCACTTTTATTACAGTAGTATTAAGTCTTTTCATGCTGCTTTAATAAAATTACAATCTTATGTCGGCTACAAATTTGCCAAATCTTTTATACTCATGAAAAAGAAGCAATGAGTAATGATTTAGTATCCAAAGGTCCATAACTCAGTTGTAATAAAATACAGAGGTCAAACATTAATATGACTAATCTCTCGCAGATCTCAAAAATCTAATTTTTATACAGAATTCTCTAGTCCACAAATCCACTGTGCTTTATGATGAACATGTTAATGAAGTAAAATAAAAGCTTTCCTTTTGGTATAATGAATATGTACAGACAACTTGAAGAAATCCAATTTTTATTATTATCCAATTTCATAATTTGTTCCTTTTGTTTTTTCACAAGATGAAACAATGAAACATGATTTAACATGAAAAAATTATATTCCAAAGATTAATTTAAAAGAGAAATCTTATATACTGTAGCTTTGAAAATTTGGTAAACACTTCCCACCCAAATACAAGGAGCCCAGGAAACTACACCCCCATAGGCTAACCCACATGAATAGGATAGCTACTGCATGCAATTCCCCAGAAATATTAAGAAAAATGCTGTGTCTAGTATTAAATGAAGTCTCAATTAACATTATATAACTTAATGTTTACATTAAATATAGCATAACATTACAACACATGCACAATGGAAACTTCAAAAACTATGGAATAACTTGTGTTTATAAACATTTAAAGCCTATCTGGCCCACTTATGTAGAAATATATTCATAACACAAAACTGAACATTAATTTGGTCAGAAGTTGCTGAATGAACTGCATATGAAGTAGAAGCTCAAAGAAGGTGAAAATAGCAGATTACCATTTTACGTAATATGTAACAACAAACAGTTCAGATGTGAAAGTCTCTTTTCAAGGTGATATGGTTGAAACAATAGTAAGTACCAAAAGGTGCAATCCAAATGACTAAAAGGAAGTCTATTTGATACAAGGCACTGGACACTTAAAGCGGAAACCTATGTAAAAAAGGTTAAAATTGTGTAGGGAAAAAATATTGATTCTATTAGTGGTGGCAAATGATGCAAGAAAGCAAGCATACAGAATCATCATTTAAAAAAAAAAAAAAAAAAAGAAAAAGAAAAAAACCACACATTTTCCATATCACTGTTCAACTCCTTTAATAATGTCTAGTTCCACCTTAAATTTATTCAAACCACTTACTTCCACAGTACGAGACAGAAGGCTGCTCCAACAATTGACTACCTGCTGGCCAAAACTAAATTGCTGCACACCTATCTAGCAACCATCCTTTCTCACTTTAAATTTATGCCCTCTCATGTGTGTTGACTGAGGCAAGAGGAAAGATGCCATCATTGTTTAGCTTACTCAATCCATTCAAAGCCTTAAATATCCCAATCAGAAGTCCCTTGCTGGTGCCCACTTTCCAGATGCTGTCATTTGGAGAACTGAAACTTTTCTTCATAAGAGTACCCTTTCGTTCCCTCACTAATCTCACTGCCCTTCTCCACACCATTTCAACAGATCACATCCTTCTTAAAATGAGGCATCCAGACCTGTATACAGTACTCAAGGTGTGGCTAACCATTGCTTTATACAATGGTTATGTTGGCTACAAATTTTCCAAATCTTTTATACTCATGAAAAACGAGTAGTCAGTAATGATTTAGTATCCAAAGGTCCATAACTCAGTTGTAATAAAATATAGATGTCAACCATTTATATGACTAATCTCTCTGATATCTCAAAATCTAATTTTTATACAGAATTCTCTCATCCATAAATCCACTGTGCTTTATGATAAACATGTTAATGAAGTTGATCACCTCCTTATCCCTGCTGATAAAATTCCTTAGTATCATTGACAAAACCCCATGAGCTGTCCTGGCAGCTAGTCTGTACTGTTCAGAGAACATCATATCTGGCTGCACAATTAACCCAGATCCTTTCCATTCTCCCCTATCCTGAGTGTGATACCACACAGTTGGTATGTTATTTTTGGATTACTGCTACCTATATCCTACCAAATATATTTACCATGGCACTACAAATGCAGTACCTTGCATTTGTCAATGTTAAGCTTCAATTAGCACTTCTCAGCCCATCTGTCTAACTCTTCTAGATCTTGTTGTAGTGGCATACCCTGGTTACTGTCATTAACCACCATTCCAACCTTTGTATCATCTGCAAAATTAGACGTTATCTCCAATATGCCTTCCTCAATAAAATTAACAAATATTGACAACAACAGACCCAGAACCAAACCCTTGTGGTAAATGCATTTAAAATTATTTCTATTTAAACAAATATGAGAGAATACAATAAAATAATACAAGAAAAAAAGAAGAAGTTAAATGACAACTGTCACTGCTGAAAGTCCTTTACCAGTGCAATCCATACTAACTGGAGCTGAATTTATCAGGCATGAGAGAACCATCTAGTCAAACCTGGATCCCAGGATCAGTATTAATCAGATCTACCTATATGCAGACTGTTTTAGCGTACGGATCTACCAACAAATTCGAGGTGTCATGGTCTTGACTGATGATTATGCAGTATCCTTTGTTTGTACATTCAATGCAGACCCAACTTCTTGAGGCCAACATCCAGAACCTAAATGTACAATAGCACCTGCTACGTAAAAATTAAGTCAGACAGGTGAAGGCAGGCTCAAGACGGCACAGCATTAAAATGAAAGTTTGAGGATGATAGTAGGTACTTTAAAAACAATTCTCTCCCCTCCCACCTAGTTGTTGTTATTTGGTTTTTAGGAGCATTAGCAACTAAGGCCATATTGCTCCGATCTTCCACCTAGTGCATGCAGCTGAGATCTGAGCATCAATGGCACTCTCCATTATCAAATCTATTCTTTGCATCCAGGCAATGACTTCTCAAATGGATTTTCCATCAGATGTGGACTACCTCATGGCCAATGTCATTAACATTCTGAGACTGTGGCTTACTGACGAAAGGTGACTATTTTTAACAGTGATTCCTGGTTGATTTCATCTCCTCTTTCTAAAACGGCTGTGCCTGCCTGGAGGAGCCCAGTATTTGACAGACCAAATTGCTTAAAGAATATGGACAATGATGAGAAAGTAGTTATAAGTTCTTGCGTGATGGTGGAAATCTCGACCTGCTTTGATTGATCTACCGATTTTATGTCATCAGCCAATGTATTCAAGCCCCAGGCTAACCAGTGGGTCAATGAGGACAGTGAAGAGAAAGGCCAAACAGTATGGTATCTTGTAGAACCATAACCATGATCATTCTGGAGTACTGAAATCTACTCATATGCAGTTTAATTATGTGGTATAAGAGATGCAAGATATCACCTACCTATCTAGGAGTAGCTCTCAAGCATCTTTGAGAGAGAGAGAGAGAGAGAGAGAGAGAGAGAGAGAAAGAGATGGAATGTTTACAGCATCAAATGCCACGTGAATATCCAAGTAGGTGACTGCCAGTTCTGTTTTCAAATGTTGTGAGGATCTTATTAGTGGCTGCTAGAATGCTGGTTACTATTTTGCAGTGCATAATGACTAGGGTAAATTGTTTGGAAAATATCTATATAGGTTTTGGCACTTGGAGGGGTCTGGGTTTGAATCCCAGTGAAAACTGGAAGAATTCTTACAGAGCTTTTCAATAAGAGCTGTATTTAGTCAATCTCAAGCAGGACTAGCTCCCCACCGCCTTGAGTTATTCTGGATTTTCCAGCCTGCACAACATACAAACTTGAATGGACAATACATTCGGTGCAACATGACCTCAGATGCTAATGCACTAAATAAATCACAACAACCACCAAAACAAAAGCTGTCTGGTGAGGATTGTTAGCAATATTTTTCACACAACTTCAGTAGGGTTGAGAAGTTAGAAACTGGCTTGTGATTTGCATGAGTGATGGAGTACAGACTTTTTGCACTGGTCTAACAAGGTATTTCCACCTCCACTGGTATGGGAAGAAATGGTTTACAAGCAATGTATTAAAAATATACAACAGAGTCTGTAAAATGTACAGACTCAGGCTCTTTTAACATAAATTTTATAGTCAATGAATCAGAGATAGAACAAAGGCTGTTGGACAAGGCTGCTCTACTTGGCAGTAATGGCAAACTTAATGATGAAGAAACACCAGAATTGTGGATCAAGCTGCACCAGAAAACCCAAAGGGGTATCTTTACGAGGAGTTTTTCTGATGTGTATGGTTCTGAGGATATTCTCTACACATATTTTCCCTTATCGCGCTTTATTAATACTGCACTTTTCAGGAATGCATCCTCAATAAATCAGGGTATACCCATATTTACATCCCAAGTAGGGGTGTGTGTGTGTGTGTGGATGTTTGTGAAATTACATAGTATAGAGATTTATTTAAACAAGCATAAATAATATATGAATAGTTCCACTTTCTATAGTTCAGTAAAAGGACAACAAAATGTTATTTTACATATTTATTACTCTAGCATTCTTGTTATTAGATTTTGCTATTTATATTTCTTTCAGAATGATAATATTAATGTTTAAAAATGCATCTGAGTAAAATAAACAAATCATATTATATTGTTATCCAAATTAAAATTTCAAAATTTTATTTTATTTATTTTTTTAAAAAATAATTAATTTAAAAAAAAAAAATAATTTTAAATTCATAATTTCTGTTGGTATGAAAGCTAGGAAGTTCGAAAATGGTGAAAGCAAGAGCAAGATGTAAATAATTAATAATAACAAAAAAGTCCATACCTTTACATGTATCTGATTCCTCAGCATTGCTGACCTTAGTACTAATGCCTGCAAATTTAAAATTTATAAAATTTTCTTTAAAATAATGCCTACCATTATTTTTAATATTATAGTAATATTTTAATATTACAGTGAATTCGGGTTATTTGGGCCACCGGTTAATCAGGGCAAATCTTAAAAAACAGAACCCAATCAAGAAAATATCCAATGTAGTGTTTACTTCACTTGATTAGGACAACATGCCGTTTAATCGGGGCAGGATACTGCAACACTGGAGATTACCCTATGATTGTCTCCGAATGTACCATGTGGTTTGGTCAGATTTATGGAGGCCACAACCATAAAACAATAAAAACAATTAGCAGTCACCTGTTTATTGGATTTTTCTGTTAGTGCAATCTATCATAAAAGGATAGTAAACTCGATCTTATTGAATTTGCGATAATACCGACAGCTGGAATTCTGTGGGTTATTGTGGCGAAATGTGTTTACACTTCCGTGAAATTTTCAATCATATAAAAAAATTAATTTTCAGAATCTTCTCTTCATTCCTATTTTTAAAGCTTTGTAACTTGTTACTCCGTTCTCACTTGCGCGTATCGTGTTACTTGAAATTGTGTGTGGCATGTGCTTTTTTATTGATTGCTTATCTTTTTACTGTTTTAAATTTTAACACCCACCCACAAATGCCAACTAGTTAGTATGTACAAATTACAGTACGTATTAATTATTGCGATTATCACATATATTCTTCCGATTTTTACGTATTTAATTTTTTAATTGGTAAGGTAATAAATGGTAAATATGTGCTTAATATATCGTTAATTTTATGGCCTGTGGATAATATTCCTCCTATTTTCTCTAATTAGAATTGCTGTTTAATAGAATTAAAATTCAATTCACATATGTGATCACAATGACCGGCATAATAGAATTAAAATTCAATTCACATATGTGATCACAATGACCGGCACTTACTACACATCGTATAGTGAACAGTACTTTTCTGTGGTGACTCCATCGTATCATGATTTGATTATACAGTGAACCAATTGTAAAGAGGGGGTCCATTATATTTTTAACTTTTATTATGTGAAACTTCGGATAATTGGGCCAAAATGCAATAGTCATGATGTGTCCCAAATAACTGGAATCGACTGTATTTATAAAATAGCACTTAGATAACTTGTTCACAGCAATTTAAAATTTGCTCACTTCAGCCAATGTTACAATACTTATTTAATACAAATATATGACCTTTTTTGAGCATACAGGTACGGCTATTAAATAATGACTGTTGCAATAAAATAAATATAATGAAATTTTTTTTACCTTACAAATTATCCCCTTCAAAATAACTGCCTTGGACCTGCACACACTATTCCATATTTATTCCAAGCACAGCAACATTTCTGGAAGTCATCTTCTGTAAGCCCTTTTAAAAATCTTCGGTCATTTTTTTTTCTGAATGTTTTCAATGGACTGAAGACATTCAGAAATATCTTATGCAAAAAGGATAGTTGGAATAGGACTACGGTACGTCTGCCATGGCCAAAAGTTGATGGCATTGTAGGGCAGATATCTTTTAAGAGCACAAAAGGTGATATTGTCATATATGTTGGCACTAATGACATTAAGAGTAGGAGATCTGTAGACTTACTTAACAAGTACAGGTCAATGTTGAAAAAAAAGTCACGTGTTAGGGTTAAAACAGAAAGTGTCTACAATTCTGCCCAGCCACGAAAGCAATGAGTATATGACGAGAGCCTTGTCAATCAATTCAGCCCTGGAGAGATTGTGCAAGGCTCACGGGGCAGAATTTTTCTCAGCACGTGGCTGTGCTTATTAACAGGAGAGATTGTTTCTACTGGGATGAGGTACATTTAAATAGAAAGAGTGCAAGAATATTTGCCAATATTATCGAGGAAGCATTATGTGGGTTGGAAAACTGCTAGCTTGGAGGGTTTCACAGCCTAATAGATTAATATTATCCATGGGCAGAGTTGAAAGTGATTCTTGCGCTGCTTCTATTGGAATGCGCAGCAGCCTGGAAAGCGAGATGCCAGGGATTTCACAGAACAAGTAAATACTTGGGTTGCATTAGGGTAACTAAGAGGAAGAATATGTGTATGTATACTTGCATGTACACCAATGCTAGGAGTATAGTATATAAATTTGATGAATTTGAGGTGCTGGTCAAGACAACAAAGTCAGATATTGTTTGGATATCAGAGAAGTGGTGCCACTCAGATATAAGGAAGGTAGAATTGGAATTTGGAGTGTAGAGAAAGGACAGACAAGATAGAAAGGGAGGAAGGATCATGCTGTTAGTTAAGAAACATAAAATCTAAGGAAGTGCATCAAGTTGACATGGGTGAACAGTGCAGTGTTGAGTCAGTTTGGTATAACATAAGCACTGGGAAAGCAAAATTGAGAGTAGGAGTGTGTTATAGGCCTAATGACTCTGATGAGTATACCAAACACCTATACAGAGAAACAGTGGATCAGTAAATTAGAATGTGTTATAATGGGGGAATTTAACTTTCCAGATGTTGATTGGAATTTGTGGGTTGTTCAATCACACACTAGCAAGACTTTTACAGATTTCTTGGATGACTATTTTCTACAGCAGAATATTAGAGAGGCAACTAGAGGGAGTAATACTCTTTATCTGATTATCAGGAGTGATTATTCATGCATTAAGAATCTGCAGATAAAGGAACCACTAGGTGGCAGTGATCACAATGTACTGATGTGAGATTTACTCAAAGATGTAACTACCATCAAGGGTAAAGGGAAGCGTTTTTGTTTTCATAAAGGTGACTACGGTGGTCTCAGACAGTTTTTAAATTCTATACAGTGGAACCAACTGATGACGTTACAAATGCAAATTCTAAATGGGAAGCATTCAAGGAATTAATCTTGGAAGCTACTAGACTTTTCATGCTAACTAAGAAATACTGTTCTAGGTTTAGGCCTAAATGGATGGAAGTGGAGGGAAATTGTTGAAGTTAAACATAAGGAAGGCACATGTGGTGGATGGGATCTATCGAGTTCTATTAAACCAGGCAGCAAAGGAAGTCAGCTAACTCTTAGCCATGATTATGAGGGCATCCTTGGACTCAGGGGAGATCCTCACAGAATGGAGATGTGCAAAAGTATCCCTAATTCACAAAAGGGATAGAAAGGTGACACGAGTAATTACAGACCTGTCAGTTTAACTTCTTTTTTGGGGAAAATAATGGAGTTTTATTGATTTGGTTTTTAATGGCTAATTGGCAGCAAAGGCCATAATGCGCCAAGTCAAATTTAACTGTCTACTAAACATTTTGATAGGCTAGGCTACCACATCAAGCAATTAACTATTATGTAAAAAAGGTATAAAACAAAGTATAAAACTTAGATCTTTGTATATAATTTAATAGTGTAAAAAGTTAAAAAGTCAGACGTTGTCTCTGTCACCTATAATCTGACTGAGTGTAAATGGTTCAGTCAGATTATTAAATGTGGTAAAACACAAGCGTCGTGCTTGTATAAAAACAGGGCATTCTATAAAAAGATGACCGATGGTTAAAATACGTTACACATCTCACACATAGGTGGGTCATCCGCCCTCAGCAAATAGGAATGTGTTAGATGACTATGACCTATGCGGAGCCGAGCAAGAACAACTTCCTCTCTTCGAACCCTGTGTAGACTGGACTGCCATTGTGCGATTACAAGCTTAAATGTGATGTAATTTATTTATAGCTTGTCTGTGCCAAAAATCTTGCCACTGGGAATGTAATTTAGAGCGTATTGTTTGCCTGTAGTCTGTATAGGGGACTAACAGGAAATGATTATCCAGGGAAGTGGCTGATTTGGCAGCGGTATCAGCTAATTCATTTCCCTGGACCTCAATGTGGCTTGGGATCCAGCAAAAACGAATATCAAATTCTAATTCCAGGAGAGAAAAAAGAATCTGCTGGATCCTGGACAGGATCGGATGAGGGTTATACCTCATCGATACTAGAGCCAGTAACACGCTCAATAAATCACAATAATTATAAAACAGGTCTTGTGTGTCGGGTCGCATTATATCATCAAAGTTTCTTGTGACGACCGACTAACTGGTTAAAATAAATTTATTAAAATAAAAATGATCATCACATGTACATAATTCTGCTTTACCGACACCAGACTCATGATACATGATCATGCCCAGCTGACTTGTGCTATTGACCATCCTTGTGGGACTTGACAAAATACTCTAGACAAAATACTCTAGAGAGTGTGGATCCTAAAAGGACTTGCAATTGGAGATTTGAGAGAAAGTTTTTAATAAAGAGAGGTAAGTTACCCCTAAGACCAAAGTTACAGAGGTCTTTTGATAAGCCAAATCACCAGGCTGTGTTGTACGCTTCTTCAATATAAAAAAAACTGCTACCAGATGCTTGGATTTAATAAAAACATCACGAATGTAAGTTTCAAGTCAGATTAAATGATCCAAAGTGGGTCTCTTCAGAAGCTGCACTGTGTTCTGGAAAGCAGACCATTTGTTTCTAAATACCATTTAAGGTGAGAATTAACCATTCTTTCCAGGACCTTGCACAAACAACTTGTCAGAGCAATAGGACAGTAGTTATTTGGATTTCTAGAATCATTTCCTGGTTTAGGGAAGGCAAGAATGATTGCTTTCGCCAGGAATCCGGAAATTGTTTATTAAGAAAAATTCTATTAAATAAAATTAAAAGGTGATCCTTAGATGGTTGTGAGAGGTGTTTTATCATTTCGTAGTGGATGTCATCTGACCCAACAGAACTTGCATGCATGAGAAATAGTGCTGAATTTAACTCTCCCCGTGTAAAGGGCTTGTTATATGGTTTATTCCCTTTTGAAGAGAATTTCAATGGATATTTCTCATATTTCTCTTTCAGGGCCAAAAACTGTGGAGGGAATGATGTTATTGCAGAGGTTTTTGCAAACGTTTTCCCTAGAGTGTTTGCAACTAGTTCAATCTGCAATTGGACATCCATTGTCCTCGAGGATCACTGAAGTGCTTGGTGGATATTACCCCTTCATTTTCTGGATCTTATCCCAGATTACTTTTGAGCTAGCTGCCTGAGTTATGAATAATGAAAAACGGATCCAAGATTTCCTTTGGCTCTGGCGTCAGACATAGCATGCTTTATGAATGTGCACGTTTAAATGATATTAAACTTTCAGTTGTGGGATATCGGCGGAAATTTCCCCAAGCTTTATTTTGTGCTTTTTTCGCTGCTGTGCATTCTGAATTCCACCAAGGTTTGGGAAAAGGCGGAAACCGGATGGATGTTTTTGGGATTGCAATTGCAGCTTCTTGGACAATTGTTTCTGTAACATACATGACTGATCATTGATGGGCTTCAGACTGACTGTAGCGATGTCAAGATTCGCCAGATGTTGCAAGGCATTAAAGTCAGCCTGATCAATCTTCCACCGTGGTAAACTAAATGGCAGACACAGTCTACCACTGTTAGGGTGGCTATCACGGGGAAGTGGTCGCTTCCATGTGGGTTTTCTTCCACCTCCCAAGTAAGTGAAGGAAGGAGAGAAGGGGAGCAGATAGAAAGATCAATGGCAGAGAATGTACGGGTAGGCATGTGGAAGGTATTTGTTCCCACATTTAGAAGGGAGAGGTCATTGTCAGTGAGCATATGCTCTATAACTCATCCCCTTCCATTGATATTAGCACTACACCACAAAGTCTTGGGGATGTCCAATGAAATCCCCAAGGATTAAACAAGGGAAAGGCAATAAGATCATCAAGGTCTTTCTGGGGGGGGGGGGATGTCAATCCCAGGTGTAAAATAAATAGAGCAAGTTAATAAGAACCCCACTGTAGAGCAAATTGCTACAGCCTTAATGCTAGTTGTAAGCTACAAAGGCTGAAATGGAATCTGGTTGCCGATGAGGATTGCGACTCCTCCATGAGTAGGACCATCCACAATTCTATCCTTATGAATGATGGTAATGTTATGCATGGCGGGGTCATCATTTGCCTTTAAATAAGTCTCCTGTATGCAAAAGCAAGCTGGTTTATGCTTTTGCAGGAGTGCCTTGATGTCAGCAGTATTTTGCCGGAATCCACGGCAATTCCACTGTAGGAATTTAGCCATTATTTGGGCTTGATGGGGCCATCAGGCGGCTTCTGAGGTGCTGAGGGCTTAATTTTGTCAGTCTTGGATTTATCTTTCCTGGGGAAATATGGACACCGTCCCGTGTACATTCTTCCTCCGCAAAGAGTTCCAAGACTAACTCATCATATACCTCCTTGGTTTCGACATCCATTATTTCTTGCCCCAAAGTGGACAGTTCACTTTTCTGTGATGTTATTTTAGTGCTCACTGTTGGTAATGCTGGAGCACTGGGAGGTACCAATATTGGAGTGGCAGCTGACTGCGATTTTTGGGCTTTAGAGAACTCAACAGTGGGCAATGGGAGTGGAAGAGTCCCTTGGGGGACAGTCATATCAGTTTGGGTCCTGATGGTACTCTTACCAGAAACTTTCTGGGAGTATGAAGGCTTCCTGCTATTTATTAGTTGGATGTGTTTTCTGGCCTCTGGGTAGGAGATGTTCAGCTCCATTTTTAATTTTTGAATCTCCTTTTCATCTTTCCACCGCTGGCAGGCTCAAGAGTATGCAGGGTGCTCTCCTTGGCAGTTAGGACAATTAGGCTTAGGAGCTAGACATTCCTTGCTCTTGTGATCATTAGCACCACATCGAGCACATGCAGGGTTACTACGACAAGCTGTTTGTGAGTGGCCGTACTTTTGACATTTAAAACACCTCAGTGGGTTTGGAATGTAAATCCTCACTGGGCAGTTTAGTACCCTGCCTTGATGGAACTTGGAGGCCGAGGGGTGTTAAATGCTAGGATGAGAACTCGGGTAGGGACAAGATTCCCATCTTTTCGCATGGATATTCGCATGACAGCTGTCACTCCTTGTTCTTTTAATTCAGAGCAGATCAGAAACGTGAAGAAGATCCCACTCTGATATGATACCTTGTGACAAGTTCAGGGTTTTGTGAGGGGTTACGATGATGGATATTCCTCCAATAGATGTGGCTTTCAAAATTTTTTCAGCATGCACTGTATTTGATGCTTTAAGTAAAATATCTCCAGAATGCAGTCGTTTTACGGATTTAGGTGATCCTGACATCCCTTCTAGATAAAGAAGGGTGACGTTTTCCCAACTAACTACTCTCCGGTGGAATGGAGAATGAGGAAAAGAGGTGTCAGAGATGTTTTCTCCTCCGTTCTGGCTCTTTTAACAGAATTGGTGTCATTATTATCTGATGATTGATTAGGTAGGGCCTTGTTGGGGCCCCAGAAGAAGTAGGATTTATATTACTCATAGGAGTAAGATAAAAATTTCTGATGCCCTAAGTACCTCACCCACCACAGAGCCCTACGAGGGGACACCCACTTGTGAACTAGCAGGTACTGCGTACACTAATTGGACACCAAGTCGCTTAGGAGCACCATACCCACGTTTCCAAAAAGCCTTGATCCCGTCCCAGGACCAAAGGGAGGGAGACTTATTGGAACGCAGTTGGCCCTAGCAGCAAGAACCACCCACCGATTGATTACAGTCGGGTCAGCCCGGGATCACCCATCTTGTCGAAGCAGGGGCCAAAGTGGTGTATTAAGGCTGGGACCCTCAACCACCAGGATCCCCCTTTCCGAGTTTCCATGGGTCACGGCACACGGCTGCACAAGTTGGATTCCAACGATGTAACCCTGGAACCAAGGTATGGGCGTTAAATCCCAGTGATGCTAATCTGGAAGTCCAGCAGCATCATGGGAGGTCCCCTCACTATGTACAGGTGCCCACGTCAAGGGGTAAATAATGGAGTCACTGGTTAAAGAAGCACTGCAGAATCATCTAGACAAGACTGTAGTTATAGTTCAGACAGCATAGGTTTATTATGGGGAAGTCTTGTCTGACCAATTTGATCGGATACGATGATGTGGTCACAAAGGAACCAGATGCAAAAAATAATTTTGATATCATATACTTGGATTTTAGAAAAGTTTTTGATACTGTTGCACATGGAAGACTACAAGTTGGAGCAGTATGATATTAAGGGCAAGTTGCAGCACTGGATAAAGTGGGAGAAGACAGAGAGTGGTAATCAATGGACACTGGTCTTCACTGGATAATAACATTAATGGTATTAATGTTATTATCCAGGTCTGGAGGCCTCATTTTAGGAAAGAGGCCTCCAGGTACAGAGTACAGAGAACGGTAACAAGATTAGTGAGTGAAACAAAGGGTTACCGTTACCAAGAAAGGCTTAAGGTCTGCAAATTACAACGTCTGGAGACTAGGCACCTGCGAGGTGATCTGATTGAGGCCTTGAATGGTTTGAGCAAGCTCAATGCTGATGGGATTCTTCCTCTTGCTCACATTCTGCACCTGAGGGGGCATAAATTCAAATTAAGGAAAGATAGTTATACAACAGATGTTTGGAAATGTGCTTTTAGCCAGTGGATGGTTGATTGCTGGAACAAACTTCCATCTGCTGTTGTGGAAGTGGACAGCTTAAATAAATTCCAAGCTGAACTAGACAAATGTTTGGAGTGAATGGATGGGTGAAATGGGAAGGGCTTTTTTTTTTTTTTTTTTTTTGCTGATGCTGTATAAGCTTGCTTTCTTGCATTGTATGCCTCCGCTAATGCCAATTTTTTTTTTTTAAAACATTGACAAACTTGGAGTTTTCTCATTCTGATCTTCATTTAAAATTTTTGGCACCATCTTGGTAAAATTGTTTCTCATCTAAATTTTCAGTTAAAATTTTGTCTGTCCATTGAGTTTGGATGCAACCATTCTAATGGCTGAAGAATATCACTTCTAATCAACATCCTTACTACGTCCACATTTTCATCAGTTTTGATGGATATCAGATGGCCTGATCATTCAGTCTTCCACATTCTCTTTTCCTTCTAAAAATTTTTTATGCCATCCAAACATGAGAACTCTTGACATAGTATCTTCTCCATAAACATAACTTCCCTATTACATAACTCATAACTTTCAGTTTGTGTTTTCTTTAGTTTTGTTAAAAATTTAAGGTTGATTTGTTTGATTCTTTTGTTTGTCATTTTTCTTCTAGGAAACTGCAAAAAAACAAGGTAATGAAAACCTGCCTGATGAGCAAAGCAAATGAGCTGTTGGAAAGTAGCTTGGCAGACAAAGAAAGGTTCAAAATCAACTGATGTGCCTTTGTTTCACAGGTGGCACTTAGTGTGTAGAAGTGCTTTTTTTGTAAAAAAATAGGTGGTGTCAGTACTCATTCTTTGCTATCAGGAAAAATTGAAAATTAAAAGGATATGAAAAGTACTCGTTGTTCCTGATATTGTTACTTTAGTAGGAATATTTTTGGAATAAGAACAACAAATTTAGTATATTTAGTATATTAAGCATAAATTTATTATTCAAGTATATAAAAAAGTAAGTAAAATGTGAGTAAAATAAGTAAATAAATCAGCCAACTACTGAGTGCCGGGCACTCAGGATGAAGTGTCCGTAGTCACGAATTGTAACTGGAAAAAGTTTCTAATACTCCGGATTGGCTTGAAACTGAGGAACTAACAAAAATGTCTGAGTCTTTCCAGTTGTTGTGAATGACGAGGGTGGGAGAAGCGACTGGCAGGTGAGGGCGTTCAAGACTCCGGCAGGCACCTCTCCACCACCGCTGCCTCAACACTGGCTCTCTGAGTACTTCCTTGCCGGGACAACACCAGCTTTCAAAACTGTTAAAAAATATTTCTCGCCCCAAAATTTATAAATGACCTTTGTAGAATTATTAACTAACTATTTAGCAACCTTTTTTTCACCAAAAGGAGAGTTACTTAGTACAAAGAATCAAAGTGCAATAAAAAATTGCTTTTTTAATTTTAACACAAAAAGTAAATGACAGATTTAAATCGGAATAATTTCCCCTTGATAAGTATCAAATAACACACAGCTAATGTGATTTTTAAATTTTTAGCTCCATTAGCAATGGAAATAGAGGGGGGGGGAACACGAAAATTCCTCAAATTTTCCTGTCTGGTGCCGCCATTTTTAATTTTAAAAATATTTAAAAATCATATTTTAAACCTACTCATTGAACTCTTTCCAACGGTGTATAATGAGTATAATAATGTTGTTGACTTTATGTCCCCCCACATCTCAGACAAATTTTTGTCATCAACAATCAATATGGCATTATGTTGGCCCACATGATGTGCAAACCCATGCAAAATTTCAAATCAATAGGTTGAGTGGTTCCAGAGATACAATGCTGTGACAGACGGACAGACAACCAAGTGACATTATAAGGGTCCTTCGTTAGACTATGGACCCTAAAAATAACAAGTAAAAATAATTTCATAATAAAATTTTTGTAGAATATTCCAAATTTTTATCAAGTTTTCATCCGACACACTATGCAGACTTCTTTTCTTTCTCTTTGTGTGTCTCTTGCTGAATGACATTTCTGAAGCAGCTACGAATTTTGCTGGATCGAAGTGGGTCAGCGGTGGGCCTACAATTTTAAGAAACAGTAGTGAAGAAACTGTTTTTGTCATCAACAAAGCTCTGGTTGGGCTGGCGATGAGATTCATTTGTGAAAATCCTTGTTCACATTCACTCGATGAATTTGGTATCGTACTCAGAGCGTTCATCAAATGCTTCAATTCTTCCGAAATATCTTTTCAATTAGGTATTCCCAAAATCCACGAATTGTATCTCTTTCATTTACCTGATTGACAATTTTCTAATTCATTCTCGCCAAATGCCAACATTTCGTGTTTAGAAGGATTAATACCTTCATTGTCCTAATTTTCCTTCTCTCGTCATCGGTATTGTTACTAGTTCTTAAATTTGAATTTTTTCTTTTCTTTTTTGAAACTGTCCAAAATGTCAGTGTCATTGGGATATTTAGGTACTGTGACCATAAGAAAAAATGTGGATAACACACTTCCGTGAAACAACAGATGATTATTTGTCGGGGTAAAAGAAAATCACTTTTCTAATTCTCGAACGGGGCGCTTACAGCTGATTCACAGAGGTGTCCAACCTACGGCCCATCCGGAAAGTGAATTAAAACAGCATTTTAAATTTTGTTAATTATAAAAAAAATTCTCATTAAATGTTTTGTTCAGTAAATGTAATTGTGCATTGTATTTAATAAAATTTTCGAATATTTTCAATTTTACTTTTACATGCAACAAGATATTAAAAATGTAACACACTAAAGAAATCTAACTTTGACTTTTTTTTTGAATATGCCTGTGTACTGGAAAAGGTTGGACACCACTGCAGTAGAAGGTGGACCAGAGACCATTGGAAATACCCCTTGATCTGCCTGCTCACCCTTGACCAGAGTGACTTTTCCATATGTGGGACAGGTGGTCAGATAGGTTTTTACCACGTACCACTAAGTTGTAGAATCCTTTAGCTCTCTTAATATGCGCAGCAGCACTAATTGTCTAAATTGCCGAGTTAATCTCTCCTAATCCGTTCGCTATATGAAAATTTTCTCGCTCAACAGAAACTATTTTAAATCAAAATAATTAAACAGAGGTCCGACTGAGCAATTTAGAATTATAAAAATGGTTATACAGTTTTATATGGAAAATATGTTAACAATAGAGAGTAAAAAATCAAATTTAGTTAAAAAACTTTAAACTTATTTGTATAGTAGGCAAACATGTGAAAAAAATTTACGGAATATTATTATTATTATTATTATTATTATCCATATGATGCAAGGAAGCCTGAGGTTTATGCTGCACCAGGAAAAAAAAAAAAAAAAAAAGTTCCCGAGTAACCCTGAGACAGAGAGAGAGAGAGAGAGAGAGAGAGAGAGAGAGAGAGAGAGAGTCAAAAGTAGAAGGGAATCACCAAGAAAGAGAAGAATGATGATATCCAGCTCAGGACCCTGGGTGTGCCAAGCCCATACTCACCAGATGTGAGCCCCCGGGGTTATTACAAATTTCGAAGTGCACTGCATCCGAATGTCACGCGTCACTGTGAATAAAGGTGCCAGTATGCCGTACGGTTGCTTACTGTCCGAAAATAGGCCCTGGTGTGTAGTATCCAATCACAGTTTGTGAGTGGATTTTAAAAATTTGATTGGATACTATGATGTGGTTACAAAGGAACTGGATGTAAAAAATAATATTTATATCATATACTTAGATTTCAGGAAAGCTTTTAACACTGTTGTGCATGGAAGACGACTGTACAAATTGGAGCAGTATGGTATTAAGGGTAAGCTGCTACAATGGATAAAAGGGTGGTTGAGTGGAAGAAGACAGAGAGTAGTAATCAATGGATGCTGATCTTCGTGGACTAATGCTATTAGTGGAGTCCACCAGGGTTTGGCGTTGGGCCCATTGTTGTTTTGCATATTTATCAATGATACTGATAGAGGTATATCTGGGTTAATGTTGCAGTTTGCAGATGATACAAAGTTTGGCAGGGTTGTTAATGACAGTAACGGCAGTGTGCTACTGCAACAGGATCTAGAAAATTTGGGCTGAGAAGTGGCAACTGAAGTTTAACATTGACAAATGCAAAATACTGTATGGGTAGAAATAACCCCAGAGAAAATAACCAATTGTGTGGTACTATACTTAGGGTGGTAGAAAATGAAAGATCTGGGAGTAATTGTGCAATCAAATTTGAAGTCTTCTGTGCAATGCAGACAGGCTGCCAGATCAGGTTATGGAATACTGTCAATGATATACAGGAATTTTATTAGTAGGAAAAGGAGGTGATTATCCCTTTGTATAAGTCAATGGTCAGGCCACGCCTTGAGTACTGCACACAGGTCTGGAGGCCCCATTTTGGACGGATTTAGAGTTGCTTGAGTGTGTACAGAGCAGGGCAACAAGATTGGTGAGGGGAATGAAAAGCTTAAGTTCTGAAAATTGCAGAGGCTGGAGACTAGGCACCTACAAGGTGATCTGACTGAGGTGTATAAGGGCTTGAATGGGCTGAGCAGCACACTGAATTCTGATGGGATTCCTACGGTTACTCAGATTACGAACCTGAGGGGGCATAAATTCAAATTGAGGAAAGACATTTGTAGAATAGATGTGTGGAAAATTTCCTTTAGTCAGTGGGTGGTTAATCGCTAGAACAAACTTCCATCTGCCATTGTGGAAGTTGATAGCTTAAATAAATTCAAGGAGGAACTGAACAAACTTTTAGAGGGAATGAATGTATGAAATGTTTTTTTTTTTTTTTTTTTTTTTGGCTGAGGCTACATAAGCTTATATGCTTGCTTTCTTGCATTGCATCCCTCCATTACTACTACTACATTTAATAGCCATACCACATATTTTTAACTCTCAAGCATAAGAATACAGTACCTTAAAAATATTTATCATGGTGATATAGATATACCTGTTTATCATTTAGTTTTCAATTTCTAGACCTGAATTCCAGAAAAATTCAACTTTTTAAAAAAATTCAAATCGAAGCAATTGCAATTTCCTCCTCCTCCTCCTATGGTTTAAAAATCTACTTCCATGTTGCATCTAAAAAACTGTGTCTACTCTTAAGACACAGTTAGAAACTACTCTTAGAAACACTAAGAGATTACATCACCTTTTGGAAGATTTCAAAACAATCTGTACATTTAATGGGCCCTCTAAATGAATTGTATATGGAAAAATTTTGACAAACGAATTTATGTACGTACAGTCAGTCCTCGTATAGCACGATAGTTGTGTTCCTAGAAACCCTCGTGCAATGCAAAATTGTGCAATATAAATAACAGGCCCTATGGGAAAAATAGGGTTAGGTGCCGATCACCCAAAATTGAAAACACATTTGTAACCAAAACATTAACCAAACACAATAAATAATTATGTATTTTATTACGACCATTACGTAATAAAATATTACTAATGCTTTTGCTTCTATCGTAAGCAAACTTGTTCTTTGATTGTTTTTCTATCCAAACAGATGACAGCCGTTCCATCTCTTCCAGTTCTTTGTGTCTTGATCTAATGGATTTTAATTACATTTTGAGTTGCTCCTGCTATGAAAGTTATTTTTTTTTCTCTGCATTCTTTCTAATTCTTGGCATTGCCTCATTTTGGCCTGTAGCACATGCAATATCACATGGTCTTTCATTTTGCTAAAATTGTTTCACAATTTCATATTTTTTCTCTATCGACAGAGGCGGACTGGCCATAAGCCTTACCGGAGAAACCCCAGTGGGCTGGAGGCCAGAAGACGATGGAGGCCGGTGTGATTTTGGCCATAAATGTTAGTATGAAGCCACTACAAATTTTCCCGGGTAAGAATTTTTGACTCAGTCTGCCTCTGTCTATCGATATTGCTTTTCTTTTTTTCTCTGAACCTGTAGTGTCTTCACCAGGATGCTTCCTTTTCACACCTTTTAAGTATTTTACTCATTTTTAGGGAATAAAGCACAATTACAAATGAGGAGGCATGCTTTGATACGCATAAACAAAGCTGCACACGTGTAGCAACTGAATAAACAACACCGTAAAGGCAGAGACACACTATTAACACCTGAGTAGCTCACATTTTACTAAAGCACATTTTTGGGGGTTACTACCATAAAACGATAAAAACAATTTCCAGTTGCATTTCTGCTAGTGGAATCTGTTATAAACTGGTAGTAAACTCGATCTAATTGCATTTGCGATAATAGCAATAGCTGGAATTGTGGGTTTTTACATTATTATGGTGAAATGTGTTTCCTCATCACTGATATAAAAAACATAAATACATTTTCAGAATCTTCTCTTCATTCCTATCATTGCGTTCAGTTGGGGTGATTCCATGTTTGACTGCCATTTCTTGTAAACACAAAGGCGAATCGTGCATAAGCAAATTCGGTTCGTGTTATATACGATATTGTTCCCCTATTTATAAATTGTGTATGATCGAATTCAAGTAGTGTAAACACGTGTTATATGAGGACTGACTGTACTTCCTACAGCCCACCCATGCAAAATGTAAATTACATATATGCTCTTATGTTATTTGGTTTTTTAGGAGCATTAGCAACTAAGGACATACTGCTCCATGGATATGCGGTGGTCATTCCCTAACCTTTCCATATCCTCCGTATTTGGTGGATCACGGGCTCGAACCCCAGTCTAATCAAGAAGCGTGTGCTATGCACTGCTGCTCCTACCCACCTGGTTACGGAGGCGCCAATATATGCTCTTAAACAGGTTAAAAGCCAAGGTAAATTCCTAACTGTCCCACTGATACTTGACAATTCAATTTCAGGCCACTTTATTTTGGGAAAAATGGTCTTCTCAAGTTAGCCATTTGTCCCTGCAATGCATCAGAGCTAGTTGTGCATGGTGGAGATTTCACCTGAACATAATAGTTGTTACCCCAACCCCATTTCACCTACTTTGGATTGCACACACAGTAATGTGCAATAAAGAATATAATCAAAAGGTTTGGATGCTATTTGGATGTATCACCTTGACACCATATACACATTAATAACATTTCTGCAACTTTTGTAAGCATTCCTGATAGGGTTTTTTTTTTTTTTTTTTTGAAGCTGTTAACAGTTCCTGTATTACATTCTGAATAACTTCCTCAATCTTTGTATCCCTGTAACTTTTCATGAGAAGGCTTTAAGCTTGCGATAAAAAAAAATTAATTAATTAAAAGAAATCGTAGGGATCTAAATCCATTAAGTATGGAATATGGCAGACTACAGCGATGAAGTGCTTCACAAGAAATTCTTGAATGTTAAACACAGTGTGCAGGGGCACTGTCAATGCAAGTATGTACCAGTTCTATGAAGCCAACTTTTCTGGCTGGTTTCTCCAGATGTGGAGAAACCAGCAGATGTGGACAGAAACCAAAATGATGTGGACAAGGAATTTCAGAATTCCTTGTTCTGTTTGACCATGTGGAACAAATTTATAATAAATAGTGCCCTGAGAATCAAAAAATATGACAAAATAATGTTAAGTGGTTGGTGAAAGCTGGTGCTATGAGTGCTACAAAGTATCATTTTAAGTGATCATCAAAGTTGTTTTTCATACATAGTGTCGAGGCATCTTTGACATGAGATGCCTTCATACTGCAGTACTCTAAATAAAACACAATGCTCCAGTGGAGAAGTATATTGCTATTTTACTTAGTGTTTTCCACTGCCCAGGCTGAAGTTTCAACTCTGCTTGAAGTTTCCTCGGTAAGCAGGTGGGCAATGTGAAAACCATTGCAACCCAATGCTGAGAAGTATCCACAATATGAGATACAGAGGGCTGGACAAAAAAAAAAAAAAAGATTAAGTAATACTTCTTCCGATAAGACTCCATATAGAGTAGAGATTTGAGTCTGGGCAGTGCCAAACACTTTAAATAAAATAGCAATATACTTCTTCAGTGAAGCAGAGTATTTTATTTAGAGTCGTACAAAACAAAGGCAGCCGACCAGGCTAGCCGGGTGGGTAAAGTGCCTGCCTGGCAACCCAAAGGTTGCGGGTTCAATTCCCGCCTCGGGCTTGGATCAAAGTACTGCAAAAACATTGGGAGGTGCATTATGGCCACAGAAGCCTATGCGCCAACAACTACCAAAAAAAAAAAAAAAAAAAAGGCAACTCATGGCAAAGATGCTTCTGCAATATGATATAAGTGAAATAAGTAATGAACTTAGTTTGTTCAATGCTATGTAAGAAAAATAGCTTTCGCCACTGCTTGTAATGATAATGTAATATTTTTTTTATCTCACATTCTTTATTTTCCAAAACTTATTCTTAGATTATAACTCAAAACAAAGAATATGCATTTCTGTAAAATCCACTGATTTATTCCTCATTATTCAGATTCTGACATATGTTGTTTGTTTGTTTGTTATTTGGTTTTTAGGAGCATTAGCAACTAAGGCCATATTGCTCTGGGGTATGTGGTGGTCATTCCCTGACCTTTCTGCATCCTCCGTATTTGTTGGTGACGGGCTTGAATCCCAGTCTAATCAAGAAGCGTGTGCTAGTGCTATGCACTGCTGCTCCTTCCCACCTGGCTACGGAGACGCCCTGACATATGTAAATAAATACATTTCTGAAAGACCATTCACAGAAGAATAAATGACAATTTATTATTCCTAAGAATGAGACTTTTTTTGCAGATTATTTTGATGTTTTTCTTAGATTTTATCTATTCAAGAAAAACAGTTAAAATAACAGCATTACACAAAGAACTTCTCAAAACTCTACACATTTATATGCCAAACCAGCATAATGACATGCATCATACATAGCCACTTACACCAGCTCTCAACAAGCATTCATATTTTGCTTGCAGAATGAATGCTCTCAACAAGCATTCATTCTGCAAGCAAAAGATTGCCAAAATTTCCAAACCTTCAGCAGTCACTGGCAAGAAATGATTTTTTTTCCCTTCAAAAATTCACTACAATCAATTTCAGCTCCTTTTTTCTACTTTAATCTGAGCAACAACCTGCTAAACTGTCTCACAGGAAAAATCTTCTGTAGAACAGCAAAACACTAGAGAAATAAAGTTTACATACTTTTTCTCTTAATTTTTCATCTTTTCAATACAAATGAAGTATGTGCAAAATGGTAGATCAAACTGACTTTACTGAATGCTGAGAACACATCAGCTGAAGGATCCAAAACCACTTTAAATACTTGTGTTCCTCACCAAAGGAAATTATCCTATGGATTTTCATGAAATGGGCAGCAGAACTAAAAGTGCAGAATTACTAATTCCAATACATTAATCTTCCACAAAATGTAAAAATACTACAATAAAATCATTTTACATTTACAACTGTTCTATATTACTTCATAATTAACATTCTTCTCCCTTTCCCATTGTAATAAGCTGCTTTGTTCTGTTAGTGATAATCACATGAGCTCTCGTCAATGTTGTGAGCATATTTTCTCTTTATAAAAGTGTGCTTAATAACATCATGAACACTTTTAAAGGAAACAAAATTAGATTAATAAACGTAGGTGTATCATTAATTTCTTTTTATCTATAAGTGCTATGTATGGTAAAGTAACAGTTTCAAAATAACTACTTTTCCAAATAAAAGTCAATAACTACTGACAATTTTATTAATGTGGAAGAAATCAATGCCAACTTATAACATACACGATTAACATCAATAAACCAAAATGCATTTCTTCTACATACCTCCCACGTTATTTTTAAAAAAAAAAATTATTTAATGTTTTTAAAATTAGAAAAAAATAATTTAATTTTTTCTACATACTTCTAAACACTAAACAAATTACTCAATTCTTCAAAACAAACAATTATAAACATAAGAATTAATTTACAATGACAAATATCTTTTGTCACAAAACACGTATATCACACAAGATATTCAATCCTCAAAATTCAATCCAAAAGTTTTGATTCCCTTTAGATATTCCAATACACACAAACAAGATTAAATCAACTGTAAATTTGCTATTGATTTAATCTTGAACTTAGAAATTACACATACATTGGCATAAAATTAACAAGGTGGACATACTTCGTGCCCACAGCGATACCCGAGACAAATAAAACAAATCAGAATACACTGTATTTTAATTTATCAAGCCTTGTGGTTTCTCTGAGACATACTGAGCACCTTCGATGGTTGCAGCACCATTAAGTGATGAACTGCCTTCAGTTGAATTTGTAACACTTTTGTGACTTAAAGCACACACACATCATCACCTTGATCTGTAGGTTCAAGACTACATCTTGGCATTCAAGTATATCTGTTACAAGCAGTGATAAAGTGAATATAACTTTATCAGTATGACATTTTTATTGCCACTAACAACCTAAAAACTATCCACTTCTTCAGTATTCCTAGCTTTATCTAGCATCTCAATCTCTGAAGATTTCACCAATTGGTAAAGATTCAATATCGGGTACAGCCACCAAAAATGGCGGCGAGGAGAGGAAGGGGGAAAAGCAGTGATTGAAGGGTTTTGACTCCACCCACTCACTGCGTTCCCCCTCCTCTCCTCGCCCGGTGGATGCAAAGTGACACGCAGATGGCACGTGGCACAGCAACGAATGTGGCGGCTGAAAACAAAGAATAAATCCGATAATCAGAAAAATACAAATACCAAAATTCACGTTTCTACGGTTTCGCGAAATGTCACGTGACATTTGAATAAGTCTGATTGAGCTAAAAAGAAGATTAAAAAGGAAAGGGGAAAAGGTAATTTAAACCGAAATTTCGCTAAAAGGAAAGGCAAATAAACTGAACAATTTAAAAAACTAACCCTTTTCTCGACCGCAGGTAATACAGCACAATGTAAAATTCGACCGGGAATTGCAAAAAAGACTATTTCGCAAACATCAATTAACCACGAAGAAACACCACGAAATTGAAAATTGCGCAATAAAAATAAGTTAAACCCAGAACAAAAAAATTATTTTGTAGTTCGCCTTTACTACCTTTAAAAAACTAACCCTTTAAACTAAAATTAAAAAACTAACCCTTTTCTCGACCGCAGGTAATATAGCACAACGTAAAATTCGACCGGGAATTGCAAAAAATACTAATTCGCAAACATCAATTAACCACGAAGAAACACCACGAAATTGAAAATTGCGCAATAAAAATAGGTTAAACACAGAACAAAAAAATTAGAATACATACCTAAAACAAAGGAATACGACAAAAGCACTACAATTCACACCTGCACCCAGCGTGGCTGAACAAGAAAGAAAATCACAAGGAACTACAGAAATTGGGGATATTAGGAATTACTAATCAGTGATTAGTAATGAGAAGGCTCAGAAGAGGAGGAAAGTGGCCATGTCACTTTTATCAGTCGACATTTAAAAATTAATTTAATTTTTTTTTCTGGGGGCTCTGCCCCCAGACCCCCGTCTATGTGGGGACTCCTGCCCCCACACCCCCGGATTTTTTAACTTTACCTTTAATTTACGAATGAAATTAAGACCGATTATTATACAGCAACCACGTGACATCAAAACACTATAAACACGTGCGGCACAAGATGACACACACAACTAACATGGCGCGGCATAAGGTGACACGCACTGCGTGTCAGTTGTGATCGTCTAGACGTCATTGACTCCGCCCACTGGGTGGAGCCGGCTGCCTTCTTTCACTTCGTTCTCATTGGCTGTACCCGATACTGAATCTCGACCCACCAATTTTAAATATATGGGTCTCCTTCTCTATCAAATTACATTGGGATGTACAGTCTGGGTTTTTGTGCTAATACATTGCTTCTGATGCAATTGTACCTTATAACTAGCGATTACTTGTTCACTATGCCACTACAGTGTTACATAGATCACTACTTTCATTACTACTGTTAGCCTCAATTTTCTTTATGACAGACTCATTGTATGTCTCCTAATCATGCAACTTAGTAACAGGAGGCTTATACTCTGTTGGAAATTTATCAACTGGCAAGCTATATTGAGACTGTTTACATTTTCCTTTAACATAAGATTTAACGTTTGTAGGCACAGCTACTTCCTGAGCTTCAAATCTATTCAGTTGAGGTCTACTGAATTTTATTAATCATTTTATCCTGAGTATAAAAGGCTTCTTATGCCTTTTATACTCAGGAGATATACAGTTTAGGTGAAATACCCACCTCTTCAAAAATATTCTATCAGTATTTGGCATTGCATAGATATTCTGTCTGTGTTGATCAGCAACATTACTTTGCGATATGCCATTCGTTATCACACCTAACATTTGCTGCTGTAAACACTGCACTGACTGCAATTAAGACAATGTAACATAACATCATACAAACTTTTAGAGGAAAAGAAATTATTCAACCTTCTTTAATAAGCACAAGTATAATGTTTATGGTAAAATAACAGTTTAAAAATAACTCAACTTTTCCAAACTCAATAACATAACAAAAACAAACTAGATATCACCATTTTTATTCACATGGAAGAAATTGATGCCAACTTACAACATGTACAATTAACATTAATGAAAATGAGGATGCATTTCTTCCGCAGAGAGGACTGGGCCTTTGTTTCTGAGTCACAGCCATATAGGCATGATTTTTCACTAGTAATGACGGAAGAAACAAATGGGTCAGTTTCAGAACATTGGCAGAGACGCTGACATGCAAGAAATCGTTGCTTTCTGTGATCATCAGTTAGGATACTAGATTCAAAATTGGTCAAAACACACTGAATTTTAAAATTTTGTAGTAAAATCAATTAGTAGGTTCCATGTGAAACAAGCAACTGAATCACTGATTTTGAAGTTAAAGGGCAGCCAGAGCAAGGATCATGTTCTATGACAAGTAGCCTCTTTAAACTTTGAAAACCACCAAAAAGTCTTCAAACAACATATAGCATCTTCTCTGAAAGCTGTTTCAGCATTTTGTGGGTTTCTGATGCCACTTTTTTCACCACAAGTCATATCCATTTTTGCAGTATAATAAGACCAGATTGTAGCATGTGTCATTTGTTGTTTTTGCCAATCACATAAAATGATGATATTATCTGAATATATTTTCATGGTAATTGAGAGGCTATGGTAAAGATATTACGTAAAAATAGATTAAAAAGGTTAGCTCCAGAGCAATGCCATGTGGAACAATTCCGCAAATTTTCTGAATATGAGGTAACTTTCCATAACTTTGTGTAATTTGCCTCTGATTTCATAACCATACAAATTTTTAAGCAACAGGATACATTAATCATGTCATATGCCTCAGTTAAATCTAAAAATGCAATCAAAATAAAATTGTTGTTTAAATGTAGGGTGGAGTGAAGAATTCCACAATTTTTTAAAAGTTGAAGTTTTGCTTTTGGACTTTTGATAGACATACAGATTTGAATTCAGAATAGAAAATTTGCTCAAGTAAAAAAAAAAAAAAAAAAAGTTCATGTTTATACTCTGGCACAGCCGCCGGTCAGTGGGGTTTACAATAAATCATAAATACAAACAATAAACATATTTAGCAGTTACTAATGTTACTCTATAATTCTGTTTAATGCAGATTGTATGTGGATAAGCCTGTAATTAAGAGTATTTCAAAAGGGAAACTGCCTTATGAATAGGAATGAGTTCGAAAATGTTTAAGCCACGTGGGCAATTTCCTTCTAACAGCATAACTATAATAGGTTCTGTTAAGAACTTATGTAAGAAAATAATCTTGTTATATTTTATTTTCACCATAGATATTTTGCAATTCTAGAATTCAAGACATTAACAATATCTTGAATGCTAGGGTTGCAAAATCATATGTCTGAACAATACCAGAAGAAATACAAGAACTGTTTAGTCCATTACAGCAATTGTGACTGGTCAGACAGCCTACTATATTCAAGAAAAAAATTTGGCAAAATTGTTTGTCATCACTTCCTGCCTACTGGGCTCCAAGAGCCTACCTATTAATAGAGATAAGTTTATAGAGATAATAACAGAGATGATATGATGATATCATGCCTGAATTTGAAAGATTTCACAATATTAATACTAATTTTAATACATTTCCACTTATAAAATGTTTCTTTGTTGAATGCAATTTATATTGTTCATTTTTATATACATTTGTTATTTTAGATTAAAAAAATTTTTTTTTATCAACCAAGCTTTTGTAAGACTTACTGTTGTTCTCCTCTGGTACTCTTTTCCCATTGCTAAAGCCCTCTCAAATGTGGTACTCCTCTGGTCTATGTCTTTTGCATATAATATCTGTATTAAATATTTCAAAAAATAATTTTCATAATTCAATACACTAACCCTTGATTTAAAGAACCTCAATTTAACAGGCTTCAGAAATAATGGACAACATCCAATGAACCAAGGCTTACGTCAATAGAGAATATAATTTGGTGCCATAACTGCCACAGTTTGATAGTATTTTACATCACTTCAAATATTTTCACAATAAAGCATTGTGCTAGGGAGCCAGGATTTTCTTCATCACCACTTTTCATCAGGCTGCCAAGCATGTTAGACATCAGTAGGAGTCATCTGTACCTATTAGTAAGGGTACTTGATGGCTCTACTGACTCTGAATAAGCTTTAGTCAGTTTCCATTACAACACAGCAAAGTTTCAATTTATATTGTTCTACATTACAAAATAAATGCAGCAAATTATAGCATTAAAACATTTAATTCTTTTTATTTCATAGCACAGTACTTTTTTCATATTATGGCAATGCTGGAAACTATGTACTTCTTTTGATTTTAATGGACAACCAGATTTAGCAGAAAGGCCTTATCACATACAGTCCATTAAATTGAGGTTTAACTACAATAAGATCTTTTAATATTAGACATTTACTAATGTACTATAAAAGTTTTCAAAATCGATATACAGTAATAGTTTGATTAAGCTACATAAATGGGATCTGGAGGGTACTACAATACAGAAATATCAGTGAAAATGCAGCAGTAGTAGTAGTGGCAAATGATGCAAGAAAGCAAGTTAATATAGTGGTGTGGTAACATTAACATCATCAGTCGGTTCCACTGTATAGAATTTAAAAACTGTCTAACACCAATGCATTCACTCTTACGGAAACAAAAGCCTTTCCCCTTGACAGTAGTTATGTCTTTAATTAAATTTCATGTTAATACACTACGATCGCTGCCACCCAATGGGTCTTTTACCTGCAGATTCTTAATGTACATAGAATCACCGCTGATAACCAGATCAAGAGTACTGCTTCCTCTTGTTGCCTCTCTAACACGCATCCAAGAAATCCCCAAAGTCTTGCTAGTGTGTGAGTGACCAACTCACAAATTGTAATCAACACCTGGAAAGTTAGAATTCCCCATTTTGAGATATTCTGATTTTCTGGCCCACTATTTCTCTATATAGCTGTTTGGTATACTCATTACAGCCATTAGGCCTATTATACACTCCTACTCTCAATTTTGTTTTCCCAGTGCTTATAACACACCTAACTGACTCAACATCACCCATGTCCACTGCCTTAGATTTAGTATGCTTCTTAACTAAGAGCATAAGCCCTCCATCACTCCTGTCCTTCCTGTACACATTGTACTCCCCATATTCAAATTCAACATCACTTATGCCTGAGTGACACCATGTCTCTACTAACCCTATAATGTCTGCTCTTAATCACTACTTCAAATTCATCAATCTATTAAAAATTACTCCTAGAATTAGTGTACATGCAAGTATACATTCACATGTTCTTACTTTTATTTACCCTAACACAGCCTCCAGGTCACCCTTGAAGGGTGGAAAAATTATTCCTGCAGTGTAATGAAGTGTTTTTGATGTTGATGTCAAAGGCTGCCTCCAGATCAAAATATAGAATGGCTAATTCTGCTTTATCTCTGAAAGCTTTGAGTGCAAGGTTAGACATTTCTAGTAGATTTCTTATGTGAAGCAGTTAGCCAATGCACAGGGACACTGTAGAGGCTGTAGCGGAAGGCAATGCTTTGTTAACATAGCCAGAATTTAGTTTTCAGTATTTTGAGGAGGGATGATGCTGACAATATAGGCTTGAAGTGTTTGGGGGTGCTGTGGGCAATAACGTCTTCTGTAGAGGTTTGAGGGAGTATTTGATCCATGCACAAGTGAATGTCTGTTGTGAGAGAATAGCATTGAAAGCATGAGTTTAGATACTTCACAATAAAATGCAGCATTGCACTGCTTTCTGCAGATGATGTTGCACGAATGCCATTTATGGCAAAGGTTATGTCTGTAAAAAAATTGGAAGTTCTGTTCGGTCTGCAGAGAATCTAGTCATAAAATTCATCCAATCTTGTAGATCTAAATTTGTAGATAGATTTTCAGAGAAGTTCAGATATGATTTCCCCACCCCCCCATTTCTTTACAGTTGTGTCCAGTGCTTCTTTATTGTTGCTGATTTGTGCCTATTAAAGACAGCCCACGCTTCTGTCTTTAGTGGCAGGTTTATGTGCATTTACATATGTAAATGCCAGTTAAAAATAATGTGATTACAGGAATGTTTAATAACAGTATATGGGAGAGAAACAGGTGATTTTAAAAACTCAGTAATTAAATAAAGAATCTGTATTTGCCAAATTACAAATATTCCATCTGTACACAGCATATCATTTATTTTTTTAATATACCTTCAAGGTGACCATCTCTGTGCAGGCATTCTTCTAATCTTCCAAGTATGTTTCCCATGATACAGCATAGCATCTCCAAAGGAATTCCAGAAATTTAGGATCTTCAATTTTGTGTAGCAATGAGAGTACACCTTGCTTTTTAAATGATTCCATAAAAAAAGTCATATGCTGACAGGTCACATACATGTATAAAAGGCAATTATGAAATCTTAATAGCAGTGCTACTTTAATCAAAAACATAGCTAAAACAAAGTTTCATTCATGATAAATTCATTTAAGTGATCTCTGTAATCCTGAATTTAGAAAGTAGCAGTCAATCATCATCACCAGTGTTCTACCCACCCACTCCTAGTAAGTAAATAAACCAGGAGCAGCTGTCTGTGCAATTTAATGATACTATAATCTCTGCAGCTAAGAATAAAAGTATTATGTATTTATGCCAAAATTCTTCACTCCTGTGAAAACTCATCTAGTAAATCTATTTTGTAGATCTAGTAGATTAATTTATCATTAACTTCCTCGTGAGATGTATAGCATCACTCCACATATTTATTAAGAGAATTCATAGTCTGCTGCTCTCTTACAGAAGTCCCTCACAATTAACAACATTTATGATGACAGCATCGGATCTCCCCAGAGGATGCGGTTATTGTTGACTGGGTGCATGGGTTCTGGGACCGTAAATGGCTCGAGAGCTTGGGAATCTGCTCATCCGATAACAATACTATCAATAGGGACAGAGGCATGCATATGCATCCCCTCTTTGAAATTGTTGTCCTGAGTAAGGATGAGCGGTTCCTTTTGACATGCTCCCAAGCCATTTCCGCTTCGAGTTCGGACTATGCGCTGGTTGAACCACATGTGGAAGCACCGTGAGCCTGCTATTTAAGGAGATGTTGCAAGAAGCTTTGATACTGTTGAGGAAGGAAGCCAACGCTTCCGAAAGCTACAGGTTTTATTACTTTTAATTATGCATATGTTTTATAGTATTTTATTGTAACAATGTTTTAATTCATATTATTTTATTTTATATTTATTGTAAATACAGTTATCACATTTTATTATTTTATGATCAGTTTTTTGTATTAACATTTGGTTTACAGTAATAACTGAACTTAATGGCTGGTGTATGAGTTATCTATTTCGTTGACATGATGACAGTTATTGGCTTCATCTTCCGCGACATTTCTTTTCATCCTGAATGAAACTGCTTCACATCTAAATATTTAAAAACTATTGAGTATGACAAGTTCTTGTAACACCGGAACTAGTTTTGTGCTGTACCAATCTTCCATCAATAGCACCACCTTTAATATATATTCACAGCAGGCATAGTGAAATGGCTGCTCACACTGTTATCTACTAAGAAAACCCAGCATATCTTTCTAACTGCAGTGAGAGTTTTGTTAATAATCAAGGTGCCATTCTTCGAAATGTGCATTTTTTGCAACTGCCTATAACAAATGATATGCTTCCAAGATACTCAGGAACAAACAAAGCAAGCCTATGCTACATAAGTTTGTCTTCTTGAATCACTTTGGCAATACTAAGTAAACTGATGAAGGAAATGAAGGGTAGTACAGTCGAAGCTCTATATAGCGACTCCGTAGAGGAATGAGAAAAACGGTCATTATATCGATTGTTCATAAAATCAACAACAAAACAAGTAAAAGCTTGAACATTTAATGTAATTCTACTAATACAATATAGTATAATCTTATTTATAATATGTACTACAGAATTACACAAGAAAATTATGACTGTAAATTTTGCATTGATTGTAGAGAGTAGTAAGATTACAATTAAATTGGAAATTTCACTATATAGGCTACATACCTATCAAGAGAATTGTTTCATACTTTAAAATAATCCATTCAAACATGCTGTTTCAATGGTAGAGCATGTTTTAAAAGAGAATTATGAAGGTGCACAAAGCAGTTATTTCACTTTTGCAGCTAGGCTGCACTTGAAAAAAAAAAAATCGACACAAAAGTTCTAATCCTTGATGAGCATCTTTCACTAAAACTTCTTGTTCAACCACAGTAGGTTCATCATCTCCATCACTACAAATTTCAGAAGGATACATTACACCTGCAATGAGTTCCTCTACATTTGTGCATATCCTTAAATGTTCAATGTCCACATCCACCTCTCCGTAATCTTTGAAGCTTAAGTTTTCCTGTAAGTTTAGGTGATGACCACATGCTCAAATATTTCTTTCCTATCATTGGACTATTCCTCACAATTAATAGAGAAAGAAGCAGGCAAAACTTCACACAATGCATTATTCAAGGCAGTAAATCCAGCATGCTTGAAGCAGTAAGCAATCGATCACTTTTTCATCAACTTCATCCCATGTGGATGTCGATTTCACATTGAATTTCGTTTTCAAGACAATACAATTTTGTTTAATAGTATTCTTCGGTAGTTCTTTAAACATTGGATTACACCTTGGTCGAGTGGCTGAAGAACTGACGTCATATTAGGTGGTAGGTACTCGACAGTGAATGCACGTGGGTCATTTACTTGACACTGAGGGGTGCATTTATCCACAAATAACAGAATTTTTCTATTCTTCTCACTCACCCTGCGATCTAAGTCTCTTATCTATTCTTCATAGATTTGTGATATCATCCATACCTTGTGGTTTGCTCAATACATATTCGGTAACATCTTCAAACCTTTAAGGCATTGAGGCTTCTGGGATTTCCCAATGATTAAAAGAGGGAGCTTGTCTGTGCCAGACATGTTTCTGCTAGGAGAATGGTAATCCATTGTTTGGCCTTTTTTTCTGCCACTACATTTCTTGCCTTTAAATGTGTTTCATCTGGTAGCAATTAAAAAAAAAAAGTCCAATTTCATCAGCATTAAAGATGTCATTGTGGTCGTATGTCAGCAAAACATTTTTTAAATGATTTTTCTTCCATTCATTTGTAGCATCAATGGCCACAGCTGCACTTTTGCTATACACTTTTTTGAAAGACAGGCCATGACAAGTCTTAAATTTCCAGAACCATCCATCTGAACTTTTAAATTCTTCAATATCGATGAGTAAACAATTCACCCTTAGCTTTTAAAAGATTACCATCTACTGGAACATTTTTTGCACACGTCATCATTAGCCATTCCAAAAGTACCTTTTCAAGATCCAGATACTTTGCCTTTCGTGATCGAATCCTACCCGATATAGCAGATTTCTCTAAACCTTCAATCTTTTTCCGATCTTTCAGAATAGTGAACAGAGTAACCTTAGGAATGCTGAAATGTTTGGCAATGTCAAATGCAGTCTTAGAATGCAAACCATTATGTACAACTTGAAAATCCTCACGTTATCTGTAACTGGAAAAGCTATCTGTTTTCTTGAAGCCATACCAATAAACATACACTCGAGCTAATGAAATGAACTTCTAGCCGATGTTCATTTCATTACCGCACTCCGAGAAAAGAGTGTGGGAAATCTTAACATAAGATTTCTCATGGTCAGGCTGCAAGCTCGTCAGTTACTTCAATATATTTGAAGCATTGTCATTTTTAAGCGTGAATATTGTAATAAAAAAGTAAAAATTCAGATTAAGAGGTAGAAATTTATGGTGGTTATAAGGAAATCCTTTTGCTTTCAAAGTCGGTATAATGAATGTAATATAGCATTAGGTTAATGACAAATCGGCCGGGTCCAACCACATAGGAAGTTATAATGTGTTGGGATGTTGAAAAGAGGGTCGCCATAAAGAGCTTCGACTGTGATATTTCAGTTCCGCAAATTGCAGCATCTGGTGACTAGGCACCTGCGAGGTGACCTCAATGAGGTGTTTAAGGCTTTAAATGGATTGAGCAAGTTCAATGCCAACACATTCTTGCTCAGACTAGACTACACACGTGAGGGGGCATAAATTTAAATTGATTGTTGACACAAACTTTCATCTCTTATTGTGGAAGTGGGAAGTTTGAATAAATTCAAGGTAGAACTAGATACTGGAGTGATGGATAGGCGATGTGGGAGTGGTTTTTTCCCCTTGTTTTGGCTGATGCTTCATAAGCTTGCTTTTTTGCATCATATGCCAATACCACTACTACATGGAACTTTTTCCACTATTTCAAACTTTGTAACATAAAATTAGATGGCCTATTATCCTAATTAATATAAAAGAATTATAAAGTGATTAATATACAAATCAAGATAAGTAACAAAAGAAATAAACATTTCACATTATAATTAACATCTAACACATGGCAGCTGTTTTTTGTAAGGTCGGTGTCCATAGATCTAGTTGTTTTTGTTAAAGTTGGTGGCACAATAGAGCCTCAGATGCAAAATATTGAGACTCTATTACACTTTTCATATATCTAAAAGATGCACGTATTATCTCAAATGACTAATCTGAATGTGTTTAAGGAAGGTGACCAGCTCATCACATTTTGTCTATCCTTAAGAATTTGCTTCATGGTCAAAGAGTAAAGGAAAAAGTTAATTGTCACTCTTTGAAATACAGTGTCTGCTCACTGTATTTCAAAAGAGTGACAAATAACTTCCACCATCACTACGTGTATATTATTAGATGCTTTACTGTAAGTTGACAATGCCAACCAGGGCACTGTGGAGGATGATCTCTGGCAAACAGAAACCAACTCCCATTCTTAGACATTTTAATTACAAAACAAGGCTGAAAAGTGTATAAAGAACACCTATGGGTACTGGCATTATTCTGAATTTCAAGTCATCCCATCCTTACTCATCCAAAGTGAGAGTAAGTCTTATATACTCAGAGCCCTAAAAGTCTGTAGTGGATCTGATTTCCAAGAACTAAAATACATTCAGCAAACAGCCAAGAGGAATTAATATCCAAAAATGAAGGTGCCCCACCACCATTCCTGTGATCAGTAACAGTTGGATATTCATTGAGCATTCAATGGATGATGTATTATAACTAAAAGAATAAGTCTTGGTAGATTAATGAAATGCAATGGTAAAAATGAGGGATAAGTTCACTTTAGAGCAAATTTTCAGTCCAAACTAAATAAAAATTGTCAGTATAAATAAATGCAAATATGCATCTGAAAAAATGATTTAAAAAAAAAAAATTCCCACGCAAGCAGTATTCAATCTCACACTTACCTTATTATGAGAATCTATACGTGCTTGAATCTGACCATCTAAAATCAGCTGCATCAATTCATCCTCTAAAGCAGCAATAGTGGTATTAAAAGCTGCTGCCATCTTATTCATGTCAGCTGAGAGATATGGACTAAAGTACTATAATGAAATAAAAATTGAGAATATACCTTCCTTTTGAATGATTCATATTATTGTTCCTAAACTGCTCACCATTATGATAATATTAAATAGCACTGAATATATACATCAACATCAATCACCTAGATAAAACTGGCACTAAGGATAATTGTAGATTGACATAAAATAAGATGTAATGTGACACAGCAAAATATGTACAGGCAGTTCTCATATTTTAAGTGAAAACACTGTTATGTTTAAGTATATTTTCTCCTAAGAGCAATGCTAAAATTTTGGGTTATACGAGGTACTACCAAAACGTTCCCGAAATTTGAATGTTGCACGGGATCTATGTCTAGTGGGGACTTGCGGCACTAGGTAAAACTGCATGCATCCTTTGTGAATCAGTGTGCTATGTGGCATTGGGCTGGATAGAGTCATTGAATATTTATGCGCAGTTCTTTGGCAGTGTGTTTTGCATAATTTGCGATGGCTGATGTGAGAGAGCAACATGCTTGCATCAAGTTTTATTTCCTTCTTAATGATACAGCAACAGAAACCCATAAGTTGAAACAAGCTTTTGGTGACAATGCTTTAGGCCAGACACAGACCTACTACTGGTTTAACCGTTTTAAAAAAGTTCGAATGTCGGTTGATGACGACAATCGCACTGGGCATCCATCATTGAGCACTACCCTGGAAAATGTTGCAAAAGTTCATGTGGCAATCCGTGAAGACCACATCAAAGGCAGACCATCCACAAAATCTGTGGCATTGTAGGACTATTGGTGTCAGCCTAAATGAACATGAGAAGGATAGTGGCCAAGTTCGTGCCATGGTTACTGAATGAAGATGAAAAGCAGCATTGCATGGAAGCAAGCAGAGATCTTCAAGAATGGGCCAGGAGTGATCAAAACTTCCTTTCTACAGTCGTCACTGGTGACAAGAGTTGGGTATGACCCAGAAACCAAGCAACAATCATCCGGGTGGACGAGCCCATCTTCGCCCCGACTGAAGAAACCCCGACAAGTGAGGAGCAGATGTCCATAAGGAATTCATCCCTCCTGGCCAGACCAGCAAGGCAAATTCTACTGCGACTTCCTGAAGCGGTTAAGGGAAGCCGCCAGGAGGAAACGTCCAAGAGTGGTGCACAAAGAACCGGGTCCATCATGATAACGCACTGGCCCCACCTCTCACTGTGATGCAGTTTTTGGCATCAAACAATACGCTTCCCAAGAATGAAAATCAAGCTGAAGGGTCGAAGATTTAACAGCATAGAGGATATCCAAACCGAATCGTAGGTGGTGCTGAACACTATGACGAAGGACTTTCAGGGCGCATTCAAATCATGGGAGAAGCACTGGTATCAGTGGCAAATAAGACACAGGGTGAATCTAATTTATTTTATAAACACACTTTGGAAACTTTTGGGTAGCGCCATGTATTTCCATCCTAGCAGCCAGATAATTTATCTTTATAAAATGATCCATATTATACTCAGACAAAAATAAACATGAGTTGGGAATAATAAAGAATAATAATAATAAACAATTATTAAATTAGCAACATACCTCTATTATAGCAAAGCTTAATTTCTCAAAACTTACCACCTAATTCATGTGGCTGAATTCACTTAGTTAATATTAGAGCCACGGCTATTGAGTGGTTTGGCAGCACTCACAAGACAATGTTCTTAATGTGAACTACCTGCAAAATTATCATCCATATGACAGTTGAAACAAGTAAAATTTCCCACAAGCACATTAAACATTCATTATGGGAGCTAGAATTCACCCTTTAAAAAATGAAACCATCTTTGCCAGAACCAACTGGTGACGTGTAATGGAAGTCCCATGCTACAACTCTTGATTCTTCCCTTTTCCATATCCTGTGATTTTAGTTAATTACTTACAAGCTAAGAAAAAAGGAGGCATTCTTTTCCTAAGTGAGAATTTTAAGTAGGTTGTTTTAATCTTTGCACATTTTAATTTCTTCATTCTTATTTAACCATATGGAGTAGGAGGTAAGTGTTGAGAAATTAAGCTCTTTGCTATAATAGTGACATGGATGTAACAGTAAAAAGTCATAATTACAGAAGAGGAACAAAGTTCTTAGGGCATTAGCACCCCCCCCCGCCATTCTTTAAGATGCTGACAAAGACTCCTGGGTTTCTTTTGAACAAGGGTTAAACTCAATGATACAGAGCACTAAGTTTGATCCAGAATCCAAAGGCCCCCTCACTGCAGCAAAGTTCTTATCATAATCCTTAACTCTTACCTCATCTTTTATGACTGTCACCATCACCAACATACAAGGAATGCTTAAGGCCAGAATTTCTCAGTGTTTAATAATATCAAGCTTTATGTCTATTGTTATGGTTCTACACTTCTTAGACCCATAATCATCTTCAGCACTTTATTTTCTCTTTATTTATTGGCCATTTTTAATGGGCATACAGATTAAAGGGGGGAAATGCAAGTAATACGCTTGCATTTGTCTCCTTCCATGTTCATATAGGCACCATAAGATAGACTAAATGACTCATGAGTTGATCACCACTAAAAAAAAAGAATATGCTTAGTAATCACTATTTCATAATCACCATTTTCTTTGGATTTAATCCTATAGTTGCAGAAAACTGAATTATACTATTTTCTTGTTTTATTTCTGAAAAAAAGTATTTGGTTTTTCTTTTTTGAAATCTCCTTGCAGTATACCAATGCTTGACCTTTTACTAGACAGTGAGCTGAGTTTCATAAGTGTGGAGCAGTGCTTCATGCTGGAGCATTTATACTGAAGAATCGCTATATTTATACATTCTTCAGAACATTATTAATACAACAGCCAAGTATAACTGATCCAACTCAAGAATGCAAAAATAAAGTGGAACAATGATACCAATTTACTGATTTAGGATAACCAAATTTACTGCATAAATAAAAAAAAATATAAAAATAAAATCACTGTAAAACAAAACCACTGCAGATTAAATAATTAAAAACTAATAAAATATAAAATGGAAGTGATCAAATACAAAATTTGTATTTAATTAATAATGCACAAATGGGTAACCATGTGTATATTATTAAAAAATTAAAAAAGAACTAATACAAATATACAAATTTTTTATATATACAAATTTGTATATATAAAATGATAAGTCTATCTGGTGGAGGGCAATTTTAGATCTGCTGTTGCAGATCTAAACAGCATCTCTGGTTGAATACTTTGTAAACAATAAGCAACTCCATGCCAGTGGAAGATAGCACAAAAAAAAAAAAAAAAAACTTTAACGTTGACAAGTATCAATATTTTAGAAGGAATCCACCATCACTATGCTTGCATGACCAGAGTACAATTTACAAATGGTATCAAAAATTTGTGGAAAACCTCAATCTTGTAAACTTTTGATCATAATTACTACCTTCACAAGATGTGATGCTAATGGGCAGGCGCCCCGTCATGTTGAAACCAAATGTTGCATCCACATTTGCTGGAACATCATCAAGTAACCCTGGTAGAACTTGTCCAAGAAAGATCCGATATTTAGTGGAGTTCATGCAGGATGGTAACAGGTATGGGCCGACTAACCAGTCACTGACCATACCTGCCCACACATTTATTGCGATCTGATGTTGTGCCGCATGGGGGCGCACACCGTGTGGGTTGTTGCGAGCCCACACGAGCACATTGTGCTGATTGAATAAGCCTTCCCGAGTGAAATAAGCCTCATCCGTGAACAAAACATAGGCTAGAAAATTCAAGTCTCGAACACTTTCTTGGAGAAACCACTGCGCAAAAGCCACACGTGCAGGATGATCTTGGGAGAGCAGTAATTGAACCCTTTGGATATGAAAGGGGGTGTAAGGAATCGTCGTGCCAGACAAGCTGTACACTGCAACGAGACACTCCTAAGGCAGAGGCAACGGCACGTGTGCTGGTAGTAGGATTATTCTGGACGGCATTCAACACACTTTCTTCCATGGCGGAAGTTCACGTAGAACGTGGTCTGCCCGCACTACTCCTGTTACCTCTAAATGACCCAAAAATCGCACAAATTTTGATGCACATGCGCAAACAAACTGTGATCTGGTATATGCCTGTCTGGGAAGTGTTCTCCATAAATCGTTGAGCAGCTTGTCCATTGCCCTCTGCTAATCCATACACTAGGTGCATGTCTGCCAGCTCACAGTCCGTATATCGATGCATGCTCTCCGTGCGGAAACTACTGCTTGAATGAGTAAACCAGAAATTTTCCTTCTTGCAACTGATGAACAGCGCCATGTACCGACTTATGGTGACGTTTCCGGTTATGGGTTCCTATGCGATTCACATTCCTTTAGATGTTACCTACCTCCCCTAAATGTTTGTACCAATATTTTTGAGACACCCTGTATATGTTTATCACCATATGTTAAATCCCAAGAAGATTTAGAAGTCAGGTGATCCCCAGTAAGGATCGCTGAAGATGGCATTGGTCAGTAGACTGTTTGTTTTTTTTTTTTTTTTTTTTTTTTTTGCAAGAAATAATACAGGACTGAACTTTAGAAGGAATAAAATATAAAATTACCTAAGTATTATCTATATGTTTATCCCGAGAAGATTTAGAAGTTAGATGATCCCAGTAGAGATCGCTGAAGATGGCACTGGATAGTAGACTTTTTTTTTTTTCCAAGAAATAATACAGGACTGAATTTCAGAAGGAATAAAATTACCTAAGTGTTCATCACCCCATTAGAGAATTACCAATTCCTTAAAGAATTTAAGGACTTGGTGTTTATTAGATCAGAATTTAAGGAATTGGTGCTGAATGTACAAGCTGAAGCTGCCTGTACAATGCAGGGTTTCTCAAACTGGAAATGGAATGTATTGGAAAAACTATAGAAAAAATTCCCAATTAGTCGAGAAGTTAAACTACACACAGCCATTTACCTTCATCTGCACTGAGCATTTAAAGAGAAAACTGGCTCCATAGCTTAAAATAAGGTGGAAGCTTGCGTAGAAGGCCTTTATGCCAAACACACAATCAAAAGCCTTAGAAATCAAGGGCAACTACTTTAGTTTTACCAAACGTTACAGCTAAATTTTTCTGATGACTAACATAAAGCAAGATATTACTAGTGGATAGACAGTATTGGCAATCACTGATTAGATGGAAGGTTTCAAGATGAGGTAAAAAAAACAGTTGGCAGCAGTTAGAGGGATTTCTCTCCTTCCCCGGCAAATCTTCACCAGTTCATTCCTTTACATTACGTTATTACAGTGGTTTTCAACCGGGGTGCCGCAACACCATTCTTGGGTTCCCTATAATTTGGGTTTAAGTTACTTAAAATTATTTAATTTTATATTTTTTTGAAATTTATATATTTATTTCATTACAGAAAGGGTACAATATCCATTGTACAGTATCTTTTTAATTTTGTGGTGATCTATAATTGATCTTTATTTAGTATCTCTATATAAAGAATAAAATTATTATATAGATACATATTAAAAGGTTGAAAACCACTGTGTTAGGTGTTTCTTTTGGCCTAGGGGTGCCGTGAAAAAATTACTGAGACAGTAAGGGCACCGTGAACCGAGAAAGTTTGGGAACCTCTGTGCTATTAGCAGAATTTGCCTAAAAAAAAACTTCTATTTTTCTAGTCTTTTTTGCCACAGTTCTGTTTTCTGTATCTTTCTCTCTCTCTCTCTCTCAGCACTCGTCTTTCCATGCCTTTACAAACTCCATCCATCCACACCTCCCTTGGTCTTCCTCTCTTCCTGGTGCCACCCAAGTCATAATCATTTTTGGAAGTCTATCCACCATTCTTTTGGTATGTCTATACTACCTCAGCTTTTTTGTTTCAATTACCCAGATTATATCAGTTTTCACTTCCATCATTCATCGAATCTGTTCATTTCTTATTTTCTCCAGTCTTGATTTTCTTGCTGCTCTTTTCCATTAGTCCAATTCTGTTGAAAGCAATTTCCCCTATTGTCTTTTATTCACTGTCCGTGTTTCTGCCTCATAGAGCATAATGCTCTGTACTATTGTTTGGTAGATAAGTCTCTTTGTCTTACTGAGTATATTTCTACTGTACAGGATTGCATTCAGCATACCCATCACTTTTCTTCCATCGCTAATTCTCTTCTCAACCTCCTGTTTAGACAATCCATCAGCCTGTATTATTGATCCTAAGTATTTAAAGTTATGTACTGTTTTAAGTTTATATCCTTATATCTCCAGAACTTCTTCTGCTTTCAATGTTAAGTCCATCTTATCATAATTTATCTTTAATCCCCATATTCTATGTCTCCACCAATTTCCTGCACATATACTCTGTGCCATCCATGTCTTGTGCTACTACCACCTGATCATCAGCGAATAGTAAGTTGAATATGTACACATTGTCCTCAACAGGCATACCCATATTGTTGCATTTTCTTGATGTGGTGAAACCCATGTTTAGTCTCTAGAGCAAAGTTTCTGGCATTCCCCCCATACTTCTCTTTCAACCCATGCATGGTACTAAGTACTATAGGTTTTGACACCTTTCGTATTTGGGGTTTCCATAAAAAAAAAAAAAAACAAACCCATTCTCTTAGACATATATATAGATCTTAAAAGAAGTTGGTGACATACAGCAGCCCAGCAGAAGGCCCTTTGAAGACAAACTCTTGGGATAGTCTTTTCCCCATTTTGACTCTACATATGTTGTTCTTATACATGGTCTAATTGATATTTATCAGTGGTTCACTGATAGATGCCCACTTTAAAGCTTCCCATAGCAGTTTTCTAGGCACATTGTCATATACCTTTTCTAGATCTACGAAGGTCATCCCAAAATCTTGACATTTTCTCATACTTTTTTCCAAGAATTTGTCTTAGTGTGAATATATGGTTTACACATGATCTGCCTGCTGTAAAACCACATTGTTCTTCTGCTCCCTAGAATTCCTTTTCCAATCGACTTCTTATAATCCTTCCCATGGTTTTCATAATGCAGTTTATTATGCAGATACCTCTATAATTTGAACAAGTTTACCTGTCTCCTGTTTTTTAAAAATTGAGACCATATACCCCAAAGTCATTTCCTTTGGTATTTTATTTCCTTTAAATATACCACATGATTAAAGAGGCCTGTGTGCCCTAGATTCATTATTAATATTGTATTACTGCGGACATAGAGCGAAATGGAGACAGAATAAATGATGACAAGTTTAATAATAGGAAAAAAACACATACATACAAAAGCTTTCGGTTAATTTGTTAACCTTCCTCAGTCAAATTGACAGTTAAGAGTGGAACATGAGGGCATGTACTGCGTGATTAATTGTTGGATGTTGAAGCCTGTGGCTGTGATGCATGTGGAAGTTGCCAATGTTTGTCATTCATCAAAATGGTCGCTTCGATGATAGGGTGGCCAAGACATCCACTGCTCCTATTGACCGAGGTATTAGTGCAATGTTAAACGACTCCAACCAGGTGCGTCGTCGGTAGTGGCGGGACCTACCTACAATCACGACATTGCAGTGTGGGTCAATGTTGTGGTGGGTTGACCAAACGTGTTCGGCAACAGCCGCGTGTTCTATATCCGCTAAGCAGATTGCTCTTTCGTGTTCCGAAAGACGTTTTCCGAGTCGTCTCCCAGTTTCCCCAATGTAGCAGCTAGTGCAGTCACGGCAAGAGATAGGGTAGACTAGACCACTTTGTAGTAAGGTGGGAACCGGTGTTTTCACTTTAGAGATGAGGGATTGTAACTTTTTGCCTGGGATTGTACGCATTTTATCACATATGATTTTAGGACCCTAGAAAAGTGTTGTGATAGGTTTGGGTAGTATGGGATAAAGGCATTCGTGGTTGAGTCATTACCTTGGATGTTCCTGTTGGTCGCTACATAGTCATGTGTCTGTAGGTCACACCTGTCAAGGATATTGGTGGGATAGCCACACCTCGCAAGATCTGCCTTGACCTTAGCATCAATGCACCTCTCATCTACAGAACTAGAGTAGGTCCAGGCACGAGTTAGCAAGGTTCGTGCAGTGGCAAGAAGATGGCTACCTGCATGTGCTGACCGGAAGTTGGTAAATTGGCCAGCACACATTGGTTTACAACAGACAGTTGTCTTCAAGCACATGCCCTCGCGTCAGACAAGGGTGTCTAAGTATGGTATGGTATGGTGCTGTCCGATTCTAGCTCGATGGTGAATTTTATGAAAGGTGACAGAGAATTGAGGTGGTCTAAGACTCGGTCACCCAAATTTCTGGGGATAACCATAAACACATTCGTAAATGCACGACCCTCTAATTCTTCCAAATATTTGCGTGACTGAACTAACTGGGGAACCCATGGCTGTGCCATGCACCTGTTGGTAAATGGAGTCGTTGAAGTTTTGCTAACCTCCTCCGTCCACAAGTAGTTTTCCTTATGTCTTCCCTTATCTTTGCAACTCAGTACCTCCTGTGCTACCTTTTTTATGTTTTGTGTCAGATATTCATAAATATCTGTGCTTCCTTCAAACTCTTCATCCGTTTCATGGTCCATTCTCTGAACATAGAGTCCTTATACTTTCATCATGAAGCAACTCAATATTAAATTTTTTTTATCACGCACTCCTCTTCCTTCACTTCTCTTTGTTGTACTGTATCCCTGTGTCTGTGTTCAAGGAGTTTTTGCTCTGACATGATAGTGGTCTGATCCACAATCAAATCCTCTGTACACTCACACATCATTTAATATAACTGAACTTATTTGTTTTGATATGACATAATCAATGATAGATCTACATGGCTTAGTTGTTTGAGTCCATGTAAATTTGTGAATATTTTTATGCTGAAAAAATGTGTTATTGATTATAAAATAGAATTGTCCACATAGCTCTATTAATCGATCACCATTGCCATTTTTTTCTTATTCCCCAAATCTTCACACCATCTAGACTTTGATCTTCCCGTCCTATCCTAGCATTCATATCTCCCATCATGTAAACTTCCTTTCTTCTTAGTATAGATTCCACAGTCTCTCTCAGTGTGTCCCAAAACTCATCTTTCTCTTCACCTGATTTGTCATTAGTTGGAGCATATGCATCGATTATTGGAACTTCTCTTCCATATATCACCAGTTCTATCACTATAACTCTTTCATTCGCATATCTCCAACTTCTTATCTTCTATTAGCAGTTTGGACTATTGTAAATTCTGATCTTCTAGTCTAAAAAAGTATGTCACATGCTATGGTTTACTAAAATTACTTTGTAACTGAATATACCACAATTTACAAATAAAGTAGTTAGTTTCCTCCTTAGATGTAAATGTTTAATTCTGCAAGTTTTCTGCTTGGAATATTTTTTACTGCATCTCTAGCTGAGGGGAGAGATTGTGAATCTATACAGTAATTAATCTCGGATGAGTTGTGTTGGTTATAAAATTTTCCCTGTAACTGAACATCTATAGAAGAGGGCATAGTAGCTTAATGGTTTCTGAATTTTATGCAATGGCACCCTGATTAGATTAGCAAAACTTTTATTTCACATTCTCTTCTTCAATTTGTTTAACTGAATTTGTTAGCAGGAACATTCATTTGCAGCCCCTGTCAACATGCCTCATACTTTGAAAACAACTGCAGTAGATAGTTTCTCTCTAAGAGGTACAGACTTTTGTCAGTTTCTATCATGAAATTTATGTTTGCGAAAAACTGCATCTTTTTAATATCTGGCTTGGAGGCGTGATCACATCCACGTTATATCCGAACACAGTATAATGAGAAGCAACATACTGAGGATGCATTATATTATAATGGACAAAGATTAGAAGTGAGTATTCAACTACTTTTCTGTGTTTCTTCCAGCATTTATGCATTTTTAAACTGGTAATCTGGTTATAATGAAAATTTTTTAAATTAATTTTTACAAATTTCTCAACTCTCGTTATAAGTCTTTTACTACAGTTTATAATTTTTTTTCAAAGTTTATATTATCAACAAAAGAGATTTTAAAAAGTTATATAATGCTATATAAATAACATTACTGAAAACACTTACTTGAATTAGTGCTCTGTTCCTAATTTGTGTATATAATGTATTAACATGAGGTGCCAAATACATATCAAGAAGTAGATTATCCTTTAAAAAAAAGAAAAACCTTTTTCAAAATTCCCAATTTTTGTTATTAAGAAATATTCAAAAACAATTTTTTTTTTTTCATTATGTTAATTCTTTGAAGTAATGTTATCTTTTACTACACCAGAAGTGGTATTTAACCAAGTCACTTTATATTAGATGAAAAATTAGAGAAACTATTGCTATAATAGTTGAAATTATAGTAACTGTTGCATTTACATTCTGGAATATTGCTCATCAATTACGGTAATTATCTTCATGGTTCATATTAGAAAAAATTCCACTTGATGTAGTCAAATCCCTTTTTGGCATACAATTACTAAAACATCAAATAAATATTATATTTTATTTATTTTAATAAAAAACCTCTATAGAAAGTAAAAAATACATTATATTCAATGTACTTTTTATGCAAAGAAAGGTACATTCAATATAACATATGCTTTATTTTTTAAACATCACATTTCAAATTAAGGGAAGTAAAAAACGCAAAACTAAAATAATTACAAACCACTTGGTTTGTCAATTTCTTTTTGACTTGTTACAAACTAGTGGTACCTGTTATATAAAGTTCTATAATTATTGTAAAATACTATATAATAATTATAGTTTTTTTTTTTTTTTTTAAATATAAAAATAAGATTAAATTTTAAATATTATTTCAATTGCCCTATACAGACTTCTGTTGATTACAATATGGTTTACATTGATACATATCCAAAATTGTAGCTTTACTATTATCCAGCAGTTTTTTCCTAGACTGATGGAATGCTCAGTTAACCAGAAAATTTAGGTATATGGGAGAAAATGAATAAAACTGAAATAACACGATGTGGCTTGTTCAGTGTGTGCACAAGAAAACAAATTATATTGAAATCTGTTCTGAAAAACACCTGCACTTAAAGAAAATCTTCAGAAAAATTTTAACCATATATAGTATTTCAATATGCAAAAACAATATACCCTATATGGGCTATTAATGGAGGCCACCTGCAAATGTAGACTACCACAAAACATTATAACCTTCTACATGACTCAAGCTTCTTAGATACAGAGGGTTCTCTGACTCATCATTCAGCATAGACTGTATAGTTGTAAAACTCTTTGCTGGCATTATCTCATCACTGGTACTTTGGGAAACCTACACAAGGAGGAACTCAGAGGCATGCCTTAGAAGTGCTCCAACATGACTTTATTTATTGGATAGTGCTTCCCCTCTAGGCTGTTATCAAAGTGCACTAGTGACAGGAATTATCAGAATCAAGTTGGGGCACCTTTTGACCTATTGAAAGCTTTTGACACTTGCGCATGGAAGACTATTGTACAAATTGGAGCAGAATGGTATTAAGGGTAAGTTGCTACAATGGATAAAAGGATGGTTAAGTGGGAGAAGACAGAGGGTGGTAATCAATGGGTGCTGCTCTTCTTGGACTAATGTTATTAGTGGGGTCCCACAGGGTTCGGTGTTAGGTCCACTGTTGTTTTGTATATTTATCAATGATATTGATGAAGGTATATCAGGCTTAATGGCGAAGTTTGCAGATGATACAAAGGTTGGCAGGGTTGTTAATGACAGTAATGGCAGTGTGCTACTGCAACAGGATCTGGATAATTTGGGCAGATGGGCTAAGAAGTGGCAACTGAAGTTTAACCTTGACAAATGCAAAGTACTGCATATGGGTAGAAGTAACCCCAGAGAAACGTACCAACTGTGTGGTACTACACTTAAGGTGGTAGAAAATGAAAAAGACCTGGGAGTAATTGTGCAGGCAGATATAAAGTTTTCCGAGCAATGCAGGCAGGCTGCCAGGGCAGGTCATGGAGTTTTGTCAATGATATATAGGAATTTTGCTAGCAGGGAAAAAGGAGGTGATTGTCCCTCTGTATAAGGCAATGGTCAGGCCATGCCTTGAGTACTGCGTACAGGTCTGGAGGCCTCATTTTAGGAAGGATGTAGATTTACTTGAGCGTATACAGAGAAGGGCAACAAGATTGGTGAGGGGAATGAAGGGATCCTCTTACCAAGAGAGGCTTAAGTTCTGCAAATTGCAATGGCTAGAGACTAGGCACCTGCGCAGTGATCTGATTGAGGTATATAAGGCCTTGAATGGGTTGAGCACGCTGAATTCTGATGGGATTCTTCCACTTGTTCAGATTACGAACCTAAGGGGGCATAAATTCAAATTAAGAAAAGACAGATGTAGAATAGATGTGCGGAAATTTGCCTTTAGCCAGTGGGTGGCTAATTGCTGGAACAAACTTCCATCTGTCGTTGTGGAAGTTGATAGTTTGAATAAATTTAAGGAGGAACAGGACAGGCATTTGGAGGGAATGGTGTGATTTTTTTTTTTTTTTTTGGCTGATGCTGCATAAGCTCATACACTTGCTTTCTTGCATCACATGCCACTACTACTACTACCTCCCAACTTTCTCCAACACCAAGGAAGAATGTTGTGTTCAATTCAAGGTTATTTGATAAGATTACTTGGAATGGAAAGAAATAAGATTAAAAGTTATTATATTATATAACATATTATATAACTGGTTCTTTAAAGCTATTTAAATTATGTGCATTTTTTTATTGAATATACAGTCAAAAAAAAAAAAAAAAAAAAGCCTGCCAAGAGTGCATAGCACGTGTTCCTTGAGTGGACTGGGGTTCAAGCCCGTGACTACTAAATACGATAAACATTTGTACTGACGTGACGATTTATTGTAAACTCTACTGACTTGGTTGTCATGCCAGAGTATAAACAGAAAATTTAATTTAAATTTGGTTATAATGAGCATCAAGGGACTGACAAAAAAGTACAAATTTGAATAGTACAAAATTCGATTTGGTGCAAATTATAAAATGATACCAGAACTTATTTAATAAGAGTCAAAATTTGGTTAATAAAATTTTTTATTCCAAACTGCGCCAAAAATTACACGTGAGTTATCGATGACTCCGCATTGCACCAACCAAACTCACTGGTCAGTCCACACGTGGATATTGTCATGTAAAGACATGCTGCAGCTTGTTATCCTATATACATGTACAGTACTGTATTATATTTTAAATTTTAATAAACCACCCTTAGCAAATATGGACAAATGGAAGAATACTTGCAGTGCAAATAATGCAAGCGCAATAAAGAGGAGGCTTGTTGTTACATTAGAGCAAAAATTTGATATAATAAAATGAAATGCACGTAGTGATAGCAATTCTAAAATAGGCTGAGATGTTGGAATGCATGAATATACAGTACGGAATATTATAAAACATGCAGATGAAAAAAGGAAAAAGTAAAGTTGTATCAGCTTTTTGTGGCTTGCAAACAACTACGTGTATTAGGAATAGAAGCATTACAATGATAGAAATGGAGTGTCTCTTATCATCCGTGTGGGTGGAATACTGCAACCAAAAACGTATTCCTCTAGCAAAGCAGCAATTCAAACCAAAGCTTTGAGTCTCTTTACAGCAGTGAAAAAAAACGGAGTTCATGCAGAAACTGAAGAAATTTTTATTGCAAGCAATGGTTGGTTTGACCGTTTTAGAAATCGAATTCAATTGCATAATGTTAAAATTACAGGCGAGTCTGCATATGCAGATAGAGAAGCTGCAGCTAAATATCCTGATATTTTGAAGAAAATAGTGGAGGAAGGTGGATAAACAGACCAACAAATTTTTAACTTTGATGAAACCGGTTTATTTTGGAAAAGAATGACTTCCAGAACTTATATTTCCAAAAAATAAAAAAGTCGACCTGGATATAAAGTGGCTAAAGATTGTTTAACACTTTTATTGCGAGGCAATGCAGAAGGAGATTTCAAATTGAAACCAATGCTTGTTTATCGTTCATTGAATCCTCACACTCTTAGAGGCTACAATCAGCAGTCACTTTCAGTTTTCTGGCATTCAAATAGTAGCGGCATGTTATGCAAGAATTTTTTTTTTTTTTTTTTTTTTGGCTAATGCAAAAAAAAAAAAAAAAAAAAAAAAAAAACAAATAACACCATTCCATCCAAATGCCTGTCCAGTTCCTCCTTAAATTTATTCAACCTATCAACTTCCACAACGACAGATGAAAGTTTGTTCCAGCAATTAACCACCCACTGGCTAAAGGCAAATTTCCTCACATCTATTGTACATCTGTCCTTTCTTAATTTGAATTTATGCCCCCTTAGGTTCGTAATCTGAACAAGTGGAAGATCCCATCAGAATTCAGCGTGCTCAACCCATTCAAGGCATTATACACCTTAAATCAGATCACCTCGCAGGTGCCTAGTCTCCAGCCTCTACAATTTGCAGAAATTAAACCTCTCTTGGTAAGAGGATCCCTTCATTCCCCGCACCAATCTTGTTGCCCTTCTCTGTACATGCTCAATAAAATCTACATCCTTCCTAAAATGAGGCCTCCAGACCTGTACGCAGTACTCAAGGCGTAGCCTGACAATTGCCTTATACAGGGGGACAATCACCTCCTTTTCTCTGCTAGCAAAATTCCTATATATCATTGACAAAACCCCATGACCTGCCATGGCAGCCTGTTTGCATTGCTCAGAAAACTTCATATCTGACTGCACAATTACTCCCAGGTCTTTTTCATTTTCTACCACCTTAAGTGTAGTACCACACAGTTGGTACGTTTCTCTGGGGTTACTTCTACCCATATGCAGTACTTTGCATTTGTCAAGGTTAAACTTCAGTTGCCACTTCTTAGCCCATCTGTCCAAATTATCTAGATCCTGTTGCAGTAGCACACTGCCATTACTGTCATTAACAACCCTGCCAACCTTTGTATCATTTGCAAACTTCGACATTAAGCCTGATATACCTTCATCAATATCATTGATAAATATACAAAACAACAGTGGACCCAACACTGAACAATGTGGGACTCCACTAATAACATTAGTCCACGAAGAGCGGCACCCACTGATTACCACCCCTGTCTTCTCCCACTTAACCATCCTTTTATCCATTGTAGCAACTTACCTTTAATATCATTCTGCTCCAATTTGTACAATAGTCTTTCATGTGCAACAGTGTCAAAAGCTTTCCTGAAATCCAAATATATGATATCAAAATTATTTTTTGAATTCAGTTCCTTTGTAACCACAAATAAGAAAGAATGGGTGAACATTTGAAGACTGGTTTTCAACATATTTTTGCCCAGCTGTTGAAAATGCAGAAGGATATTTCAAATTGAAACCAATGTTTGTTTATCATTCATTGAATCCTCGCACTCTTAGAGGCTACAATCAGCAATCGCTTCCAGTTTTCTGGTATTCAAATAAGAAAGAATGGGTGACTAAAGCTCTTTTTGAAGACTGGTTTTCGACATATTTTTGCCCAGCTGTTGAAAATTATTGCAAAGATAACAATACTGCTTTTAAAGCATTATTGATTTCAGATAATGCCCCTGGTCATCCAACTATACTTGGTACATAGTGTGAGAATGTAAAAGTCATTTTTTTTTTATCAGCAAACACATCTTTATTGCAGCCCATTGACCAAGGAATAATTGCAACATTTAAAGCCTACTACCTAATAGTGGAGGAAGGTGGATAAACAGACCAACAAATTTTTTAACGTTGATGAAACTGGTTTATTTTGGAAAAGAATGACTTCCAGAACTTATATTTCCAAAAAATAAAAAAGTCGACCTGGATATAAAGTGGCTAAAGATTGTTTAACACTTTTATTGCGAGGCAATGCAGAAGGAGATTTCAAATTGAAACCAATGCTTGTTTATCATTCATTGAATCCTCGCACTCTTAGAGGCAACAATCAGCAATCGCTTCCAGTTTTCTGGTATTCAAATAAGAAAGAATGGGTGACTAAAGCTCTTTTTGAAGACTGGTTTTCGACATATTTTTGCCCAGCTGTTGAAAATTATTGCAAGGATAACAATACTGCTTTTAAAGCATTATTGATTTCAGATAATGCCCCTGGTCATCCAACTATATTTGGTACATTGTGTGAGAATGTAAAAGTCATTTTTTTTTATCAGCAAACACATCCTTATTGCAGCCCATTGACCAAGGAATAATTGCAACATTTAAAGCCTACTACCTAAGAAGAATTTTCGCACAGGGAATTGCTCAGACAACAGGAGACAATGCAAGAAATAATAGACATTGGAAGACAGCTTGTTTTAGATGAACTGGACACTACAAATGTCTGTAGCTTGCTCAAATCACACTCGGAAGAAATGACTGATGGAGACCTTAATTTATATCAACAGCATGCGTTTGAAGAAGCTGGTAATGCTGATGAAGCAGACAATGTGCAAATGAAGAAGTTCACCATCAAAGAATAAAAAAAATATTTCAAATTCTGGAAACTTTAAAACAACAAGTTATGGATGCTGACCCCAACATCGACCGAAGCATGCAAGTTGGCAGAGATATAGATAAAGTTTTCAACAACTACAAGCGCACGCATGAAGACTAAAAGAAAGAGAAGACAGTTCAATGTAGCCTGCTAAAATATTTCGATAAAATGTAATAACGTTTTCTTTGCTTAGTTTATAATAAACTTGAATCAGAAATACATTTTTAGTATCCTTTTGTAATATATATGTTAATAAACAGATAAAAAAATTTGGTTAAAAATTTTTATTGCACATTTTCATTAGGGTGGGACCAATTATCATACTTTATGTGTTATGATAGCTTTGAATAGTAAGAATCTCACGTACATGATCACGCAGAATTACGTACACCAGACTCGTGATACATGATCATTCCCAGCTGACTTGTGCTATCTGGATATCACCATTCTTCTTTTTCTTGGTGATTCCCTTTTGACTCTCTCTCTCTCTCTCTCAGGGTAACTTGGGAATTTTTTTTTTTTTTTTTTTTTTTTTTGGCTGGTGCAGCATAAGCCTCAGGCTTCCTTGCACCATATAGCTAATAATAATAATAATAATAGTAATAATAATTGTAACCATCAATATATATATTCTGATGTACACCATTCACAGAATTAGCTGATGAAGAGGCACTTCGCTTCGAAACTATGTATTTTACATAGTTCGCTTCGCTACTATGAATTTTAACGCTTTTATAATATTATATTTTAACTCTTTTATCTTATTGTATTTTAACGCTTATCTTATTTTATTTCTGTTTTATCTTATGTATATATCATTTTATTTTAATAAATTTATTTTAACCAATTAGTCGGTTGTCACAAGAAACTTGGATGATATAATGCAACTCGACACACAAAGCCTGTTTTCTAATAGTAAGAATCTGTTTAATACGATGGTTTTGCAGGATTCATTATTTGTACTAATCGAGGCTTTGCTGTACACCTTACTGCTTGTCACCATCCTTTCTAATAATCTGCATTTAATTTTGCACAATAAATTATTACAGAACTTGAAGAGAGGTGTGCTTGCAGTGTGAAAAATTATTGATTCATCAATCATTGATCCTTGTTCTATATATTCTTACTATTTCTTCAATAAAAATGTTCTCTCTCTCTCTCTCTCTCTCTCTCAATTAAATTGATTTAATCCAGAGCATGGTGTGAAACTGCATGCGGCCAACCAGTTGGTTTTGTGTGGCCAATGAGAGTATTCTTCCATCTCCCAAATGTGTGTTATCACTCTTCTCTTTAAAACTAGAAGCAAATCAACAAAAAACACTTCACAAAAAAGTACCCTTTAAATATTGCATGAAATTTTCAATTGACTTCATGGTATGTCTAGTAAAATCTAGTAAATAACTTCTTACTAGATGCAATCTTTTCTTTATAATTTTGGTATGTAACTTTACAATAAATTAAATTTAAATACAGGAAGTCCTTGTTACTTTTTTTTTTTTTTTTTTAAGGAGCATTAGCAACTAAGGCCATATTGCTCCGGGAATATGCGGTGGTCATTCCCCAACCTTTCCGCATCCTCCGTATTTGGTGGTGATGGGCTCGAACCCCGGTCTAATCAAGAAGCGTATGGTATGCACTGCTGCTCCTTCCCACCTGGCTACGGAGGCGCCCCTTGTTACTTGTCTCCCCATTGTTTGTTGTTTCGTTAATACATCATTGCTCATCTAGCAAGGGCATACCTCAGTCCATGATAACTTACATCCAGAACCACTGCTACAAAATCAGTTTGCTTTGTGTATTTATTGAAAATTTATCATAAATTTCATGCAACCTTAAATGTTAATTTCAATTATTAAAATGTCTTTAGTAATAATTAAAAAAAAAAAAAAAAAAAGCTAAAAATATCTTCAAACATTTTAATATACTTCTTACCCATAGTTTTGTGTTAGAAAAGAAAAGACTAAAAAACATTACTCCAATGGCCATTGCATGAGACTCACTCATGCTGCCAACTTCAGTGAGATTTGCTTGCGGTGGGGAAAAAAGAAAAAAAAAGCAGAAGTCTTTAAGAAGTGCTGTACAAAATGCTACTTCCACAAATGCCATCAAGGTAACGAGAAGCAAAATTATGGGAAGGATGGATAACCATTAACCATCTGAATTAAAAATATGAATCACCAAATATACCCATTAGTATGATGACAATTATGGACAAGGCACAAGTTTACATATCAAGAAATTGGCAAGTGAAAAAAAATTCTTTTAATGCAATTTCCTGTTACAAAGAACTTTACAAAGAGAAAGAAAAGCAAATAAAATGAGTGAAAAATCAGTTCTTCCTCTATGAAAAATAATGCAGCATATCTGGGTTCTTGCAGAAATAAACTGCAGACTTTTTTAAAATTTATTTGTAGCTTACATCACATGAAGTTTTATATTAAGGAGAAAAACAGTTGGTCACTCAAGGACACAAATTATATATGAGAGGGCAAGGCATTTTACAGGGATGAGATACCCATGAATAGAAGGGGAGCAAGAATATTTGCTGATGCTATCGAGGCAGTGATAGGTGGGTCGGAAACTGATAGCTTGAGGGGATACACAGACTAATAGTTTAACTAGAACCGCAGGCAGAGGTGAAAGTGATTCTTGCATGCTACTATTGGTATATACATCAGCCTAGAAAGCAAGGTGTCTGGGATTTCAGACCCTGCTCTGGGTCATCATGGAACATATGGCTTCGTTAGGGTAACTAAGAGTAAGAACACATGCATGTACACTAATGCTAGGAGCATTGTTAATAAATTTGATATACTGATTAAGTTGTTGAATGCAGAGACACTGTAGGAATAGTGGAGATGTGGTGTTGCTCAGACATATGTGATGCTGAATTTGAATATGGGGAGTACAATGTATACAGGAAAGACAAACAGGACAGGAAAGGGAGGTGGAGTAGTTATTCTTCCTTAGTTAGGAAGAATATTAAATCTAAGGCAGTGCATCCAGTTGTCATGGGTAACAAATGCAATGTTGAGCCAGTTTGTGTGATATAGGCACTGGGAAAACAAAATTGAGAGTAGGAGTATGTTATAGGCCTAATGACTGAACAATATACCAAAGAGTTATACAGGGAAATAGAGTGGGCAAGCAAATCAGAATGTCTCATAATGGGGGATTTTAACTTTCCAGATGTTGACTAGAAGTTGTGGATTGGCCATTCACATACACAAGCGGAAGCAATACTCTTAATCTGGTTAAGAGCAGTGGTTCTTCATACATTAAGAATCTGCAGGTAAAAGACCCACTGGATGGCAGCGATCACAGTGTACTAATGTGGAATTTAATCAAAGATATAACTACTGTTTTTGTAAGGGTGACTACAGTGGTCTCAGACAGTTTAAATTCTGTGCAGTGGGACCAACTGATGTATTACTAACAGCAAATTATAAATGGAAGTATTCAGGGAAGTAATCAAAGAAGTTACTAGGCTTTTTATACCAACAAGGAAATATTCTTCAAGGCTTAATGGATGACAGATGAACTACTGAGACACATGGCAGAGAAGAAAAGTTCATGGAATACATATAAATTATCAGGCGATGCCAAGAAAAATAGCAAAGACTCTATGCTCATATTAACAGTAGAAGGAAGGGGTCAAATAGCATTGGTCCACTTGATGTTCATGGATTAACTGTTGATGACTCTGCTCAGGATGCAGACAAATTGATTTAAGAATTTTGCATTTACATTCACACATGAGGAATCCTTTAGGGTAGGAGATGCCAGAAGTTTATCAACTCTAACAAGGAGCTAAATGACTTTGTGATAACTGAAAAGAAAGTGGAGAAGAAATAACTGGGGATGGACTTAAGAGGAACCTGGGGAGGATGGATTGTATCCAATTATATTAATGAAGGCAGCAAACAGGTAAGCAAACCCTTAGCCATAATTATGGGTTCAGGGGAGATTCCTATGGACTGGAGAAGTGCTAATATATCTCTAATTCATGGGAGAGCAAAAAACAGCATGAGTAATTAACAGACCTGTTAGTTTAATGTCTGTTCCAGGGAAAATAATGGAATCACTGGTTAAAGAAGTAAGGCAGGACCATTTGGACAGGTATGTAATTATATTGCAATCACAGCATGGATTTTTTCAAGGGGGGGTAGCCTTGTCTGACAAATCTGATAGATTACTATGATGCAGTGACCAAGGAACTGGATGCAAAAAAATAACTTTTGACATCATATACTTTGATTTCAGTAAGGCTTTTGATACTACTGCATAAAAGTCTGCTATACAAACTGGGGCAATGTGGCATTAAAGGCAAGTTACTGCTATTGATAAAAAAGGATGGTTAAGTGGAAGAGGACACAATGGTTATCAATGAGCACTGCTCTCTGTGCACTAATGTTATCAGTGGAGTTCTGCAGGGTTCAGTGCTGGGTCCATTGTTGTTTTCAATATTTATCAATGATATTAATGAAGGTATATCAGGCTTAATGTCTAAGTTTACAGAGGATACAAGGGTTGGCAGGATGGTTAATGACAGTCATCATCATGAGCTACTGCAACAAGATCTGGGAAAATTGGGTTGATGGGCTGAGAGATGACAGTTGAAGTTTAACACTGACAAATGCACATGGGTAGCAATAACCCCAGAGTAACTTATCAACTGTGTGGCACTATACTCAGGGTTATTCGTTCGTTATTTGGTTTTTAGGAGCATTAGCAACTAAGGCCATATTGCTCCGGGATATGCGGTGGTCATTCCTTGACCTTTCCGCATACTCCGTATTTGGTGGTGACGGGCTCGAACCCCGGTCTAATCAAGAAGCATGTGCTACGCACTGCTGCTCCTTCCCACCTGGCTACGGAGGCGCCCCACTCAGGGTAGTGGAGAATGAAAAAGGCCTGGAGGTAATTGTATAGTCAGACATGAAATTCTGAGAGCAGTGCAGACATGCTGCCAGGACAGCTCATGGGGTTTTGTCAATTATATACAGAACTTTGCTAGCAGGGATAAAGAGGTGATTATCCCTTTGTATAAGGCTATGGTTGGGCCACAACTTGAGTATGTATACAGGTCTGGAAGTCTTGTCTGACCAATTAGATTGGATATTATGATGTGGTTGCCAAGGAACTGGATGCAAAATATAATTTTGATATCGTATACACATGGATTTTAGAAAAGCTTCTGATCCTGTTACACATGGAAAACTACTGTACAAGCTGGAACAGTATGGCGTTAAGGGCAAGTTGCTACAATGGATAAAAGGATGGTCGAGTGGTAGAAGACAGAGTGGTAATCAATTTACACTGCTCTTCATCGACTAATGTTATTAGTGGAGTTCCCCAGGGGTCTGTGTTGGGCCCATTGCTGTTTTCTGTATTTATCAATGATACTGATGAAGGTATATCGGGCTTAATGTCCAAGTTTGCAGTATGCTAATGCAAACAAGATCTAGAAAAATTTGAGTGGATGGGCTGAGAGGTGGCAACTGAGGTTTAACATTGAAAAATGCGAAGTACTGCATATGGGTAGCAGTAACCCCAGAGTAACATACCAACTGTGTGGTACTACACTCAAGTTAGTGGAGAATGAAAAAGAACTGGGGTTAATTGTGCAGCCAGATATGAAATTTTATGAGCAGTGCAGACAGGCAGCAAGAGTTGCCCATGGGGCCTTGTCAATGATATACAGGAATTTTCCTAGCAGGTATAAGAAGGTGATTATCCCCTTGTATAAGGCAATGGTCAGGCCACATCTTGAGTACTGCAAACAGGTCTAATAGCCTCATTTTAGGAAAGATGTAGAGCTGCTGAAACAAGTACTAAGAAGGGCAACAAGGCTACCGAGTGGAACAAGGGGTTGCTGTTATCAAGAAAGGCTTAAGTTCTACAAATTGTAGAGTCTGGAGTGTAGGCACTTGCTAGGTGATCTGATTGAGGTGTATAAGGCCTTGAATGGTTTGAGCAAGCTCAATGCTGATGGGATTCTTCCTCGTGTTCAGATTCTGTACTTGAGGGGGCATAAATGCAAACTGAGGAAGGACAGTTGTAAAATAGGCGTGCAGAAATTTGCCTTTAGCCAGAGGGTGGTTGATTGTTGGAACAAACTTCCATCTATGGTTGTGGAAGCTGACAGCTTAAATAAATTCAGGGCTGAACTAGACAAACTTTTGGAGTGATGGATCAAACAGGAAGGGTTTTTTTTTTTTTTTTTTGTTGATGCATCATATGCCTCTATTAATGCTAATGTAAGATTTAGGACCTTAATCTTCCAACAACAAAGCTGAAACAACATCTTGCAGTTCTGAAAAGGCAACTCAAAGTAGATCTGAAGTGCATACAGATAAATGTGCTTAGATATTTTAGTTTGGAGATCTACATGATTCCATTAAACTAAATATAAAGCATAATATTCGCATGAGTTTGTGTGTTATTTTCAATCTTTAGAATTGAAAACAGTTTTAATTAATTAGAATTTGCATAATTTATTCCACTTTTCATTTTTAGAAAATTACAGTGCTGTATGGGTTTCCCCTCTCCCCTCATTTTCTATTTATATTACCAGTTATTTAGTTACCAGTTTTTCACCTGATAATTCTCATCCAATGAACAAAAGGAGAAAAAAAAATTACGATGGGTAAAAATAACAATATTAATAATATGCTCTTGACTTGAAATCTGTTATCAGTAATAAATACCAACTGTCCCTACAGGACAGGTGGAGAAATGGTCCAATGAGCACTGTTTGTACACTGATTAATTTAAAGAGAGAAAGAACACAAATAATTAAAAAAAAAAAAAAAAAAAAAAAAAAAAATGCTCATGTGGCTTCATTCAAATATCAAGCAAAATAACCACTTGTAACTCTTAATAAATTTAAATAAGAGAAATTAAGCAGTACAGACTGGCCGGGATGGAGAGCCTATGATGTCCTACTCATGGTTATCGAACATTTGCTTGTAGTGATAGGAAGACCAGATTACTGTTGTATAACGTAGTTGTGAATACTGGGTATGGGTGCAGAGACTGCACCTAAAAAAAGACAACAAGCTTCTTGAAAGGGTTCAAAGACAAGCAACATGTCTGGTGAGATCAGCAAGTTGGAACTCATGAAGAAATACTTCAAATATGTTTGCTGCAGAACTTGTATGATTGGGGCTGGTAACTTTAGGAAATTCAGCTCACTCACGAAGCTAAGTGTATAGGTAATTACACGAGGGGAGAAATCAAACAGATAATTTATTAGTTTTTTTTTTTTTTAGCTGGCACAACAAAAACCAAAGACTTCCTTGCACCATACAGATAATACTAATATATTTTAAATCCGTTCCTAATGCATTTATAAATGCATCTGTTGTCTTCTCAGATTACCTTTGCACTATATGAGTGGTATCAACATTGTGATATGTACAAATTTTCCAGATGAAAGAAATTCATTTATTAAGATTGCAAAAAACTTAAGAAGCTTAGATCCTGATTCAGATGATATCTCTGGTATTAGAGATCATTATGCTAAGGAACCTAAATTTAGAAAGTTTGTGTCTGGCTGACTCTGTTGCCTATAGCAAAACACAGAGGCAACTAAGTAAAGACAATGCAAATGAACATGATATAGGTACTGAATCACAGTTTGAGGAAAAGCAATCATTTAATAAAGAAGTTTCGATAACATAGCCAGCAGAAAATTATTACATACTGGAATTACCAGCTTTCACAATGCCCATATTACTTTTACAGGGAGTTAGTCAAACTTCATAAGCCATGGCAGAATAAGGAAAAATAACTAATTAATGTCAATTGTCATGATGTATTCCAGTCTTACAAAGAAGAAACAGCAATTCAGGAAGTTATATTTTGTTCAGATGAAGTTTTTGAAAGATTTTGTTCAGTAGAAATCGATCACAAATATCAAACATTAGATTCTGACCCAAAAGAAATGTAAACTAGATGATAGATGACTCTCATCATCTGGTGCAATACCACCACTTTTCTTAGTGGAAGCGTGAAGTGGTGGAACCCATTTTTAGTCTCCAGAGCAGCAAAGCGCTGGCAAACCTCCCTTCTCTTCCATCATGCAAATGTCTTTTGAGGATATGATGGACATCATCTTGAGATCCAATCTTCCTTACATTTTGAGGGTACAGCTATAAAATGGTGTTCGCAGATCTGCTGCTAGATAGTCCACTGGACCGAACCTATTGGTAACTCTCTAGGATTTCAATCAGCTAGTGCAGTGGTTCCCACTTCTGCTCTGCAGATCCCTTTGGATCCGTGAACAGTTCCCAGGAGATCCATGATACATTTCTGTAATGCTACTTTGAATTTTATTTATTTATTTTTTTTAATTAAAGCATTAACGTTTTGTTAAAAATACTTGTGAAACTTCTTTAATTCATAGTATTTTTATTTTGCATGACCGTTGAAATATCTGGTTAAGAAACCACTGTACACACGAAAGATGTGCCAATCAGTTTAATTAAGGTGAAATCATGTAATGCATTGTTACGTATACTACTTATATATATTCAAAGCTATCTGATCACAAAGCATGTTGCATGAGGACACAGAAAAAAATGTGCATGTCAAATTAACATGCTTGCATTATTGCACCTGCTATGAATTTTAGTAATCTCTCGCAGTGATTTACACCACCACAGATCACCAGTTCAGTTTAGTTGTTCATACAGTGTTAACATAAGTACAAGGGAAGGGAAGTGAAGTAATTATTTTTATTAGCTACACTAGTGTCAGTGAAATAACATGCAGTAATAACATTAATGTCAATTTGTTTTTATTTACAATGGATCAGAGGCTAAAAAGAGGTAGTTTAAGTAAACAATCAAGCACTACTACAGTAAGTACAGGTCTAACTGATGTAAGTGAATCTTAACATTTTTATGTTGCCATCCAGTATTGCCAGTACTAAAACTACAGAAAGTAGTATAAAACGGAAGTACAATGTACTTCCGTTTTATACTACTTGATCTGATTGAGGTATATAAGGCCTTGAATGGGTTGAGCACGCTGAATTCTGATGGGATCCTTCCACTTGTTCAGATTACGAACCTAAGGGGGCATAAATTCAAATTAAGAAAAGACAGATGTAGAATAGATGTGCAGAAATTTGCCTTTAGGTGGTTAATTGCTGGAACAAACTTCCATCTGTCGTTGTGGAAGTTGATAGTTTGAATAAATTTAAGGAGGAACAGGACAGGCATTTGGAGGGAATGGCGTGATTTTTTTTTTTTTTTTTTTTTTTTTTTGGCTGATGCTGCATAAGCTCATACATTTGCTTTCTTGCATCACATGCCACTACTACTACTACTTCCTATTTGTTTCTGAGGTTTATGTATACAGGTGATGAACTTGCCACTGATGCCCTATGGGTCTTGTGCAACAAAGTGTTATCAAACAGTTCTATGTTACCCGCCAAACTTAGTAGACATTGTGAAACTAATCACCATGAATATAAGGGCAAAGATATTAGTTTTTTCGAACGTAAGCTTGAGGAATTATCAAACTGTCAGAGCCTTAGAGTGAAAGTCGAAAAAGAAACTTGAAACAGTTCCATAATCTAATAATACTGTTAAACATCGCATTCAAGATCTGTCAGCAAATATAGAAAAACAACTGTCATAACTTAAATCTAGCTTAGCTTTTTTGTTGCAACTTGATGAATCAATGGACATCTCGGGGCTAGCAGTATTACTTATATTTGTACGTTACTTGTCCCAGAACAAAATCAAGGAAGATTTACTGCTCTGTAGATCTCTTTAAAGCTGCATGACTGGAGAAGAAATGTTTAAAAACATGGTACCAGGTGAGAAAAGCGTGCTGATGTGTGCACTGATGAGGCCAGTACAAGGACAGGAAAAACAGCTGGGATGGTGGCACATATCACAGTTGGCACCGACTTCTTGGAGTAGTTACTGTGTGCTCCATCGACAAGCACTTGTGGCCAAAACGATGGAAAGAGACCTAGAAACTGTATTGGATGATGCTGTAAAGTTAGTGAACCATATTAAATCTAGGCCACTTAATAGCAGGGTGTTTAAATTACTTTACGTGAACACACACACACACACACACACACACACACACACACACACACACACACACACACACACACACACACACACACACACACAATGCTGCTGCTTCATACAGTAATAAAGTGGCTTTGTAGGCAAAAAGTTCTTGTTAGGGCATTTGAACTTCGCTCAGAAATTTATTCTTTTTTTTATTGATCACCCATTTTATCCTTCTCATTGTTTCATAAATACATCTTCACTGCAGAAATTAGTATACTTAACAGACATTTTTACAAGAATTAATGAATTATATCTCTCATGTGAAGAAAAGAGTGTGTCGATATTCACAAGGGACCGCTTCCAAAATTTGAATTTTGGAAGCGGTCTGTAGAAAAAAGGCAGTATGAATGCTTTCCAGCTCTGAATGAATTTTTTATAGAAACAGAATCTAGTTTGGAAGAACCTATTTATGGTTCTTCCAACTTTCCAACAACAGTTGTTAGACAAAGTTGTTGCAAACCACTGTTGAAATGGTTTGCAACAACTGTTTCAGAAATTCTTCCCATCTTCTACCAATGACGCTACCTGGGTCCGAAATCTATTTTGTGTTGCAGAGAAACTAGATGCACATCTGTGAAAAATTATGAGTGTTTGACAGATATTACATCTGATACTAGCTAGAAACAAATTCAGTGATCTTCCTCTGCTTGAATTCTACCACAGTCTTCTTCAAAAATAACTACAAATGTCTAAATATACAGTGCTCAAACTTCTTCAGTGTCCCACAACTTAGTAGCTGGATTTTCAAGGTACGTGGCAAAAAAATCTAAATATCATTATAGACCATATGCTGCACCAGACATGACAGCGTGAGATGAAGAAACAACACCATTCTTCACACTAGTAGCAAATAAGGTACGACTGAATATATACTCAAATAGTGGCAGTTTATTATTCAGTTATTTTTTATAAGTCTGCAAAAGGTAGATTGTAAACATATAAATCAGTTCTGAATATAAATTTTTAATTTTGGATAACTATCATCCGGACATGCTATATTTAAGCGAGCAAGGATGCGAGGATCAGTGGTTATTTTTCGAAGCCAAAAAGGGTCCACGGGCAAAAAAATTTGAGAAACACTGAGCTAGTGTATAATCTCGCTGGCTCTACTCAGCCAGATAGCGACTGGAGGAAGTCCAAGTAGTGTGTAATTGGGGAAGGAGGTCACTGTTGAGGCCACAGACAAGGAGCCTGGGTATATTCTTGATTTGTGCATGCCATATGCAAAAATTTCATTATTTCACACCAGCACGTCCCCCCCCCCCCCACCTTTTCTCACTGCTGAATACATCATGAATTGTCAAATTAATAGAACAAAGTTATCTGCGAAAAGATCTAAACCTTAAATGCTTCCCTATTCATTTCAAAAATATATGTGGTCTCGGTTCTAAACTATCTCCACTCAGTCTGCCAAAACCCAATGTACTTTTTCTGACAGCATCCCAGTTATTGATTGATTTGACCACTGCTAATCTCAGTTGTCTGAATTATTCACTGTATTATTCCATTCGCTTCAAAGGTGGTACTTGTCCGTTCTGATATTCTCTGTCAGACACTTAGTAATTTGGGATCTCCTCTGGCTTAAAATGTCTCTACCACATTCTGCCAAATTCATCTGTTGCCTCTATAATTCTCCCAACTCTACTAATCACTTAGAACTCTGACTTCTTCTCTTTGAAACTTGACTTTCTCTAATACAACTTTCCTAACAGTGAAGTAATTTTAATGTTCCCAACTCTACCTGGCTTCCATTTTCTAGTCAAATGGACCCAGCTGCTAGAGATGTTGGGTTTTTTGCAATTACTAATGACACTGCACAGATTGTTCATTTACTTATCAGAATACTAGACAATCCTTCTACCCACACAGTCGAGGAAAATGGTCCTCTATGCATCTCAGATCACAATTTTGTGATCATCTCTTCTACAATGGAGCCTTTCTCTTGTGGCCATTCTCAACCTCGTGTTGTTTAGCATTACAAGAAAGCGAAATCGGATGATCTAGATTCATTTTCTTCTTTTCCTTGATTGGATTATTGTTTCAAATCGTCTGATGTCAACATTTGCTCAGATCATGTCAGTAAAATTATTCTTGTGGGGATGAAATCCTTTATTCCACATTCCATCTTGTCCAATGGTAGGTCGAGCATTCTGGTCTCTTGCCAAAGCTGTTGGCCAAAACTTTTGCCGATCTCTATTCCAACTTCTGCCAAAACCAGATGGTTCTATTGCACTTCAGCCAAAGATAAAGCTGACCTGCTAGAATCCTACTTTTTTCCAACTTGTGTATTGACCTTGGTAAACCACCTACTACGATTCCCAGTACACTCCATTCAATGTCCTCTGTCGTCTTCCATTTGTTGCCATTCTAAGCCTGGAACAACAAAAAATGATTATTGAAAATGCTCAGTATCAATCAATGAATGTGGAGCAAAAGTTCTCGATTGAAGAAGTTAGTGAAGCCATGGGCCATGCAAAGGATGGCAAGTCACTGGGCCCAGATAAAATTGAAGTTGCTGTTATGAAAAAGTCATATGAATTGAAACCTGAATTGTATGTTGAGTTATTTAATAAGTGTTTAGAAGAAGGAGAGTTCCCCCTAATGCTGGAAGAATGCTTAGGTGAAATTAATTGTTAATGGCATGGATAGAATGCTTAATGAGAAAGGGTCATACTGATCTATTGCTCTGCTCCCTGTTATAGGCAAAGTGTATGAACGGATGTTGATCAACAGCGTAATGATTATGTATGATGCAGAAAATTTGTCCTCTAGATATCAATTTGGTTTCAGAAAAGGATTATTCACAGAGGATGCTGTGTATCAATTGATACACATGGTGGAGCAGAGTGATACTAGGTACATCCTTGCTATATTTGTGGATTTCAGGGGAGCATTTGACTAGATATGGTGGGAGGGTATCTTGAGTAGAATAAGGATTTCTAATTGCTCACAGAATTTATATTCTGTATTTAAGAGTTCTTTTTGCCCTAGAGAAATAATTGTTAAGACAAGCTATACTCAAATTATTAAGGTTTCATGTGGATGTCCATAAGGCTCGGTGATTAGCCCCTTTGTGTGGAAAATCGTATTAGATTAATTTTTAAAGAAACAGATTTCTGGCATAACATTTTTAGCATATGCTGATGATTTAGCTGTATTAGTACAGGGAAACCCTTGTTCTTTGATTGAAAACAGAGCAGGTTTTAGGTATGCTAGCAAATTAGTGTCAAAATTACAAGTAAAAAATTTCCAAGGGAAAAACTGTTCAGATATTCTTTTGAAGGGGCACCTTAGTATAAATTGTGCCCCTACTGTTAGGCTTTATGGGGATGCGGTTCAGTATGTTAGAGTCACAAGGTATTTAGGTTTATATCTTGAGGAGCATCTCTTTTTTACTGAGCATGTCAAGTTTTTGAAAACCAAAATTCGAACATTATATGCTAAGCTTCTGAGGATCGTTAGTACTGATTGGGGAATCAAAGGACAATCATTAAATTTATTATATGACTGTTTTGTTCCTCCCAATCATGACCTATGCATCTGGAGCTTGGGTTCACAGAATTAAAAATGTTATTATAGGGAAATATTTGATTCAAGCTCAGAGATTTGCTCTTCTCGAGTTGACGCATGCATGCCTAACTGTCTCCAATTAAGCTTTACATTTTATTTCTGGGCAGCTTCCTGTTCAGTACAGAGTTTTTCTGGCTGAATCATTATATTACAGAAAACATAATATTAGAAGGACTATTCTGGGCATAACATCTGAGAAAAGTCTTAAAAATAATGGACATGTGGCAAGATAATTGGGAAAATGTAGGAAAAAAAAGGCCATTAGGTCTTTTTTTTCCTACATTACTAAGACCAAAAAAAAAGGTCTTTAGGTTTTTCCCTAATAATAAAATTATCAATCCAAAGTTAAACCATGATTTCAATTCGGTTTTCATGCCACAAGCCTCATTACTGGACATGGATTGGCATATAAATTGTCATTGTTAAGATTACGTCAGCAAGGGTCACGTAATCTTAACACCCGCCTGATTAAGATGGTGTGGTGAACTGGAAACATCTGAACATGTTATGCTGGATTGTCATTGTTATTTGGATGTCAGATCTAAATTGGAAAGATCAGTTGGTATTTTAGAGAAAGAGCAACTCTGGGTTCTGTTCACAGATCATCACCTATTCGCATATTTTAATGACTTCGTGAGTGAAGTATTTAGAAGATGGAAAACACTAATAGTGATGGCCCACCTCCTTGTAGAAGGGACGGGAACCAACCTGATTAAGATTTACAAATGGGAAGCATAAAGTCGATTTTTCTCACTTGGGGCCTAGTGGCCAAATTGAAAGTTCAAAAACAAAAATAAGGAAATTATGTATTGAGCTCTTTTCATTGTCTATATCAATCTACTGTAAACTCTGAATCAGTTAACATTGCAGTTGACAGCCATGGATAGGCTGCGGCCTAGGGAGTGGCCTTTATCATTAATGGAATCTTAAATGTATGTATGTATGTATGTGTATCGTGGCCCCTCTGTAGCCAGGTGGGAAGGAGCAGCAGTGCGTAGCACACGCTTCTTGATTAGACCGGGGTTTGAGCCCGTCACCACCAAATACGGAGGATGCAGAATAGGTCAGGGAATGACCACCACATATCCCGGTGCAATATAGCCTTAGTTGCTAATGCTCCTAAAAACCAAATAACAAACAAACAACATGTATGTCGTCTTCCATTAAAAGGCTGTCAGAAGAAGATTTTTAAAAAATTTCAATGGTAAGAAAGCAACAGACCCTGATGGTATTTCTCTACTGTTCTCAAAACCTGTGTTCTTGACTTTACTTCTGTTCTGTGTTGCCTTTTTTTCACTTTCTTATTCCAAAGGTGTCTTCCCTTCTGTTTGGAAACATGCTCACATCCAGCCAGTGACTAAAAAGTGTGACAAATTGCTCCCATCCAATTATCGCCACATTGTATTTGCTTGGTCCTTGAGGTTGTCAAAGACATTCTCTCAGATATGCCAGACAAGCTGCACTTGCTACCTGGGAGTCTAAAATGCTGATGGAACTGATATTCGGGTGACACCCAAGTCAAGTGGATCCAATTTCGGCAAAGTCCGGACAGCCTGTGACAGCCAAATCCTCTGCTTGCACCTTCACGATGGTTGGGCTGTTAATAATCCTGGGGATAACCTCCATGTACAAGTACATGGTGGGTGACCACCCAGGTGCGAACCAACGTAAGCAGGGGTCGAGGTGTGGCACCCACACCACATGGAGGAATGCCAACCCTCTATGTTACCAGGCAGTACTGGTAGATAACTCTCATCAACAGGTGCAATACCACCACTTTGCTCTTGGAGGCTTGAAATGTTTAGTCTCTAGAGCTAAGTTCTGGTCAACCCTTCCCAATCTCTTCCATCCTGCAGTATGATTGATGACTTTTGAGTTATGATGAACATCGTGGCGAGATCAAATATTCCTTACATTTCAAGGGTGCAGCTCTAAAACGGTGTTCGCAGGCTGGCCGCTAGTTAATACACCGGACCAAACCTATTGGTAACTCTCTAGGAGGCTTCTGGATCAGCTAGTGTTTTTTTTTTTTTTTTTGATTTGGTAGTTGTTGGCGCATCGGCTTCTGTGGCCATATTGCACCTCCCAAGGTTTTTGGCAGTACTTTGATCCAAGCCCGAGGCGGGAATCGAACCCGCGACCTTTGGGCTGCCGGGGAGGTACTTTACCCACTCGGCTAGCCCGGTCGGCTCAGCTAGTGTATAATCTTGCTACCTCTACTCTGCCAGATAGTGACTGGAGGGAGTCCGAGTAGTGTATATGCAGGGAGCATTGTCGATGCCACGTTATGTCAAGAATCTGGGTATATTCTTACCATGTGTACGCCATATCCAAAAATTTCATTACTTCATACAGCATGTCCCACCCACTTTTTCTTACTATTGAATACACCATGAATTGTCAAACTAATAGAGTAAGCTTATCTGCGAAAAGATCTAAACCTCCCAAGCACTTCCTAATTCGTTTCACAAATATACGTGGTCTCAATTCTAATCTCAACGATGTCCATTTCCACTTGCAGTCTGCCAAACCCCATGTACTTTTTCTGACAGAATCTCAGTTATCGGTTGATTCAACTACTGCTCATCTCAGATGCCCAGATTATTCGCTGTACGATTCCTTTCGCCTCAAAAGTGGTACTTGTGCATATGTCTGTTCTGATATTCCCTGTCAGAGACTTGGCAATTTGGAATCTCCTCTCTTTGATCTTCTCTGGCTTAAAATCTCTCTACCTCATTGTGTCAAATTCATCTGTTGTCTCTACCGTTCTCCCAACTCCACTAATCACTTGGAGTCTTTGACTTCCTCTCTTTCCAACTTGACTTTCTCCAGTCCAACTTTCCTAACAGTGAGGTAATTTTCCTTGGTGATTTTAATGTTCAAATTCCAGCTGGCTTCCGTTTTCTAGTCACACCGACCCAGCTGGTCGAGATGCTGAGGCTTCTGCAATTACTAATAACCTTGCACAGATTGTTCATTTACCTACAAGAATACCGGACAATCCTAATCATACAGCCAACACGCTTGATCTTTTTCTCACAAACAACCCTTCTAAGTACACGGTCGAAGTGAGAAGTCTTTTAGGCACTTCAGATAGGCGCTTCTCCAATGGAGCCCTTATCTCATAGCTATTCCCAACCTCGTGTTGTTTGGCATTACAAGAATGCAAAATGGGATGACCTGCGAGATTTCTTTTCTTCTTCTCCTTGGTCAGATTACTGTTTAAAAACTTCTGATGTCAACGTTTGCTCAGATCGTGTCAGTGAAATTATTCTTGCAGGAATGGAATCCTTTATTCCACACTCCTCTTTAAAATCTCGTCCTTTATCTAAACCTTGGTTTTCCAATAAATGTGCTAAGACTGTTCAAGAGAAGAATGTTGCATATCGTAATTGACTTGTTTCTAATTCTTCAGTTTCATTTTCTGCCTACAACAAAGCTCGTAACAATTGTAAAGCAGTTATTAATCTTCAAACTAGAGTTTGAACAGGCTAAGAGTAGAAAACTTGCTTCTTGCCCTAATGGTAGCCGAGCATTCTGGTCCCTTTCCAAAGCTATTGGCCACAACTTTTGCCCATTTCTGCTCCCACCTCTGTCCAAACCAGATGGTTCTGTTGTCACCTCAGCCAAGGATAAAGCTGACCTGCTAGCATCCCATTTTTCTTCCAACTCATATATTAATGATTTTGGTAAAACACCACCCACCATTCCCAACACGCTCCATTCAATGCCTCCTGTGGTCTTCTCTCAAAAGGATTTTGACGAATCTTGATGCTAAGAAAGCTCCAGGTCCCGATGGTATTTCTCCACTTGTTCTCAAAACCTGTGCTCCTGAACTTATTCCTATTCTTTGCCGCCTTTTTTCACTTTCTTATTCCAAAGGTGTTTTTCCTTCTGCTTGGAAATTTGCTCATATCTAGCCAGTTCCTAAAAATGGTGACAAATCCCTCCCATCCAATTATCGTCCCATTGCAATTACTTCTATTCTTTCTAAAGTAATGGAGAAATCAATTAACCGCCAACTCTTAAACTACCTAGAAACCTTCCGTCTGATCAACGATCGCCAGTATGGATTCCGTCAGTGTCAATCCACTGGTGATGTTCTGGCTTATGTTACCCATTTATGGACTAATTCAATGGAAAGGTTTGGTGAAACACAAGTAGTTGCTCTTGACATCTCAAAGGCTTTCGATCGTGTTTGGCATAAAGGTCTTCTAAACAAGCTTCCATCTTATGGTTTGCCAACTGTTTTTAGAAATTGGTTATCCAGTTTTCTCTCTGATCGCTCACTGAAGGTGATGGTAGATGGCTCTCTGTCTTCTAACTTCTCCACTAATGCCGGTGTCCCCCAAGGTTCAGTTCTTTCCCCCACTCTTTTCCTCTTGTATATTAATGACCTTCTTCCATTGACTGGAAATCCTATCCATAGTTTTGCCGATGATAGCACATTGCATTCCACTTTCCATTTTGAGAAACCTTGCCCTGTTCAATCAGCTTCAACTTCTCGAAAATCTGCCCTCTTCAGGTAATTCTCCAGTGGGGCAAAGACAACTTAGTTGATTTCAACCCTTCTAAAACTCAGTCTTGTCTTATATCTCGCAAAAAGGATTCTTCTGCTCCTATGCTTATCTTTAGTGACACTCCGATTTCTAGGCAAAATGATATATCTCTTTTGGGGATTACCCTGACTTCTAATCTCTCATGGCACAAGCACATTACAAATATTGCTTCCTCTGCATCTAAAAAACTTGGTTTTCTCTTTCACTCTCGGCGTTACTTTTCTTCCAAACAGCTGCTCACTCTGTATAAATCGCAAATCCGCCCTGCCATGGAATATTGTTCCCACATCTGGGGTGGTGCCCCCAAAACCCCTCTCAGGCTTCTTGAGTCCATTCAGAAGAGGGCAGTTAGGTTAATTAATGATTCATCTCTAACAGAGTCTCTCCACTCGCTGTCTCATAGGTACTGTTTCTGCTGAATGCCTCTTCTACAGATACTTCCAAGGGTACTGTTCTTCTGAATTGGCTTCTATAATTCCCGCTCTCTCTTTCAAAACAGTCTGAACACATGATGCCACCAGCCAATATCCATTTACTGTCCAACTTCAAACTCACAGAACCAACTTTTCATCTTCCTCGTTTATTCATTCAACTGCCGTTTTCTGGAACAACCTTCTTTCATACGTATTTCCTGAAAATTACTGTCTACAGAAGTTCAAGTCCAATGTCCACAAATATCTTCTTTCGTCTTCTCAACCTCTAACCCAAGCACAGTACTAAGTACTATAGGTTCTAATACCTCTTGTGTTTGGGGTTTACATAAAAAAAAAAAAAAACTTCTATTCTTTCTAAAGTAATGGAGAAATCAATTAACCGCCAAATCTTAAACTATCTAGAAACTTTCCATCTGATCAACGATCGGCAGTAGGCCTTCTGTCAGTGTTGATCCACTGGTGATATTCTTGCTTATGTTACCCAACTATGGACAAATTTGGTGAAACTCAAGCTGTTGCTCGATGTTTCAAAGGCTTTTGATTATGTGTGGAATAAAGGTCTTCTAAATAAACTTCCATCTTATGGTTTTTGTAACTGGTATAAAGTTTTCTCTCTGACAGCTCACTGCGAGTGATGGTAGATAGCGCTGCCTTCTAACTTTTCCATTAATTGTGGTGTTCCCCAAGGTTCAGTTCTTTCTCTCCCTCTTTTCTTCTTGTATATTAATGACCTTCATCCACTGACCAGAAACCTATCCATAGTCTTGTTGAGCACACTGCATTCCTCCTTCCAGTTTGAGAATCCTTGCTCTGCACAAACAGCTTCAATTTCTTAAATGCTAATCTCCAGGCTCCTATGCTTATCTTCAATGACACTGATTTTTAGGCAAGATCAGATATCTCTACTGGATTACTCTGACTTCTAATCTCTCTTGTCATAAGCACATTACAAATATTGCTTCCTCCACATCTAGAAAATAGCTGTTCGCTCTGTACAAATCCCAAATCCATCCCAAACAATGGACAGTGCCCCCACAACCTCTCTCTCTCTCTCTCTCTCTCTCTCAGGCTTCTAGATTCCATTCAAAAGAGGGCAGTTATGTTAATTACTGACTCATCTCTAACAGCCTCTCTCCACTCTCTATCTCATAGATGTTTTTATTCTGTATGCTTTTCTGTAGATACTTCCATGGGCACTGTTCTTGTGAATTGGCTTCTATAGTTTCCACTCACTCTCTCTCTTTTCCAAAGCAGTCTGAACATGTGCCGCATTGAGTCAAAATTCTCTTACTGTCCAATTTCAAACTCAGAGAACCTATTTTTTTCTTCCTCTTTATTCATTCAACTTGTTTTTTGGAACAACCTTCCTTCGCACGTATTTCCTGAAAATTACAACCACTTCTACAGGAATTCAAGTCTAATGTCAACGAGTATCTTCTTTCATCTAATCAACCTTCAGCCCATGGTACAAAGTATTATAGGTTCTATTATTTTGCATCTACATTCACACATGAGGAGTTATTAAGGGAGGAAAATGCCAGAAGTTTATCTAACTATAACAGGGTGCTTAATACTTTTGTAATAACTGAGAGCAAAGTGGAGGAGAAATTGTTGAAGTTCAACATAACATAGGCACCTGGGGTTGATGGGATCTATCCAGTTATATTAAAGGGGACAGCAAAGGAAGCAAACAAACCCTTAGCCATAATTAGGAGAGCATCCATGGATTGGGTATGTGCAAATGTATCCTCAATTCACAAAGGGGGGTTTTCAAAGGGTAACACGAGTAATTACAGAACTGTTAGTTTAACTTCTGTTCCTGGGAAAATAATGGAGTCACTGGTTAAAGATGCATTGCAGGATCATCTAGACAAGACTGCAGTAATAATTCAGACACAGCATGGGTGTGTTAAAGGGAAGTCTTGTCTGACCAATTTGATTGGATACTATGATGCACTTACAAAACAACTGGATGCAAAAAATAATTTTGATATCAAATACTTGGATTTCAGGAAAGCTTATGATGCTGTTGTGCATGCTGTATAAATTGGAGCAGTATGGTATTAAGGGCAAGTTGAATTGGATGCAAAATATAATTTTGATATTGTATACTTGGATTTCAGGTAAGTTTTTGATACTGTTGCACATGGAAGACTACTGTACAAATTGGAGCAGTATGGTATTAAGGGAAAGTTGCTGCAATGGATAAAAGGGTGATTGAGTGGGAGAAGACAGAGTGGTAATCAGTGGATGCTGCTCTTTGTGGACCAATGTTAGTGGAGTCCCACAGGGTTCAGTGTTGGGCCCACTGTTGTTTTGTATATTTATCAATGATATTGATGAAGGTATATTAGGCTTACTGTCAAAGTTTGCAGATGATACAAAGGTTGGCATGGTTGTTAATGACAGTAATGGCAGTGTGCTACTGCAATACGATCTACAAATTTTGGGTGGATGGGCTGAGAAGTGGCTGGTGTTGTTGTTGTTATTTGGTTTTTAGGAGCATTAGCAACTAAGGCCATATTGCTCCGGGATATGCGGTGGTCATTCCCTGACCTTTCCGCATCCTCCGTATTTGGTGGTGACGGGCTCGAACCACGGTCTAATCAAGAAGCGTGTGCTATGCACTGCTGCTCCTTCCCACCTGGCTACGGAGGCGTCGAGAAGTGGCAACTGAAGTTTTGCATGTATCAATACTTTGCATTGACATATGCAAAGTATTGCATATGGGTAGAAGTAACCCCAGAGGACTGTACCAACTGTGTGGCACTACACTTAGGGTGGTAGAAAATGAAAAAGACCTAGGAGTGATTCATCAAAGATATGAAGTTTTCTAAGCAATGCAGACTAGCTGCCAGTGCAGGTTATGGGGTATTGTCAATTATGTACAGGAATTTTGCTAGTAGGGAAAAGGAGGTGATTATCCCTTTGTATAAGGCAATGGTCAAGCCACGCCTTCAGTACTGCGTACAGGTCTGGAGGCCTCATTTTAAGAAGGATGGAGAGTTGCTTGAGCATGTACAGTAAACCCCTGCTATTCGCGGTATCTGTATTCGCGGTTTCGTGATCACCGATTTAATATAAAATGAAACCTAAAAAAAATGTGAATTTTAAAGCACCGTGAATATTTTCCGCCATAAAAAAACATGGGCGTGGCTACAATTCTTCTCCGGTCAAAACAGCGCTCAGTGGGTGGGGGAGAGGGATGACAAAATTGCTAACGTGGATGTTTCTTGCTAATCCTTGTTCAGTACGTGTTATGAGCTTGCCATGGAAGGTTTCATCATTTGCTTTTAATTTATATGCTTATAAATTGAATAAATTTATCAATTTATAAATTGATATGCATACAAAAATGATAAATCTACCGTTTTGTAGTGTAAAACAGACTTTTTCGAGTGTGTTAACAGAAGAAAGTGACTTTATTGTAGACAAGTTCTTTAAATATGGCTACGAATAACAAGAGAAATGTGAAAATATCAAAGAAGGTGATGACATTAGCGAATAAAATTGAGTTATTAGATAAAATTTTTAATGGTGAAAGTGTCTCCTCAGTGGCTAAACATTATAAAATCAATGAGTCAACGGTACGATCAATCAAAAAATCAGAAGAAAAAATCCGCCGTAGTGTCCGTGAAAACGCGCTAATTGCTTCGAAAATTTGCTTTGTAACTTGTGATATTAAATTAGAAAAAATGGAAAAGGCTTTAAATCTGTGGATAGAAGACCGAACTCAAAATAAAATTCCGTTAAGTTCACTCATCATTCGTGAAAAGGCAAAACTCCTTTATCAACACTTTAGCGAAACTGGTTTAGTACTGGCGGGATAAGTTTTTTAGCTAGCAAAGGCGCTGGCTTGAAATTTCTAATAAATATTACATTTAATATTAAATTGTTTCTTATTTTCATTTCAATGCCATATGCCTGCATTTCACTATGTACTGTCTATGTACATAGTCATATTATGAAAGTACATATAATACATACATAGACACAATTTTAGACTAGTTTTTCTTATATACTGTATTTCATACTTTGGAAAGGAACCCCTTTATTACCATGGGAGCCATAACTCAGTATTCGCGGCATTTCTCAGGAACGTAATCCCCGCAAATAGTGGGGGTTTACTGTACAGAGAAGGGCAACAAGATTAGTGAAGGGAATCTCTTACCAAGAATGGCTTAAGTTCTGCAAATTGCAGTGGCTGGAGACTAGGCACCTGTGAAGTGATCTGATTGAGGTGTATAAGGGCTTGAATGGGCTGAGCACATTGAACTCTGATAGGATTCTTACGCTTACTCAAATTACAAACCTGAGGGGGTATAAATTCAAATTGATGAAAGACAGTTGTAGAACGGATGTGTGGAAAATTGCCTTTAGCCAGAAGGTAGTTAATCGCTAGAACAAACTTCCATCTGTCGTTGGAAGTTGATAGCTTAAATAAATTCAAGGAGGAATTGGACAAATTTTTATAGGGAATGGTTGTATGAAACTGTTTTTTTTTTTTTTTTTGGCTGATGCTACATAAGCTCATATGCTTGCTTTTTTGCTTCACATGCCTCTATTACTACTATTACTATTACCTATCGTTTTTGGGGTTTTCATAAAAAAAAGAAAAGAAAAAAAGCAACTAACAATTTTCACAAAAAATTGCAGACAGAGCTTAAAAGAGAGTTTTGATAGATTCGAATTGCCAATCAGAATACATAAAGAGGAACACCTTAGTTTAATGAGATGACTCAATAAAAGACTAGCTTTCATTCATGTGTTATGTTTTAAGATACTCCATTATTGTTATTTGTTAGTGGTCCTACAGGGTGTGAGAAGGCTACAAAAATTGAAACTCTTGTATGTGACAAAAGAGGATCTTCTCTGATGAACCAACTGTTCTAGCAACTCTAACAGAAAGTGGCTAATGCTACATGTAGAATTACTATGTATGCAGCATTTTCTATTCCACTTAATTATCCAACATAAAAAGAGAGAGAGAGAGAGAGAGAGAGAGAGAATTATCATCAGATGTGGCTAACACCATTTTATGTAATTTCAGAAATGTAAATACAATCACAGTTGACTGTGATCACCTTTAGTCACACAGGTGACAGAAATTTGTTTGGTTCTCAACAGCTTAAGAATGTACACCTAAGGCTGAAACAGATATTCGAGAACAAGAAGGATTTTGGTGGCTTTTTTTTTTTTTTTTTTTTTTTTGCAATTTCCAACAGCTTCTACCACTTGGAGAGAAGCATGTTTTCTATGTACCTCCATTTGATCCAACTTAGGAGCTAGCATACAAAGCTGTGAAAAAAATCTTACTCTATATGAAACTTGAAATTATGAAGCACAAAAATAGCATAACTTTTGCTATAGCATTAGATCATATGGCTGATGGAACTATGAGCACTGATAACATTACATTAAAATTGCATCTCTAGAAGCCTTTGTTCCACCTCTGAAGGCTTACAGAGATGCAATTTTAAAGACTGTCACGGGAGATTACAATTATAAGACGTGTATGGACTTCCCAAATTCTGTGTTACTTGGAGTCAGACGTCATTACTCTAATAATGTAGATATGATTGATGGTCTTGTCAATGGAATCACAGGTATTATTACAAAAAATACAATATGCTAAAATAAAGAATAATGGAGAATTGAATTGAAGATAATTGTTGAATTGAATAATTGAAGATTCAGAAACATGCAGTAAATGTAAATGTACAAAATATGGAAGATAGTCATAACTCAGCAATAATAATCCCTGTAGACTTCATACAAGAGCAATCACCACAAGCAAAGAAAATAACTTACACATATGAAGAAAGCAATTTCCTGATTATTATAAATCTCAAGGAGAAACATATATTAAAGTAGTTGCAAATTTAAAAGCTAGAATGCCTTGATCACAAGTATACCTTACATGTTCAAGAATGATGATAGCCCAGCTGCAAGGGAAACAAAGTGCCTGCAAGAACATAAAAATTAATTCCTAAATTCAGCTTTTTATAAGATGCACAAAATACAGATATGTTCCACAATGTACAGAGCTTCCATTGCCACCAGAAGGACATTATTACTCATTGAGCTGTCCTATTAAGCAATGTGTTGCTATTCATTCAGAACATGGACAGTCAAGAACAATTTGTTCATTATACCAGAATTCAGCAAGATCAAATGCATTGACTGTCCATGTCCTGTGTCCAATTGTCCAATGTGAGAAAACCAACTGGTGTGGCTATTTTCAGAAAATAGACACATGTCAACATTATTTTTGCAAGTTACTTGTAAAATCTTATTCCAAGGACATTCAGCAAAGCAAATTGAAATCTACACTTCCTTTAGCAATGAAATTAAAATTATTACAATTAACTCATCACTAGGAGCATTAGGGCACTATTTTTGGATATGTTCTGTATATCCAAAAAAAAGTACTCTTCATGAATTTCTTATTTCAACAGAGCTAAAAATCTATAGCTTGTAACTTTAACATACGCTTTCAAAGTAACAAGGCTTCGAAAACCATGTTTCAACAGTATGATATGAGATTTGCTTCAGATTCATCACAATCAACAATATACAAACACACTACCACTGACACTATTTTTACTTCCTGTGAAACAGAAGTAGGAATTCACAAAAGCTTCTTCAATTAACAAAAACCATCATGGGCATATTTTAAGACATGAGATATTGCATGCCTAAGAATCATATATCGCCCATTATTATTTCAAAGTGAAAATGTCTAAACAAAAGTTGAAGAGAGATTCCACTATTAAAACAGCATTTTATACAACTATTAAAGAATGCATCAGTAAGTTTGTTATTCTGGAAGAAGCAGACAAGTCTAGCAATTCATTTCTCATAACTTTCTAGTTTTTATGTTGCACCATTATATGTATATACTCCATTTCATTTTTAAGGAGTTTATTTTACATGGTCTCAGTTCAACTATAAAGCTAGGAGAGTCTTGAATAACGAGGTAAATGAGGTTTAATAGTGCATTATAATAGTTTGGCACATTTACATATAAATAAAGTTCTTTTTCTGTTTAAACATATAGGTGTTTTATTTATTGTACCTTAATCAGGTACATGCTTTACATATAAATGGAATACAACTGAATGTTATGATCCAGTTGGAAAAATATTTTTTACAGTGTGTATTTCTGCTTCAGTAATTTAGCATATGTTGAGTCTCTGTGGGAAGGAAGAGAAAAAAAAAAGGATAAGAACTATTTCATCCTTGGAAAATTTGTAAAATAATAAGAGAAGTTTACCTAAACATAGTACATAGAACACTTCCGTATGATACTCTCCAGAAATTAAAAACAAAAAAATCTCCAGAAACAAAAATTTCTGGTGAGTATCATACAGAAGTGTTCTACGTACTACACTGAGGTAAACTCCTCTTATTATTTTAAAAATATTAATATCAACATAGAACGTGCTGAGCATTACAGCTCTGATTCATACTATCCTTGGGAAATGTAAACTACTGAATTTATTCATGTGCCTAAGTTCTGAAACTTCTACGTAGTAATTAAAATGCACCTAAAATGTAATGCAATGTGTACATAACTTGTGTAATTTGTAATTTTGTGACATCCATACCATAACATGTTACTAAGCGGTGATCATATTTCAGTGGCTGAGTTTATAAATCAGACATATGCACTTCCAATAATAAATGCTACTATAACTTACTTTGATATTAAATTTGATAATTGAGAACTATTAAAATAATTGATAATTCCTATATTCTATTATATTATAAATCAACAGGGATTACCTTTATTTTAGATATAGGAAGCTTCTTTTCCAACTCTCCTAGTCCAACTCGCTAATAATTCTTGAGGATGGCAATATCTATTTTGTAAACCAGGTGGGACATCTTCCCCCCTGTCAGAACCATAGTGTTCAGACTGTGCGGTCTGAACACTATGGTTCTGACAGGGGGGAAGATGTCCCACCTGGTTTACAAAATAGATATTGCCATCCTCAAGAATTATTAGCGAGTTGGACTAGGAGAGTTGGAAAAGAAGCTTCCTATATCTAAAATAAAGGTAATCCCTGCTGATTTATAATTTGATATTAAAACATGAAACCTTATAAACAACTTGAGAAAGAAAATATTTATTCATTAAGCTTCCCAACTATAAATTAAAATATTAAGTTTTTTAAATAATGCTGATACATATAAGCAGTACTTACTTTTATTTCATCTAAATGCTTTAGGCACGAAGCATACTTTGACTCATAGAACCTAAAGATAATGTCACGTAGCTGTGGCTCTAATTCAAGAAAGAGCTTGAAGGAACTAAACAAACAAGCAAGAGATTAAAATTTAAAAAAAAAAAAAAAAAAAACATTGGTATTCAAGTAAGGAAAGTATTATTAGTAGCTTAAAAAGTATCACTTCCTATGGTTTCCTAACAGGACTATTAAAAAAAGAATGATCATAATTTTTTAATTATTTATTTGCCATAATGGTATAAGTAGAGCTTAGTCTCAGCCTGAAAATAGCATTGGGCAACTAAGTTTGATACTAAGTGCATCAATCTCGCTGTGGAGGCCTATTATTTCATACTGCAAGTACTGAAGTAAAGGGCCTCCACAGTTTATTTATGCACTTTAAATAAAATGCACTGCTCCATGGACAAGTATATTGCTATGTATTTAAAATGTATGTCATTTCCCACATGTAGGTTTTGACCCTACTTGGAGTCTTATTGGTGAGTGAATGACCTAGCAATGAGAAATATCTGCAATATGAGATGCTTGATGATAGAAGTTTACTCAACAAGTTTAAGGCAAAGGCTTTAAGGTATATGAAATCTATAAAAGAGTTTTACAACTAAGGTGTAGCCTGAGCCTGCATGCAGCATTAGAAATACATTAAGCATATTTCTATAAAATAAATAGCAGCAAACTTCTCCAACAGAAAAGTGTGATTTTTTATTTAAAAGCATATCCATAGCATTCTCCAAAATCTTGTGAAAATCTACCTTTTGGCATATTTCTCAAAGCATCCTGTGTTGCTTCTGTTTGCTGTTTCTGAAGAGGTAGATTTATGTTCCCTTATTTATTATTATATATTTTTTTAATGTATGAAAAATACAAAAGTCACAGGGTGCCAGGATTATACAAATAGTTTAATACACATCTGATATTTATAGAAGCTTCTACACAACTTCCCTTTTAAATTGTAGCAAAATTTAAGTGGCTTGCAATTCATGCATATTAGCCATAATTAAATAAGTGAAAATAACTGTCTTTGGATTAGTGATATGCCAAATGTGTGTAGTGCTGTACAGCAGGGTTCCCAATCTTTTGCCACTCAAGTCGCATGAAAAAAGATGCACATTCACAGCACACCTAAATAACATTGCCATTGAAATTAATGGAGTTTTTCCTAATCTTGAGGCACACTTGAAAAGGATTGCAGCACACCAGTTCTGCTGGACTGCAAATTATAAATCTACTGCATGATGGCAGTCTTAAATGCTTAGTTCATGCATTTTTAGATTGATAAAAAAATAAAGTGTAAACAATTGAAGAACTGTTGCACAACTATAAAAATTTAGGTGGCAAATCTCTTAAAATACATTTAGGAATGAACAAGGTGAAAAGTTCATCAGAATATATTTAAAATGGAACAAACCATCACAAGTGATTGTTGATTTTTGAAAAGAGAAGTGGCAAAAAAAAGTATCTGAAAACAATGATAAATAAAATAAAAAGGGGAAAAAATAACTTTTAAATTATCTTTTTGAAATTTTAGAACTTTTGTACTTACCTTTTCTATATAATTAAGATCAAACAGCAAATAAAAAGAATGGGGTGAAAAAAAAAATCCAACTGGGAGAAATGAAAAGACACTATCCACAAATGCATTCTATATAAGATGTTAGCATTAAAACACCAGAAACAGTATATAAAATGGGGGGGGGGGAGAAATTACACTTTATTTTTTTGTGTAATTTTTATGAAATTACACTTTATTTTTGATTGCCATATGTGTATGAATTCAAGATCATTGATAGTTTATCACCACAATGAAAAACTTAACTGTGCAGTTATCAGAAGCAAGTTACTTATATTAAAGAAGCTCTGCTATTTAATCTTAATTGATAGTAATACAGTAACTAGAATCCTTCCTCACTATAATCCTATTGTTGTTGTTAGATTCAAATTAACAATGGACCACATTGTGGTATTGTGTATAATATCCATACAAGCTCATGAGCTGATTCACATGTGAGCTGAAAAACTCACAAGGGAAAAATCATACTCAATCCACCTGAGATCGGCTAACAATACAACCTCAATCAAATAGGACTTGAGAAATTCCTCCAATCTTCAATGGGAATCGAACGCAGACTTCTCCAAATGAATGAGAAGTAGCAAAACCAGTAGGCTGTCAAGTAGAGCTATAATCCTAAGAATATTTCTATATGATATAAAGATATGCTGTTTAATTAATAAATAAAAGTTTATTCCCTTTTAAATAATATTATTTTTATTTTTTACATAAAAGAAAAAAATAAAATAAACTGTGCATGCTTCAACTCTTTGTATATCATCACATGTTGCTGTGTGGGCAATATGTAAATAGTTGTGGGCAAATAAAATATTTTTGTGGCAAACAGGTTTGGTTTGGTTTATTTTTTTTTTTTAGGAGCATTAGCAACTAAGGCCATATTGCTCCGGGATATGCGGTGGTCATTCCCTGACCTTTCCGCATTCTCCGTATTTGGTGGTGACGGGCTCGAACCCCGGTCTAATCAAGAAGCGTGTGCTATGCACTTGCTACTCCTTCCCACCTGGCTACGAAGGCGCCTGTGGCAAACAGACATAAATAGTATTCAATATTAGTGAACAGAGAAAACAAGACATGTTGATTATTGGCTGATAAGTATTTTTCCACCTCCGACAAAAACCTGATGCAATTAACACCTTTTAAGAATCTTTATTGCAAGATTTTAATACACTACTTTAGGGTGAATAATATAAACTCCATTTCAGCTCATTTCCAAAACGGTATGGAAAAGCAGTTGAGAAACTTCCTTTTATCACAAAAGTATGTTGTGTTAATCGGGAAATAAGTGCATTATGTTATCTTCAAGTGTACGTATGGGATAGTACAATGTTTGGTTGTTTTGGCTCATCAACTTATTACTTTGATCAGAGTGTGTGTGTCTATCTGTTCAGAAGAAAAGTAACACCAAGCAAAGGAGAAAACCCAGTTTTTTAATGTCAAATAAGCAATATTTGGGGTATGCTTATGCCAAGAAATGTAAGAAGTTAGTGTTAGTGCCAGTAAAGATGTGCTCTATGTCTAGAAATATTAGTATTGTTGAAGATGAGCATGGGAACAGTAGTCTTTGTTCTTTGAGAAGTAAGACAAAAATAGGTTTTAGGAGTGAAGTTAATAAGTCCTTCTTCCCAATGGAGAATTACCTGGAGACTATTACTTAAAGAATTGGTGGTGGACATTCAACAAGTTGTAGTTGTTCATGTAGAGCAGATCTGGTCAAATTGGAATTTAAACAAATAAATGTATCTTTACTGTGAGAATAGAAACGCATGGTATATACAATACCACAGTAGCCAAAGGCCAGGGCTTAACAACAGAAAATGATCATGTTATCATGCACTAGAAAGAATTAAATAAATAAAATTTACAATGAAACTGAACAGGCTTAAGAATAGTAAAATTACAAAACAACAGTAATTAGTAAGGTGCTCAGGTAGAATCGCAACAATTTTGATCTACAGGAATGAACACTGGTGCTTACTATGTAAAGTGGATGCAAGGAGGCAGCATCTTCAGGATTCCACATTTTCAGAAGTCCAATATAAATTGTTCATAAATAACACACTGTGGAAAGGGAGGAATCTGTCCACCAAGGTCAGCTTGTGTTTGTTTGCTATGGGCAACATGAACCCAAGGCAGTTCTGAGGAATTTTCCAAGCACAGGTATTACAGATACTGAGTCCAGTAACTTTCCTGGTGAACATTTTTACTGTGAATGCTAGTCTGCATTCATGAATCAAGATCATAAATTCAAATTGAGTAGTCAGTTGTAGAATAGAGATGTGCGGAAATTTGTCTTTTGCCAGTGGGTGGGTGGTTGATTACAGAAACAAATGTCCATCTGTCGTAGAAGCTGACAGCTTAAATAAATTCAAGGCTGAACCTTAACAAACTTTTGGAGTGAATGGATGGGTGAAATGGGAAATTTTTTTTTTTTTTTTTTTTTTGGCTGATGCTCTATATAAGCTTGTTGCATCATATGCCTCTACTAATGCTAATCTGGTTGGGCAATCATTGCACTGACCAAAGCTTTAGTCAATGACATCCTAAGTCTTGCTTGTGGTCATAAATTTAAATTAAAAAAGGATGGCTGTATGACAGATACGTGAAAATTTGCCTTAAGACAATGACTGATTGTGAGAAAATTTTCCATCTGATATTGTGGAAATAGGTGCTTGTAATAAATTTAAGGAAGAATTAGACAAATTATCAAAGGGGATGGACACATGAGATGCATTCTGGTTTTTTTTTTTTTTTTTGCTGATGCTGTATAAGCTTGCTTCCTTACATCATCAGAATTCTGCAGGTTAAGCCTGCTTAAATGTGTGAACCAGTTTTCAATGTGAAACTTTGAAGGTAGTGAATTTTTAGCTCAGTAATAGATGTTTCTCCACCCCCCCCCCCTTTTAGGTTGATAGAGTGTGTGATGGCAGACCTTTTTAGTTTGTTAAATTTTGTCATGGCTTGTGAAAAAGAAGTTTGAATAGTCTGTGTCAGACAATGATTTCCTATATGCTCTATAACATTTGTTCATGTTTAAAAGCAAAAGAAAAAAAAAAAAAAAAAAAAGCCTTAGAAATGGAAGAGTCAGATGAAAGTTTGGAGGCTGAAATCTTAACAAATGATGAAAGCCATGTAGTAAAAAAAACCAAACAAATCGCTATCCCAATGGGACAGGTGAGAAGACTGTTCCAGGAATAAAAATTTAGAAGGGCAGCACATGAGCTTGGTTCAAAAATTTTATTTTTAAAGCATCTCCTTTTAATTTTTGGCTTGTCATTACTTTTGCACTGAATACTGGGGGGGGGGGGAATAATAATTAACAAGATCTTGGTCAAAATTAAGAGAGGCACAAAGGTAGATCACAGATGAGTGTGTTATTCTATCCAGTCGGAGAAGAAATAATGGACTCAAGATTGGCACTTTCAAATTGTTTTTAACATATTTACTAAGGAGGGGAACTTGGACAAGTTGAAATTACCATAAATGATAATTCTATTCTTTTTAGCAGGACACAATGACATAAAAGCAGCACATTTCAAATATTGGATTCGGAGAAATATATACACACCAATAACGTTAATGAAGGTGAAGTGGAATTTAATTCTGATATGTAATGCCTTGAAACTAAATTAACGATATTTATTTTCAAGAAATAATTCATTCAAATTTCGTTTTTTTAATGAAAATTGTAATTCATATGCCTTCTTTTGAAGTGTGAAACAGGAAGCAGAGTTGTATACAGTTAAGTTGGGAACCAGGATTTCATTCTGCTCAAGGGTAGACCATGATTCAGTTAGGACCATAAGATGAAATGCCTGAGAGAATATGATAATGCAAAATACTTTTCTTCATGACTGTACAGGCACTCATAAATCAGGTTACTATACCCTTCCACATCAATAGAAAACTGCTATTTATGTGACATAATGCAATACCAAGGCAACTTGTAGTGAAGCTGGCAAGTGCTATAATAGTGATCTCTTTGGGGCAGAAATTTCATTCAGGTCAATTCTGATTGGTCTATTGTGCAACCGATTTTCAAGTAAGGTGAATATTAGGCAGGTGTCAAGTAAGGTGAATATTAGGCAGTTACTAATTATAAAGGGCAAGTGAAGTCATCTTACAGAAGAATATTTTAACATAGCCTAAGAGTGAATGTTTGTTTTACACTTCTGAGCACTTTATCAGTGGGTCATTCATTTAGTAGAAATGTCAAGATATATCCTCTGCTGCAATAATTTAGTAAGCATGCAAATTATTTTTACTTACCTACTAGATATAACATTCTTTAATAATTCTTGTCTATCGAATGAGGCTAATGCACACAGTCCACCATACATGGCAACATTGTTTGGAGACAGCAACTGAAACAAAAAAAAAACTACATCTTTCATTTTTTCTAATGGCTATCCAACCCGAAAGTAGCTTTTCTTGTAAGGATTGTTTACTGATATGTTTAAGTAAGTTAAAGAAATGCAAAGCTTCTGTTTTGACTACTATAGAGACTACCATTAACCCAACAATATATCAGATTTGATTAATGAATGTTTTGTTTATAATTAATTTTATAATTTAATTTTAATTTTATAATTATAAAATTTCTCATATTGTGTTCCATAATCAGTATGTTCAAAATAAGTCCCTTTGAATTTGGGATGCACTGAACATTGTCAGTGATCTTTCTCCACATCAAAAATTAGAAATCACAAGGTAAAAAATTTCTGCTAGATTCACCCTTCTGTGAAACACACTGGAAATTAAATGCTTCTGCCAAAAATTAACAATGATTAAAAAAAAGTGTCCAACAGAACAATGGAAAAATTACTCCATCATTCTGAGGAGTACATAACTAGAATAGGCAACAGATTACTAAAAATTCTTACTTTTATATATAATTAGGAAATTAATAATTAATCTCTAAAAAGATAATTAGTTTTCTACTCTACACTTCTATTAATCACAAAAAAAAAGCTGTTAATTTAAGAAATAAAAATCAAATGAGCCTGAAGTGTAGCAACCTGTGTACATTACTTCACATATTAAATTTACTAAAAAAAGAAGTGAACAAGCCCTGCTTTTCTTGGATGAGTTGGTGCACAGAAATAGCACACATTTGACAACTTCTACATCTGCTGCTTCTACACCTGTTTAATTATTATGTTTCATTTCACAAACCAGCACATAATAGAATAGCATGGGCAATTATGCACAGGATTTTATAAGGGCAGACAATTATGATTCAAAAGGCAGGTGTTACAGAGAAACTGGTGCAATTGGGTCAATGCAATTTAATCTCCTCCCCCTATACACTTACTCATTATGATATTATATTGAGGGAGAGTATTAGCTGTACATCTTATGCTCACACTGTGTTTTTGTCCAACTATCTGAGCTTACTGGATACGTTTCAGATGCTGCTTAAGCAAAAAAGATATTCTGATGAAGTTTCTGAATATTTTTCTTATCAAAATGAACAACACCCCTATATTCTGTTTCCACTATATTTTATCTCAAGCTGCAATTGTATATTAAATTTCCAACTAGGACATCCTCTGTTTCATGTTGTCAAGTATTAAACTCAAGCAATTAACAATTAACCAAGCATTAGTACTTAATTACTTGTAATGGAATGATATGTAATTTTTCACAGCAAATGATATTAATGCAGAGAAAGATAATATTACATCACATGCAATGTTAAGTAAGCTTACTGAAACAGTTACAATTATTTTTAATGAAAAATGTAAAGTAACTAAATAACTGCAACAATGCAAGCACATAATAACACCAAAGTACTGTTTTGAAACTTAACTGAATAACACCACCAGGCCTACTAGGAGAATAAAAAAAATACTAAAATGAATAGAAGTATTTACAACAGAGCTATATAAGCTAAACTACAAAGGTAGAATAATTACAAAGCGAAATCAGGATTGAATAAAGATATTTAATCCCAATGCAAAGTAGTGCACTATAAGCTTAAATTGCAAGGTACAGTAATTACAAAGCTAAAATTAGGTTGCATACATAAAGCTATTTAACCCAGAAGCAATACAGTGCATTAATTGAAAACATACAGTCATTACAGAGTTGCACTAATTATTACAGAAGTGCTGAAGCTGATAAGCTAGGAAGAATTATTAAAAAAACATACTATGGAGGTGATCAGACTCAGTCCACAGGTGGGTCCACCAAGGCAATCAGGCACACAGTCAAGAGCCCAGTGCATAAAACAAAGAGAGAAATTGCTGCCTTACAATAAACTTTTAAAACAAAGGAACTGAATCAGGCAGTGTTGAGAAAATTCTGCCAAAATAATATTAAATTCAAAAGTATAAAAGGTTTGTTTGTTATTTGGTTTTTAGGAGCATTAACAACTAAGGCCATATTGCTCCGGGATATGCGGTGGTCATTCCCTGACCTTTCCGCATCCTCCGTATTTGGTGGTGACGGGCTCGAACCCCAGTCTAATCAAGAAGTGTGTGCTACGCACTGCTGCTCCTTCCCACCTGGCTACGGAGGCGCCAGTAGTATAAAAGATACTAACATATACAAGTAAGGCCAAATGGAGGTTAACATAAGACCAAAATACACAGATTAACTAGGAAGACAAAATTAATAAAATTTTGGCATCCTGCTAATAAAAAAAAACAACTTACCTGGAGAGCAGCAGGCTACAAGTAGTATGAAGGCAGACAGTGAAAATGTAGTGTAGAGATCTAAAAAATGGATTGAGAACAAGGACAGTAAATGGAACAAAATTTCCAAGAAATACTACTAGGAAGAGATGGTATATAGCAGAGCACTGGCAACCAAGGGGAGGAGATCAGGATTCGTAAAGTTGCATACAGCCAAGTAAAAATAATATTAAACATAATTCACAATAATGTACAACCATGGAGAATTAAAAATCTGTCAGGGAAGGAGACAGAGGAGGTATACTTCTCAATTAGAATATAAATCACTGTGGAAGTACATTTATACTTTGGAATTTAACATTAAGTTTGAACATAATGTTTGGGGCAAGGTTAAAATAACACCAACAAGAAATGTCAATATAATGATATCCCTGGTATACTGCATAAATAAATGCAGAAATTTGGGAGTGGGGGAAGGTCCACTCTCTTGCAGAAATTGGGGATGAAGATGGAGTAATACTGTACATTTCTCTGAGTCTAGGGTTACCATCCGTCCTCTTTTAACCAGATTTTTTGTCTAAAATTTTTGTCCAGGTAGATTTTTATAAATTTGTCTAAATGTCCAGTTTTTATATTATATGCCATTTTTTTATGCAAGCTTGATGAAAACTACTGAGTTACGTTATACAGAATCTTTTTCGGAATAGGAGACGATTCTTCAATTCGAATTTCCTTGTTCACAATTAGGCAGAAGACCCCGACGACGCTCAGTTTAGTGCATTGAGATTGTTACCAACCCACACCTGGTTCAGAATTTACACACATATAAATTTTTTTTTTTTTTTTTTTTTGATTTGGTAGTTGTTGGCGCATCGGCTTCTGTGGCCATATTGCACCTCCCAAGGTTTTTGCAGTACTTTGATCCAAGCCCGAGGCGGGAATCGAACCCACGACCTTTGGGTTGCCGGGCAGGTACTTTACCCACTCGGCTAGCCCGGTCGGCATATAAATTTTATATAGTCTAGCAATACAATATGTTGGTTAAGAGAGTAGATAATGTGTGAAGATTAGATGGTGTGCTAGAAAAAGATATATAAATTACAGGAATTCCAGCATGTCAAATAAATATTGACAGTTAGAGGGACTGTTTTCTCTAGAAATTGATTGCAGCATATCAAAATGTGGATTTGAGCTGTGTGCACACCAAACTGATCGAAAGTTGTGTACTGTCCACTAAATTTGGTATACTTATCAATGATCTAATCAAGAGGCAGACACTAGTTTATTTAATACCAAAGTTTACCTTTTTTTAAAATACTGTTTTTCATTTTAATTACAAAAATATTTATTATCCATCTTTATACCTGTAGGTACTTTTCTGCAATTAGGTTAGTTTAGTTGTGAACGTAAAACATAACCTAACCTTAATAAAATTTATGCTTCACTACTTACAATAAAAAATATTTATTATTATTTCAATTATAAAAATTAATATTATAAAGCCTATACTTCCCCTAAAATGCCTAAAAGGAAGTGCATGTTTACAGAAGAGATGAAAACCAAATTTCCATGTTTTGTATCTGGCCGAAAGGAATGGGAAGCTGAATGTAAAGTTTGCAGAATGGGGACATATGTTTCAGCAGCCAATAAAGGGGTTGGTGATTTGAAGCATTACACTGAAACTCAGAAGCACAAGAAAGCAGTTCGAGGTGAGGCCTCTTCGGGAAAGGTTACAGATTTTTTTGTCAAAGCTGTCGGTAAAATAGAATATGATCTGGCTGCTGCAGAGGGTACCTTTGCTTTTCACACTGTTAAACGTCATAGTAGTTACAAATCAATGGACTGCACAACTGTCATGTTAAAAAATGTATTTTTTGATTCTGAGATAGCAAAAAGATTTTCCTGCGCTAGAACCAAGACAGAAGCCATTGTAAACTTTGTACTTGCAAATCATTCTCTTAATGTTACTGTAAAAACTTTAAAAGAAAATAAAATTGCATACTGTGGAGTCTCAACTGATGGAAGTAATCATGGTTCTGAAAAAACCTTCCCATTAATTATTCAGTATAATTATTCAGTATTTTGATGTAAATGAAGGAGGGTTACAAACAAAATTAATTGAATTACAGAAGATGCCTAATGAGACTGCAGATACCATTTCTACGTATGTTAAAGAAACTCTTGAAAAAAATGGTTTGTGTGGAAAATGTATTGCATTCACTGGGGACAATTGCAATACAATGTTTGTAGGACTGAGACAAAATGAAGAAGGAAATAATGTCTTTGCAAAATTAAAGAAATTGTTGCCGTCTTGGTGGTGGTACCTATCAGAGAATAAGTAACATTAGTCTTCACCTTAGGTGAAGGTATATTTGTGTCAGACGGCACCTGGGATTTCTCCCATCTCCGCTCGCCTTAGGTGAAGCATTACTTATTCGAAGTAGTGCAATATCATGGCAACTCGTTGTGAAGGTATTCATAATATGAGATATAACTTAAAACGATGCTGTTATAAATATTCTGTTTACTCAGAAATGGCTGTGTATTAATGATGCTATTGCACTTAATATATACATAGTCTAAATTTGCTCGCAGCTTGAGGCTTTAGCCCTAAATGCATCTTAGAAATTGTTGCATAACAAGACTTTGATTGGAGTGGGCTGTCCTGTACATATTTTGAACAACTGTCTTCAGAATGCCGCAGAACTTTGGGAAGTTGATGTAGAGAACATTGTTTTTAAAATTTACCAGTATTTTCATAATTATACAGTCCGGACTGAATAGCTTAAGGAATACTGTGAGTTTGTTTAGATTGAATATAAACAGCTCCTTTCTCACAGCAAGACAAGATAGCTTTCATTATTTCCAAGCATCACAAGGCTCATAGATATGTTTCCAGTTTTACAGGCTTATTTTCTGTCCCAAGAAAAACCTCTCATTGTGATTAAAAGGTTCTTTGAAAATGGATTTAGTGAGATTCATCTTTGGTTCATGCAATCACTTATGAATGTATTCCATACACACATACAACGAATTGAAAGGGAAAGTAACTCAGCTGCAGAAGTGCTAGATGTCTTAGTCTCAGTGAAAGAAATTATCTCGAAATGGATGGATCACAACTTCATGCCATTAAGAGTAAAGGAAATGCTATACAAAACACATGAAGGACTTGTACTTGAATGTGAAAAATTTTCTAGTGATACAAAAAATCTGTATAGAAATTGCATGGAATATTTAGATTTGTGGCGTCACCATATGGAATCCATTTCCTGTTTTATGTGGATGAAAATGGATGCAGTACCAAGCTAGAACGATGTAGAATGTTCTATTTCCTACTTGATTGACAAAGGGGTAACAATTGATGATGTTAAGTATTTTGACCAATTTAACAATTTGGAGAAATTTTTTGAGGGTCAAATGAATAATAAAGACTTTAAAAAAATGCTTATGCATGAAAAGTGCGCTAAATATTTTAGTAATTCAAAAAATATTGAATTCCATTCGGAACTGTTGAAAATTGCCCAGTTTTTCTTTGCAATTCCTCCTCACAATTCAAATGTAGAGAGAGTATTCTCTCTAATGCAAAGTCAGTGGACGAAAGAAAGGAATAGGTTAAATGTCAATTCTGTAAAAGGTATTTTGTTTTTGCAGTACAATTTCAAACATATGTCATGCGTTGATTTTTGCACATATTTGAGAGGCAATCCAGAGCTATTGAAAGAAATAATTTCTCAAGACAAATATGAATGTACTAATCCTAGACATCAGTAAATGTGGTTTACATTGTCTTTATTTTATTATTTGCATAATATATTTGTCCTCTTTTTCTAATCCAAGATGAACTTTTTGTCCTCTTTTTATTCTCCCCAAAACATGTAAATGTCCTCTTTTTATGAGTGCAGAAGATGGTAACCCTATCTGAGTCACATTCCAACACAGAATTTCCCAGGATTTTGTCTGTTCTCCAGAGTTATATTTCCATTTCAACAGCATTTGAGAGTATGACTAAAGAAGAAATTATATCCTGTTGATAAAGATTCCAAGGGTGTTTTTTTTTTTTTCCATTTTATTTTAATATTTTATGCATACCCAATTTTTTTTTCCTGTTTAGTCAGTGTCATAAAGAACTTACATATGAATTCTAATCCACTCTTTTCTGAGGTTTGTTGTGATCATGAATCTTGTCAGCAGCTGTGTGGAAGCTCAGCTACAGAGGAAAAGTTCTCTCTTGATGGATCAGTGATTTGAGTAAAGGCTTAAAAGGTACAGAACTTGTCTGTACCTTTTCTTACAGTACGTGTTCTGTAGGAACACTTACTGCAAGAAAGTGTTCTGTAGGAACATTTACTGCAAGAAAAGGTACAGACAAGTTCAACAGCAGCTGGTTTTATAATTATAAGAAAAAATTCAGTCTTCATGGTGTAAAGTTGGTTGGGAGGATTGGCATCAAAAGACCACGAGGCTGCAAACGTTTCTTGCTCAGCTAACAATTTAGAGAGAGAGATAACAAGTCAAGAGTTTTAGCTTCTCCACCTCCTATTACTCTTTGTGTCAGTTAAACACCTGTCATGGATGAAATTTACAACTAATAAAGATAGATACAAACAGTAATCACACTTATAGTCATCTGATAAAAATGTTGTTGCCACAAGTAATCTACAGATTTATTTCCTGGTAAGAAAAGTGCATAAACTAATGGCAATTATAGAGAAAAGAAATATCATTATGTCTGCATCCTATTACCATTTATCAACAAAGGAACTGACATAGAAGTCTTGAATATTAAAAATCATATTATAAAAATGGTAAGGAACTGAACCCCAAAGGTTATCACTAATAACATTAGACCAAGAAGGGCAGTATCCACTGATAGCCACCCTCTATCCGTTACTACTCGACCATCCCTTCATTCATAGTGGTAAATTGCCACTAAATGCCATACTGCTCTGATTTGCAGCAGTCTTTCATTTGGAACTGTCAAATTTTTTTGCTAAATCTAAGTATATGATTGTCAAAATTATTTCTTGCATCCAGTTCCTTTGCGACTTCATCATAGCAGCTAATCAGATTGGTCAGGCAAAATCTCCCTTAACAAATTATTTATTTATTTTTATTTTTTAAATTTTTATTTATTTATTTATTTTTATCATTGTTCTATTCGGATTTTTTTTTTTTTTTTGGCTAGTGCAGCATAATTGTGATTGCCATATAACTAAATTCCTGTCAAGATGATACTGCAATACTTCTTTAACCACTGACTCCATTACTTTCTCTGGAACATGTTGACCTTGCAGGTCAGTAATTACTACCTTTTGACCCCTCTTTGTGAATAGGGGAGATATCTGCACATCTCCAATCCTTAGGAATTCCCACCCCCTGAATCGAAGGATGCCCTGATAATTACGGCCAAAGGTTTGCTTGCTCTTTTAATATAATTGGATAGATTCCATTACCCCCTAGATGCTTTATTTACTTGTGGTATCAACAGTTTCTCTTCCATTTTTCAGTTATTACAAAATCATTTAACTCCCAGTTACAACTTGATATACTTCTGGTTCCCTTCCCTAAAAACTTCTTAACACATGAATGTAGATGCAAAATACTTATTCAGTTTATCAGCAATCTGAAAAGGATCATCAGTAGTTTATGCCAATCATAGCCATTGAACAAAATGTGGTTCATCCCTTTCATCCTAGTGTTAATATAAGTAAAGGAATTCTTTACTACCTTTCTTTGCATGCAAGGACCTCTCATAATCTGCTGTAGCTCGTCTAACTATCCTTAATTGTGGTTACTTTTATATTAGTCCTCCAGACCTGAATACAATATTCCAAAAGAGGCCTCACCATCATTTTATAAAGAGGAATAATAAGATCTTTCTCTTTGCTGGTAAAAGCCCTATAGTGACCAATGACAGTAAACCCCAAGCCTTCCTTACCACAATGCAAGAAAAACTTCAAATATCTAGCCGCATCATAATAATCCCTTGCTTTATTGGGTCTTTCAAATTAATGAGATTTCTGTCCTGCAGGTTTCTTTTTCTCAAATGCAAAACCTTACAATTAGGAGGATTAAACTTCAGTTGCCATCTTTCACATCACATATGTAACCAATCCAAGTCATTTTGCAGCAGCAGAGCTAGGTCCTGATTATTAACTGTCCTATCTAAGACTGGATTGCAGTTTATTTTAGCTGGAAAGTTGTTAATTACTGGAATAATTTACTTCCATGAGTGGTGAGGCTGACAGCTTAGGGAAATTAAAAGGTCAGCTAGATAGGTACTTACACAAGGAGGGAGTCAAATAGGTATTTTATTATTAATTATTTTTTAAAATTAATTAATTATAGTACTAATACCATATTCTTTGCACTATATGGCTAATACTGTTTCTGTATTACCTACTTAATCATCAATTAATTTACCTTATTCGCTACAGTGATAAAACACACAGAACTAGAGTTTACTATTTTCCAACTTATGAATGGGTGAGACGCTTGTTAAGTCTGCTGATGATTACAGTAGCAATTCTAATAGTATGATGTGTTTTCTTACTGCTTTCCTCTATCCTATAAGCCTTACTCCCTCTCTCTGTTTCTTTCCTCATTCAAATGTGCTTTCAATTTAAAAATGGATGCAAAATATCAGTTCGACTCACCTGCAATTCTGGTTGAACTGTCTACATCATTCTGGACCTGATATGAGACCCATAAGATTTAGTGCCTTCTTTTTTGCATTAACATATTAAGAAAAACTCCTTATCCCTATTCTTATTTCTTTTTTGCCAGAAATTTCTCACAGCTTTTCCTTTTTTATATTCAATCTGTATTATTGTTATGTAACTGCTTATAGTTTTTATATTTTAGCATTTATATCCACTCATATCAAGCTTTTAACTTTTGTTGATTTATTATCTCCAGTTTCACTGAGCATGTTTCATTTTTATTTTATTTGTTTATTAAAGCCACACTTACCTATTCCACACTTACCTATTTCACTTAATTTATGTAAGCCCATCAATCCTGATTGTACCAAGACTTACTTACTTTAATGGATGACATATATATATATATGTGGCTTGAAATATATATACAGGGTGATTCACTACCAGTCGACAAACTTGCAGGAGGTGTAGGGGGCACAAAGATGAATTGGAATCACATAGCATTGCAGGGTCCGAAATGCCTTTGTCATGCGGTAGAGGACGTTGAACAGGAGGTCGCGTGAACAGCGATCCTGCTGGAAGTCAGCATTTGCGAACCGTTTCTGTTGAAGAAACCAACCAAGTAGCAAAAGTCCTCCGGAGTGGATAATCTGCAGACTCCAATGATTGGACGCGTTGCAGATGATATGAACTCATTTGGTTTGTTGACAGTATCCTCCATACAGTGGATTGGGAAATGCCCAATCGTTGGCCTATCGCTCGAGTACTCGTACTCGGATTGCCTTCAAGATGTAGGACATTCTTCTCATTGTCTGGCGTCCTTGTCATTCGCTCTCGATTCATGGTACCTCTCGTGAAACAACCAGTCTCATGTAACCTTTCCGCACAGGTGTGCTCCTCATCATACGATTAAAATCGTATGATGAGGAGCACGCCTGTGCGGGAAACGTTCCTGGTACAAGAGCAGAGCGGCGTGCCCGTTACATTCCGCAGCTCCATACGCGAGGTGCATGTCGGCCAGTTCAACGTTTGAATACTCGTCCATCCTACTGCCTCGGGAACCAGTTCGCAAATGCTGACTTCCAGCGGGATCGCTGTTCACGCGACCTCCCATTCAACGTCCTCTACCGCATGACAAAGGCATTTTGGACCCTGCAATGCTACGTGATTCCGATTCGTCTTTGTGCCCCCTACACCTCCTGCAAGTTTGTCGCACTGGTAGTGAATCACCCTGTATAGATGGAAGTCTTACAAAGTTCCAACCAAAATTCTGATGGGAACTTTTAATGGTGGTATGTATAATAAGTTAATAATTAGTTAAATAACTGAAAACAAAAATAAGCTTACCTGTGCATTACAGCCCTTCACAATATTCCTTTATTATAATTTGCAACATTAGTTAAAGAAATAAAACCCATCAAGATTCTCGTAAATTCAAAGTAACTGCTAAAAATATGGAAGGAATGGTTGTATGTGTAGTAAGCTGCACATTCACCTGTTCAACAATTATTCAAATAAGTACAAAAGTAAGCTAATCTGTATGATTACGGCTTAATATTATAGCTATTTTTTTACTATGGTTCATGATCACAGCTTTAGTTAATGAAAAAATAAAATTACAGCTTATGAAATTCCCACCAAAAGATGGGATTCATCGTGATATATGTATTATTTAACTATTTAAATATGTAGATAAATACAAAAATAAGTTAAGCTAGATGATTAGGGCACTTAGGTACTATTCCTTTACAACTTTTGTTACTAATTTCAACATATCAGAAAAAGTACATGAGGTGTAAATATCCTTTGCAGTGCAGAAACCACTAGCAGATAGCGACAATGGAGAGCATTTCAATAAGAGGTAGGGCTGTAGTGGGTTGGAGGGCTTCTTATGCTCTGTCAGTTGGTGTGGTAATTTCAGGTCACTGGATACAAATGCTCTCTGTGAAATGTTCAAACAAATTATCATGGAAGTTACAAATATATTTGCTTCAGTGGTAAAATATGACAAAAGGATGTTGCCAAAATGGATAACAAGAATATACAGGGCGATTCACTACCAGTGGGACAAACTTGCAGGAGGTGTAGGGGACACAAAGACGAATCAGAATCACATAGCATTGCAGGGTCCAAAATGCCTTCGTCATGCAGTAGACGATGTTGAACGGGAGGTCGCGTGAACGGCGATCCCGCTGGAAGTCAGCATATGTGAACCGGTTCCCGAGGCAGTAGGATGGACGAGTATTCAAACGTTGAACTGGCCGACATGCACCTCGCGTATGGAGAAGGCAATCCGAGTACGAGTAATCGAGCGATAGGCCAATGATTGGGTATTTCCCAATCCACTGTATGGAGGATACTGTCAACAAACCAAATGAGTTCATACCATCTGCAACACATCCAATCATTGGAGCCTGCGGATTATCCACTCCGGAGGACTTTTGCTACTTGGTTTCTTCAACAGAAATGGTTCGCAAATGCTGACTTCCAGCGAGATTGCTGTTCACGCGACCTCTGGTTCAACGTCCTCTACCGCATGACGAAGGCATTTCGGACTCCGCAATGCTATGTGATTCCGATTCGTTTTTGTGCCCCCTACACCTCCTGCAAGTTTGTCATACTGGTAGTGAATCACCCTGTATGTATGTATATAAAATGCTTAGGTGTGGGCAGCAACACCTAAGCATTTTATTTATATATATATATATATATATTAATAGTTATATTAGTGATAAAAGGAAAGAAAGTTAAAAGACAATAATGCAGTTGCGTTAGTTGTGTTATGGGTTAATGCAGTTGCAAGCAATCATGCAATACACCCATAATGTCTATAGAAAATTATTAGAAAAAGTAAATCAATCCAATAATAAGAATACCATCAGGGACTTAAGAAAACGCAAAAAAAAAAAAAAAAAAAAAAAATTATTATTATCGCTTTTTACCGACAATCTAGATGACTTCAACTGGGGCCAACCACACAGAATGAAGGCAAAAAACGACAAGAAGTTCTCTGTTTCTGTGATGATCAATATATGCTAAGTAATTTAAATCTAAACCAAATATAAACCAGTATAGGCTGAATATAAATCGAATATAAATAAATCGAATGAAGATAATTAATTAAGAAAAAATTTTGAAATATTAGAATCAAAGGTAAGAAATATAAGTAAAATATAAATGTAAGCATATATTAATCATCGTTGACCCGACAGAGAACGTAATTTAATGATTAAAATAAGATTAAATATATAATACATACTACATTTGACCGTATCTAGGACATAATGTAATAGTCGTCAAAATAATAAGTGGTGCCCCCTATGTGATGGATATGGTAAAAATAAATAAATAATTAAATTAACGCAAAGAGAAACATGCAGATAGTAAGAAGAAAAACTAAAGGAGTAGGAAAAATAGAACCTGAACTCCACAAAGGCGAAAAATAGTGGTATAGATAAGAAATAGTTTCTCCTACGTCCTCGGATTGCCCTAATAATTTCGGAGAAATAAAAATAAAGAGTGTAGGACAGCTTAAAGGCATTACAAGATATAAGTTGTGGCTCGGGTATGCCCGGGATCGCAAACCCGTTCCTATAGTAGGACCCTGAGCTGAATTTGCATGTTATCTCAGCGTGAATTTAAGTAAATTTAAATGAATTTAACTATATGTATTAAAAAAAAAAAAAAAAAAAATATGATACACTGTAATTTGCAAGCCGGTGGGTACAAGTTTTCTACGCCGTAAGACACCAAAGTGTATCCTATTTACATATATACATGGCACTAAATATAACGATTTTATTGAAATTATATTGAAACGATAGGTTCAGAAAACAAATTTTTGAAATTAATTATGCTTATTGCTTTCCTGAAGTGATATTTCAGGTAAGCGATAGGGAAATTATTATTAATCAACTTGCCGTACAATGCTGTTAAGCCTGTTGAACAATTTTTATTACTATTGCAGATATAAGCAATCCTTAAACATTGCGATAAAATTATATTAGCATGCACTGATTTTGATACATTAGATTTCCAATTTGTAAGGCTGACTACGTTAAAATTAAATGCATCTCTTTTATTATATACGTTTACGTCTATTTTATTATTATGGAATATTTCTATATGAAGATCCAAGTAATTTGCTATAGTATCGGAACTATTAGTTTTTTCCAATACAAGTTCTACTGGATATAATTTACTGTAATCCTGGACAAAATGTGGACAATTAAAAACACATATATCATCTACGTATCTGTATATAAGTAGGTTATCTTGAAATTCTCTTTCTGTATAATACAGATAAAGGTTTGCGATTATGCTTGATGTTGGACTTCCCATAGGGGTGCCAGTCACTTGTAAGTATAACGAAGTTCCGTCATATACATAATTATTAAAGATGCATAATTTTATTAGAGAATCCCAATAGGTTAAATCCTCCAGAAACTATATTTAGAAAATAAAAATGCTATAAAGGTTGATTTAACCTATTGGGATTCTCTAATAAAATTATGCATCTTTAATAATTATGTATATGACGGAACTTCGTTATACTTACAAGTGACTGGCACCCCTATGGGAAGTCCAGCATCAAGCATAATCGCAAACCTTTATCTGTATTATACAGAAAGAGAATTTCAAGATAACCTACTTATATACAGATACGTAGATGATATATGTGTTTTTAATTGTCCACATTTTGTCCAGGATTATAGTAAATTATATCCAGTAGAACTTGTATTGGAAAAAACTAATAGTTCCGATACTATAGCAAATTACTTGGATCTTCATATAGAAATATTCCATAATAATAAAATAGACGTAAACGTATATAATAAAAGAGATGCATTTAATTTTAACGTAGTCAGCCTTACAAATTGGAAATCTAATGTATCAAAATCAGTGCATGCTAATATAATTTTATCGCAATGTTTAAGGATTGCTTATATCTGCAATAGTAATAAAAATTGTTCAACAGGCTTAACAGCGTTGTACGGCAAGTTGATTAATAATAATTTCCCTATCGCTTACATGAAATATCACTTCAGGAAAGCAATAAGCATAATTAATTTCAAAAATTTGTTTTCTGAACCTATCGTTTCAATATAATTTCAATAAAATCGTTATATTTAGTGCCATGTATATATGTAAATAGGATACACTTTGGTGTCTTACGGCGTAGAAAACTTGTACCCACCGGCTTGCAAATTACAGTGTATCATATTTTTTTTTTTTTTTTTTTTTTAATACATATAGTTAAATTCATTTAAATTTACTTAAATTCACGCTGAGATAACATGCAAATTCAGCTCAGGGTCCTACTATAGGAACGGGTTTGCGATCCCGGGCATACCCGAGCCACAACTTATATCTTGTAATGCCTTTAAGCTGTCCTACACTCTTTATTTTTATTTCTCCGAAATTATTAGGGCAATCCGAGGACGTAGGAGAAACTATTTCTTATCTATACCACTATTTTTCGCCTTTGTGGAGTTCAGGTTCTATTTTTCCTACTCCTTTAGTTTTTCTTCTTACTATCTGCATGTTTCTCTTTGCGTTAATTTAATTATTTATTTATTTTTACCGTATCCATCACATAGGGGGCACCACTTATTATTTTGACGACTATTACATTATGTCCTAGATACGGTCAAATGTAGTATGTATTATATATTTAATCTTATTTTAATCATTAAATTACGTTCTCTGTCGGGTCAACGATGATTAATATATGCTTACATTTATATTTTACTTATATTTCTTACCTTTGATTCTAATATTTCAAAATTTTTTCTTAATTAATTATCTTCATTCGATTTATTTATATTCGATTTATATTCGGCCTATACTGGTTTATATTTGGTTTAGATTTAAATTACTTAGCATATATTGATCATTACAGAAACAGAGAACTTCTTGTCGTTTTTTGCTTTCATTCTGGGTGGTTGGCCCCAGTTGAAGTCATCTAGATTGTCGGTAAAAAGCGATAATAATAATTTTTTTTTTTTTTTTTTTGTGTTTTCTTAAGTCCCTGATGGTATTCTTATTATTGGATTGATTTACTTTTTCTAATAATATTCTATATATATATATATATATATATATATATATATATATAAATGCTTAGGTGTGCTGCCCAAATTTTCGAACTGCTAATTGTTGCCAGCACCTGTTCATGCAGTTCACCTCACATGACCACCATATAGGGCATTCTTTATTAATTTTTGTACTAATGTTTTTCGACCAAACAAAGGCAACATATGCCTGAAAGCTATCGATGTACATTTATTTTAACTGTCTTCAATTTTAATAAACTGTTCTAAGTTTTAAAAAGTGTAAAAATGGCTGAACAACGTGTAAGAACTTAGAAAAAATGTAGAAGAAATGCTAATGAAACATTAGAGGAGAGATCTAATAGACTAAGAGACCGAAATGAGACTCTACGACTAAAAAGACAGACAAAAAACATTGAAGAAAGAGAAGCAAGATTGGAAATGAGAAGACGCTGTAGGACTAATCTACTGGAAAGAAGTACTGGATGCAAATAATCAACAAGCTGTAATTAACATGGAACAGAATGACATAGGAAATATGTTATAACTGTGAGTATTGCAATGCATGGTATCGGGGACATGAGTTAAACACATCGAATAAATACACTAAATGCTGTCACAATGGAAAGGTTTCACTTGACCCACTGTTTGAGACACCTACTCTATTACAAGAGCTGCTTACAGGGGATATACGTGAAGCAAATAACTACAGAGAACATACACGACAGTACAACTGAGCAACGGTGTTTGCATCAATGGGTGCAGAGATTAAATCACCAACTGGAAATGGTCCATACTGTTTTAGAATACATGGTCAGATTTACAATTTGGTCTCACCACTATATCCAAATGAGACAAATAAGCCAGGATAGACAACTTTATACTTTTGATTCTGCTGAAGCAACAACAAAACGGCTTGAAAAACAATCAAACCAAGGGGTGTATGGCTGAAGTAATGCAACAACTGGATGAGATGCTGTGACAAGTTAACCCATTTGCTGAGTCATATAAACAAATGCATCAAATAACCCAGGCCAATCCAACAATGAATGTGCCCATGGCGTTTATAGAAGACCCAGACTTAGATAAGAGAAGATATAATGCACCTACATCCAAAACAGAGGTTGCTACAAAATATTTGTTGGAAAAGACTGGGAACCACCAGCAAATAGAGACATATGCATATATCCCACAGGTGACTGCTGTAGAATTATATCACTGCTAAACAAGAATGGTGAAGACTGAAGGATCTAGATTAAACTATTTATGCCATAATCAGAAAGATGACATATGATGCACTGGGTACATCTAATTGTTGCAGAATAGAGTTTCCCAAAGTCTGGTAGATACCTAGTATCCGTCCTTAGAAAACATACAAATAACTATATGATCCTATTATTATAGAAAAATGTTGGCAAATGTAGAAAGTCACAACTTAAGTGTTAAATGAGTTTCTCACCTTTGGTTTTCTTGAAAATCAAGTATAAAAATAGACTGAAAATTGAACCAGATTTTAGGATAACATTTCTTCTTTTTCTGCCAACAAAGTTTGTGTGTGATTTTAAATAACCTCATCATTCACACTAGCTATTGAAAAGCTATAAAGTGAATGCGTAATAAATGACTCATTGTTATAAGATTAAATAAAGAACAAAAATTTATTATTATTTTTACGCTTCTATTTTTGGATTGCAAAAAACAAAAAGGTATCGAAAAAAAAAAAAAAAAAAAGATCCTTGGCTACATAGAGTTTGAGAAACACAGTTAAAGAACATTCTTTAATAGACAAAGTATCTAGATATATCATTAATCCCTAGGTAGAAATATAGGTGTATGACTAGGAATAGAACTGCAAAGAAGGAAAAAATGAGAAACAGAAGAGAGTAGGTTATGGCCTGCTGGTCTGTCATGGCTGATCTCAGCTTTTTTTTTTTTTTACAGGTCTTTGAATCTAAATAATGGCATAATAGGTAAATAATGCATTTTTTGTTCAAGGTAGGGAGTGCAGCTAACTTAATATAAAGCTTGGCATGTTAATGCACAAAAATGAATCTCTGAGGAATAAGAGAAGATGCTTCAAGAAAGTGTTAAAAAGAGTGCTTGGCAGATATCCAAGTGTCCAATAATGTATCAAGCTGAACACTATTTCGGCTTCCTACAAAATAGTTTGATTCTCTCCTTAAAAAGAGGTAAAGAAGCAAAGGAATAAAATCAAATTCCGCTTGACAGGTATGTCAACGGAATTTGATTTTATTCCTGTGCTGCTGCCTTGTCATATAACTGCCTAAGAGTGGATAGCTACTAAACACTTCTCATTTTGACCCACTTAACATTTTCTTGATTGTATAAAAATCTTATAAAATCAGTCTCAGTTTGACTGCTGCCAGTGATTTATATTCTTTTCTAATTTGTAGAAGAATAAGAGAAATTTACCTCTGCGTAGAACACTTCCGTATGATACTCTCCAGAAATTAAAACGAATGTAACATTCATGCAAAATGACCACAATAAAAAATAAATTAAAAAATCAATTGAACAAAATTAAAAATTAATCCTTTGTTAGAGAAATGAAAATAGTTTTTCAAAATTTACGTTAACTTTTTTAATTAATTTTTAATTGTGGTCAATTGATTTTTTAATTGTTTAAATATATTTTTTACTGTAATCATTTTGCATTAATATTATATTCATTTTAATTTCTGGAGAGTATCATATGGAAATGTTCTACATATCATAATCAGGTAAAATTTTTCTTATTCTTCTACAAATATTGAAATCAACGTAGAACATATTGAGCACAAGCTCTGGTTAATATTATCAAAAAAATTGTGCAAGGCTCACAGGTTAGAATTTTTTTCAGAGTGGCCTGTGCTTGCTAACGGAAGAGACTGCTTCTACAGGGATGGGATACACTTAAATAGAAAGGGGCAAGAACATTTGCTGAAGCTGTCGAGGCAGTGTTAGGCGAGTCGGAAAACTGCTAGATTGGGGGATTCAGAGACAAAGATTAACAGTAGCCGCAGCCAGATGTGAAAGTGATTCTTGCACTGATTCTATTGTAATGAGCAGCAGCCTAGAGAGAAAGTTGCTGGGGACTTCAAGAGCTGCTGGGAGTCATCATGCAACAAGCAAATATATGGGCTGTGTTAGGGTAACTAAGAGTAAGAACAAGTGCATGTATACTTGCATGTACACTAATGCTAGAAGTATAATAAATAAAATTTATGAATTTGAAGTGCTGATCAAGACATCAAAGGCAGATATTCTTGGGATATCGGAGACATGGTGTCACACAAATATAATCAGTGCAGAATTGGAATTTTGGGTGTGAAATGTGTACAGAAAGGGCAGAAAGGGTAGAAAGGGAGGAGGGGGTTATGCTGTTAGTTAAGAAACAAATAAGACCTAAAGAAGTGCACCCAATTGACACAGGTGGACAGTGCAATGTTGAGTCTGTTTGGTGTGATAAACACTGGGAAACGGAAAATGAGAGTAGGAGTATGTTATAGGCCTAATGACTCTGATGAGTACAATGAATAGTTGTGCAGAGAAATAGAATGGGCCAGTAAATCAGAATGTCTTGTAATGGAGGATTCTACTTTCCAGATATTGACTGGAACTTTTGCTTTGGTCACTCACACGATGGCAAGACTTTTGTGGATTTATTCGAGGATTGTTTTCTACAACAACATATTCGAGGGACAACCAGAGGGAGTAATACCATTGATCTGATTATCAGCAGTGATTATTCATGCATTAACAATTTGCAAATAAAGGAACAACTAGGTGACAGTGATCACAGTGTACTGATGTGCTGACACAAGTAATTATAGACCTGTGAGTTTAACTTCTGTTCCAGGAAAATTAATGGAGGCACTGGTTAAAGAAGCACTGCAGGATCATCTAGACAAGACTTCAGTTATAGTTCGGACACAGCATGGTTTTGTTAAGGGGAAGTCCTGCCTGACCAATTTGACTGGATACTATGATGCAGTCACAAAAGAACTGGATGCAGAGAATAACTTGATATTATATACTTGGATCTTAGAAAGGCTTTTGATACTGTTGCACATGGAAGACTGCTGCACAAATTAGAGCAGTGTGGCATTGGAGGCAAATTCCTGCTATGGATAAAGGGGTGATTGGGGGGGAGAAGACAGAGAGTGGTAATCAATGGACACTGCTCATCATGGACTAATGTTATTAGTGGAGTCCCTCAGGGTTCAGTGTTGGGTCCATTATTGCTTTCTGTATTTATAAATGATATTGATGATGGTATATCAAGCTTAATGTCCAAGTTTGTAGACGATACAAAGGTTGGCAGGGTTGTCAAGGACACTACTGACACTATGCTGCTGCAACAGGATCTGGAAAGGTTGTGCAGATGGGCTGAGAGGTGGCTAATGAAGTTTAACATTGACAAATGAAGTTTAACATTGACAAATGAAGTTTAACATTGACAAATGTAGTGTACTACATATGGAAAACAGCAACCCCAGAGCAACGTATCAACTCTGTGGTACTACACTGACAGTGGTAGAGAATGAAAAGGACCTGGGGGTAATTGCGCAGACAGATATGAAGTTCTCTGAGCAGTGCAGACCAGCTGAAAGAGTAGCTCATGGTGTCTTGTCAATGATATACAGGAATTTTTCTAGCAGGGATAAGGAGGTGATTATTCCCTTGTATAAGGCAATGGTCAGGCCACAATTTGAGTACTGTATACAGGTCTGGATGCCTCATTTCGAGAAGGATGTAGAGCTGCTGGAACGAGTACAGAGAAGAGCAACAAGATTAGTGAATGGAACAAAGGAGTACTCTTATGAAGAAAGGCTTAAGTTTTGCAAATTACAGTGTCTGGACACTAGGCACAAGCAAGGTGATCTGATAGAGGTGTATAAAACTTGAATGGTTTGAGCATGCTCAATGCTGATGGGATTCTTCCTCTAGCTCAGAATAATCATCTGAGAGGGAATAAATTCGAATTGAGGAAAGACAGATGTAGGATAGACGTGCGGAAATTTGCCTTTAGCCAGTGGGTAGTTGGTTGGTGGAACAGACTTCCATCCCTTGTCATGGAAGTTGATAGCCTAAATAAATTTATGGCTCAGCTGGACAGGTATTTCAAACAAATGGAGGGGTGAAGTGGAAGTGGGTTTTTTTTTTTTTTTTTTTTTTTGGCTGATGCTGCATAAGCTTGCTTTCTTGCATCATATGCCTCTGCTAATGCTAATGTGGGATTTACTTAAAGATGTAACTACCATCAAGGGTAAAGGGAAGGGTTTTTGTTTTCATAAAGGTGACTACAGTGGTCTCAGACAGTTTTTAAATTCTATAGAGTGGGACCAACTGATGATGTTACCAACAGCAAATTCTAAATGGGAAGCATTCAAGGAATTAATCTTGGATGCTACTAAGCTTTTCATACCAACTAAGAAATACTGTTCAAGGTTCAGGCCTAAATGGATGTTGGATGAATAAATAAGGCTCGTGGCAGAGAAGAAAAATGCATGGGATGCATATAAATTACAAGGCGACACAGAAGGCTGTGGCAGATATAACCTATCTGCAATCAAGTCACAAAGGAGGTTAGGCAGGCGAAGGCAGATGATGAGAAATCTTTGGCAAAGGAAGAAAAGAAAAACAGCAAAAAAGTTCTTTACTTATGTAAACTCTAGAAGGAAGGGGATGAATCAGATTGGTCCACTTAACACAGATGGTTCGACTATTGATGATCCTCCTCAAGTAGCTTATAAACTGAATGAGTATTTTGCACCTACATTCACACATGAGGAATTATTCAAAAAGGAGAATGCCATGTGAATTTCATAAACTCCCTATTAGAGTTTATGAAACTCTAATAGGGAGCTAAGTGATTTTATAATAACTGAGAGCAAAGTGCAGGAGAAGTTGTTGAAGTTAAACATAAAAAAGACACCTGGGGCAGATGGAATCTATCCAGTTATAATGAAGGAGGCAGCAAGGGAAGTAAGCAAACCCTTAGCCATAATTATGAGAGCATCCTTAGAGTCAGGGGAGGTCCTCATGGACTGGAGATATGAAAATGTATCCTTAAATCTCAACGGGGGTTCAAAGGGTGATACAAATAAATATAATTATAGACCTGTTATTTTAACTTCTGTTCTGGGGAAATTAACGGAGTCACTGGTTAAAGAGGTGATACAGGATCACCTAGACAAGACAGCGGTAATAGCTCAGACACAGCATGGATTTGTTAATGAAAGTCTTGTCTCACCAATCGGATTGGATACTATGATGTGGTCACAAAGGAACTGGATGCAAAAAATAATTTTGATATCATCTACTTGGATTTTAGGAAAGCTTTTGATACTGTTGCACATGGAAGACTATTGTACAAATTGGAGCGGTATGGCATTAAGGGCAAGTTACTGCAATGGATTAAGGGATAGTTGAGTGGGAGATGGCAGAGAGTGGTAATAATTTTGATATCATCTACTTGGATTTCAGGAAAGCTTTTGATACTGTTGCACATGGAAGACTATTGTACAAATTGGAGCGGTATGGCATTAAGGGCAAGTTACTGCAATGGATTAAGGGATAGTTGAGTGGGAGATGGCAGAGAGTGGTAATAAATGGACACTGCTCTTCGTGGACAAATGTTATTAGTGGAGCCCCCCAGGGTTCGGTGCTGGGCCCATTGTTGTTTTGTGTATTTATCAATGATATTGATGAAGGTATATCAGGCTTAATGTCGAAGTTTGCAGATGATATAAAGGTTGGCAGGGTTGTTAATGACAGTAAAGACAGTATGCTACTACGACAGGATCTAGAAAAGTTAGGCAGATGGGCTGAGAAGTGGCAACTGATGTTTAACATTGACAAATGTAAAATACTCCATATGGATAGCAATAACCCAAGAGAAACATACCAATCGTGTAGTACTACAATCAGAGAGGTGGAGAATGAAAACGACATGGGGGTAATTGCACAGTCAGATATGAAGTTCTCTGAGCAGTGCAGATGGGCTGCCAGAGCCATGGAATTTGGTCAATGATATATAGGAATTTTGCTAGTAGAGACAAGGCAATGTATAAGGCAAATGGTCAGGCCACACCTTGAGTACTGTATACAGGTCTGGAGGACTCATTTTAGGAAGGATGTAGAGTTGCTAGAACGAGTACAGAGAGGAGCAACAAGATTGTTGAGAGGAACAAAGTGGTGTGCTTACGAAGAAAGGCATAAGTTCTGCAAGTTGATCATCTGGAGACTAGGCACCTGCGAGGTGATGTAATTGACACGTATAAGGATTTGAATGGTTTGAGCAGGCTCAATGCCGACGGGATACTTCTGCTTGCTCAGATTAAGAACTGGAGGGGGCATAGAATCAAATAGAGGAAGGGCATTTGTAGAATAGATGTGCGGAAGTTTGCCTTTAGCCAGCGGGTAGTCGCTTGCTGGAACAGACTTCCATCTGTTGTTGTGGAAGTTGATAGCTTAAATAAATTTAAGGCTGAACTAGACAAACATTTTGAGTGACCAGATGGATGAAATGGGAAGGTTTTTTTTTTTTTTTTTTTGTTTTTGACTGATGCTGTATAAGCTTGCTTTCTTGCATCACATGCCTCAACTAATGCTAATGCTAAATTCTTCTTTAATTATTCTGTCACAGCCTACCTCATTCTCGTAGAAAAATACTTACACGCATCTTGCAACAAAGCGAAGTGTGTTCATCATGATAATGTTATAAGGTCTTAAATATACAGAGTCAGTTCTTCCAAACCTTTTCTAGCAAAAGATGCAAAGTTCAATCTTCCAAAGTGTATACATACAGAGTGTCTCAAAAATACACAGCATAACTTCAGGAATGAGTTCCTCAAATGTAGACAATAAAAATATTTTATATCAACATAGTTCCAGAAATGCTTGGTTTCCGAGTTATTAACCGGAATGTCTTATCTCCCGCAGGTGATTTCCTTCATCACAAGGTACTGACAGAATCTGGTGGTTTTCCATTCCGATCATGTACTCAAATCAGGAGCAAGCGGATATGCACTTTATGTATGGTTTGGCAGACGGCAATGCTCTGGAGGCTCATCGTTTGCACCATGAAAGGTTTCCAGAACAAAGATGTCCAGACAGGAAAACGTTTGAAGGTATCCATGGGGGCCTTTGTGAACATGGGACCTTTACACCTCGTGCTGCTGACAGAGGAAGACCAAGATCTACGACTCCTGAAATAGAAGGGTGGACCAACTGCCTGGCCTCCACACTCACTGATTTAAACCCACTAGATTTCTTCTTGTGGGGTCATTTAAAGTCATTGGTGTATTCGACTCTGGTAGATGATGTGGAAATTCTTCACATTCGAACTGTGGCAGGTTGTGAGACAATACGAAACATGCCAGGAATTTGGCATTGTCTTCGTGAGTCCATGAGACGTCGATGCGAGGCCTGTATTCAGGCAGAAGGTGGACATTTTGAACAATTACTATAAGGTGATGTGAACAGTTAAGTGTCATAGACAGACCTTCAAAACTCGAAAACCAAGAATTTCCGGAACTATGTTGATATAAAATATTTTTATTGTCTACATATGAGGAACTCATTTCTGAAGTTATGCTGTGTATTTTTGAGACACTCTGTATATATGCTTTTCAAGTACATTTTATTGTGTCAATTTATTTGACTCGGCGACAATGACAATTTATTCTCATTAGATGTTACATCATTATATACGAATGTAAACGTTGAATACACATTAGATATTATTTGGGATATGTTAAATAAAAACTCGACACCGATTAATTATACGAAGCTGCCTATAAAGGAGATTTTTCACTTAATTAAACTATTAGTTGAGGCTAACTACATCACCATTCGAGACAAGGTGTACAAACAAATTTTTGGATTACCAATGGGTTTGAGCCTGAGTGGCTTAATGTCAGAGATCTATCTCTCAACGATTGAGCAGATACATTTGACACCTTTTCGTCCCCGTATCACATACTATGGGAGGTATTTAGACGATGTTCTAGTTATTACCGATAGTAGTACTATCCAAGATATTTTACATTCGTTTAACAATATTCATTCTAGACTCAAATTTACATTGGAAAGGGAAGATACGGATACTAAGTCATTAAACTTTCTAAATTTCACGCTTACCCGGGACTCGAACAAAATACAATTTAGCATCTATCGAAAACCCACAAACACCGGTATGCTTCTACATTATAATAGCTACCACCCGTTCACCTACAAAAGATCGATTATCTTTAATCAATTTCTAAATGCCTATAAATATTCAACGACGGATTCTGCTTTAGACTCAGAAATACAAATATTAACTAGCAGATTCTTGAACAGGGGTTATCCCATTAACACTATAAATCGAATTAGGGTACAAGCTAAGGATAGGATACAAAATACTGCACCAATCAACAATAGTAATATCAAAAAATACTTTATTTCTGTCCCATATGTTGAACAGTGGCACAAACAGCTTAACAGATTCTTTAAAGATACCGAATTTAAAATTATAGCTAGGCCTATACGGAAGTTACACACTATACTGAACAATCGCTCGGTTCTTTCGGCGTTCGCAACACAAATAATGATCTAGTATACAACATTTCTTGCGGTGATTGCGACTCGTCTTATCAGGGTTCCACGCGGTTTTCTCTTAATATCCGTGTAAATCAACACGAAGCCTCTGTTCGTGCTTCTCGTTCAGCAGCGTCAGAATTAGCCTTTCATGCCATTAACGAAAAACATACTTTTTTATTTAACGAGGCCAAAATACTTAACGTTCAACGTAATTATACGCGACTATTAATTGCAGAAACCGTTGAAATTAAATTACACGAGAATTCTGTTAATGTTCGGCGGCCATATTTGATCTCCGATGCGTGGACCTTTACGCGCATGCGCGAAGACACATAATCACTATTTAAGTTGCAGGTTTAGCCTGATTCGATAATTTTCATTCCTGTGATCACGACAGTCGGTCGAAAAGCATTGTCAGCTTCAGGAAGGAAAATCGTTTTGAATATTTTTGTTAGATTCTTTTAATTGCGTTAATTTGAATTTTAATTGTTTTGAATTGTGTTAAATTGATTATTTAATTATTTATAATTTACTTTAATTATTTATATTTTACTTTAATGTACCGGTAAGTTGTCGATTTTTTCGTTTTTTCCGTTTTAATTTCTGGAGGGTATCATACGGAAGTGTTCCACGTACTATATTGAGGTAAACTCCTCTTATTAATTTACTAATATCATTATCAACGTAGAACATATTGAGTATCACAGCTCTGATTCATACTATCAAATTAATTTTCATACTCTTATTGACTATTTCATTCACTTCCTGTCTCTCCAGTAGTATACAATCGATACACACAATTATGGGAGATTTTTTGAATGGCTTGGTACAAAATTACATTAAATCTACACTAAGGTACTTGGCCCAAAGTTACCATATTTCTTTCCTAAAATATTGCCTTCAAAACAACATCGTTCCGAAGTTTGCCAGGGTGAATTTAAATCAAAAAATTTCAGGCATAAAACAACTATCACTAGCGACATCACGTAATATTGTTAAGCTTGCCTTAAAATCTCGATATTCGGATAAACAAAAATACCTTTCCCAGGTTAGGAAGCTTCGCGATAAATTAAAAAATTATCTACATCCGAACGATTGGTCTGTATTGAAGACCTCCATAGATTTGCGACGGGAAGCACAAGCCTCAGAAATAAAAAACAGACACGTTAATAAGTTGCAAACATTATCGAATAGTTCAAGACACGTTCATACGAATTCTAACACATTGTCGCGAGCTTGCGACCAAGTTCACACGAGTTGGGTGACATCCCCCCCCACAGACACATAACGCACTACCACAGAATATGTCGGCTAGTTCACGAACACCCCCTCACCCAGTATCCAACGAACCGACACATCAACAGGTTACAAATCTTTCCTCGTGTACACTATCGCAGGACCAGATTTCACTTTTATCCAAAGGATTAAATTATAATTTACCACCTCGAAAGCTGCCAAAAAAACAATGCGTAATTGATTTTGAATTTGGACTTCGTAGTGTTCCACAAAAAGATGTATTTATTCAACAAGTTAACCAAGTAGTGAATAACATAAAAGAAACACGACTTCCTAAATTGAATACACATGACAGTTCAGCTTTACGAGAACTTCGAGAAAATAAGGACATTATTATACAGAGGGCAGATAAAGGAGATACAGTGGTAATACTAGATAAACATGATTATATTAATAAGTTAGATTCAGTTGTATCTGATAGCTCCACTTATTGTGAAGTGGACCCGACACTGTTTACCAATTTGGTAAATCAATACAATAAAACGTTAACCACATATCGTAAAAACGACTACATTACTATGGTTCAGTTGAAGGAATTGAAGTCCAGAACATACAATATTCCTGCACTTTTTGGTCAGGTAAAATTACACAAGCCTGGATTTCCGATTCGACCTATTGTTTCCTACAGGAACTCGGCATTTTCAGCCTTAGCCACACATGTATATAACATTATAAAACCTTTTAGACAGGTTATACAATTTGGGATTAAGAATTACGATACATTATTTAATAATCTTAAAGACTGTAGACTCGGCGACAATGACAATTTATTCTCATTAGATGTTACATCATTATATACGAATGTAAACGTTGAATACACATTAGATATTATTTGGGATATGTTAAATAAAAACTCGACACCGATTAATTATACGAAGCTGCCTATAAAGGAGATTTTTCACTTAATTAAACTATTAGTTGAGGCTAACTACATCACCTTTCGAGACAAGGTGTACAAACAAATTTTTGGATTACCAATGGGTTTGAGCCTGAGTGGCTTAATGTCAGAGATCTATCTCTCAACGATTGAGCAGATACATTTGACACCTTTTCGTCCCCGTATCACATACTATGGGAGGTATTTAGACGATGTTCTAGTTATTACCGATAGTAGTACTATCCAAGATATTTTACATTCGTTTAACAATATTCATTCTAGACTCAAATTTACATTGGAAAGGGAAGATACGGATACTAAGTCATTAAACTTTCTAAATTTCACGCTTACCCGGGACTCGAACAAAATACAATTTAGCATCTATCGAAAACCCACAAACACCGGTATGCTTCTACATTATAATAGCTACCACCCGTTCACCTACAAAAGATCGATTATCTTTAATCAATTTCTAAATGCCTATAAATATTCAACGACGGATTCTGCTTTAGACTCAGAAATACAAATATTAACTAGCAGATTCTTGAACAGGGGTTATCCCATTAACACTATAAATCGAATTAGGGTACAAGCTAAGGATAGGATACAAAATACTGCACCAATCAACAATAGTAATATCAAAAAATACTTTATTTCTGTCCCATATGTTGAACAGTGGCACAAACAGCTTAACAGATTCTTTAAAGATACCGAATTTAAAATTATAGCTAGGCCTATACGGAAGTTACACACTATACTGAACAATCGCTCGGTTCTTTCGGCGTTCGCAACACAAATTAATGATCTAGTATACAACATTTCTTGCGGTGATTGCGACTCGTCTTATCAGGGTTCCACGCGGTTTTCTCTTAATATCCGTGTAAATCAACACGAAGCCTCTGTTCGTGCTTCTCGTTCAGCAGCGTCAGAATTAGCCTTTCATGCCATTAACGAAAAACATACTTTTTTATTTAACGAGGCCAAAATACTTAACGTTCAACGTAATTATACGCGACTATTAATTGCAGAAACCGTTGAAATTAAATTACACGAGAATTCTGTTAATGTTCGGCGGCCATATTTGATCTCCGATGCGTGGACCTTTACGCGCATGCGCGAAGACACATAATCACTATTTAAGTTGCAGGTTTAGCCTGATTCGATAATTTTCATTCCTGTGATCACGACAGTCGGTCGAAAAGCATTGTCAGCTTCAGGAAGGAAAATCGTTTTGAATATTTTCGTTAGATTCTTTTAATTGCGTTAATTTGAATTTTAATTGTTTTGAATTGTGTTAAATTGATTATTTAATTATTTATAATTTACTTTAATTATTTATATTTTACTTTAATGTACCGGTAAGTTGTCGATTTTTTCGTTTTTTCCGTTTTAATTTCTGGAGGGTATCATACGGAAGTGTTCCACGTACTATATTGAGGTAAACTCCTCTTATTAATTTACTAATGTGTCAATTTATGTATGAATTGTCTTAAAATCCTCAAGTGCTACCATCTCTTGTGTGATCCTCTTACCTAAAAATTGAATGCAGTAAGGTGTAAAAAAAATTGATTTCAACTAATGTGTTGAATTATTCCTTCCAATCTTACAGTATTGTATTTCACAGAGCAAGCACAACCCGGTTCTAAAGGTTGAAGGTCCACTGTAACAGTTGTTAATTGTTTGAATGCAAGTGTTACCTTTCATGCACTGCTTGGCTGTTCATTCAGACAAAATACATTATTCACATTTCATTGTAAATTGACTAGCAGAGACTACCTGACAGCTGATGAGAACTTAGCAGCTTCAAAATAGCTACCATGGCAGTAACTCAGTTTTTTAAATGTTAGATCCCTTGTTCAGGTAATGCTACGAAATTTACAATGACGTCATGAACTTAGGCAGATCTCTGGATAATGGTATTTGTCACTCAGTTGAAGAGCCAAGTGTATATGGAAGTGAACTTCCATTTAAACACATATTGTCATTCAGTGCTGATGTAGTAGAGTGCTTATGACTACTTGGCCTTTTCTTCAGTGGGAGCAGAATGATCCCATGATCAAAAACTAAATTCAGTTTTGTTTTTGTTTGTTATTTGGTTTTTAGGAGCATTAGCAACTAAGGCCATATTGCTCCGGGATATGCGGTGGTCATTCCTTGACCTTTCCGCATACTCCGTATTTGGTGGTGACGGGCTCGAACCCCGGTCTAATCAAGAAGCATATGCTACGCACTGCTGCTCCTTCCCACCTGGCTACGGAGGCGCCCCTAAATTCAGTGAAGTGTATGAATTTTATATTATTTCATCTTCCAAAAACGTTTTTGCAAAATCCCCTCTGTGTGTAGAATGACACAATAACATTTCACCTGGTAATGCTCTACCATCTCTGCTAATTCTGTCCAGATGAGGTACTTGATTTGAAGCTGTTTCATTTAATCAACCAAAATCTATGTCCTGAAAGAGAGAGATTTAACTTAATTTGAGTGATGCTGTTTTTATTTTTATGCTCCGATGCAACATCAAATTCAAAACCTAGATATTATTCACACTTATTATTCTGTTTAGCCAGTATTAGAATTATTTGAGAGACAGTGCTTCCTTACATGATTTTTTAGTTGTTATGGACACTGTTCACAACAATACAAAATGGGAACTGTGTAACTAAATTGCAAGACGTAGGTTACTTTAAAAAATTCTGGTTCCAAGAAAGTGGTCAATCAGTTATCATCTAGATCAGGGGTGGGCAACTTTTTTCTTCAGCGGGCTGAATGAAATTTTCGTATCATGATGCGGGCCGAATGAAATTTTTGCATCATGATGCGGGCCAGAATAGATTGAACGATTTAATAAAAAAAATCAGAACCTAAAAAATGTTATATTACTTGAATTACCAAATTATTAATGTATTTTTAAAAAAAATATCTGAATGTCCAATTATCATTGAAAATGCGGCATTCGGCATCAATTTTTCTTTTTTTTTTTAATTGGCTCATTTTATGGGCTATAAATTATATTAAATTAAAAATTGTAATAATTAGAAAAGGCATAAAACATAAAATATCTCCCAATATTATTTTTTTTGATAAGAAGTCAAACCCAAAGGAACTTCGTTCGATCGATGCTACAATAATAATTAGGAAATAACTCTTTGACGCTGCGTAGAATCACTTGGTTACTGTTGTACTGGCCGCGATTCCCGATTGAACCGAATTAAGCCGAACGTTTACGGCAAGTGTAGTCAGGTATGGATTTTCTATATTTATGCATTTACCGAGGGGGCCGGATTCAACATCGTCGCGGGCCGGCTGTTGCCCACCCCTGATCTAGATGGTACCAATGCCTTCCTTTGATGTATCTCCAACTGTCCTCCACAAATGTATAGTGGTTTCACCACAGTCACTCGTTTGGAGAGATCTGGGTGCAAATCTCACAAGAGACTGGAGGAATTCTTAAAGGCATCTTCAATTATTAAGGCTGCAGTTACTCAAGAAAAGGGATGAGGGGTTTTCCTCTGAGTTATTACTAGTTTTTCAGCCCACACCATGTACAGACCAGTCTATGCATATTCACACAGATAAAACATACCAGCACAAGAGGGCCCAAGATGCTGATGTACTGTAAAACCAACTAACCTGCATCTCCAATAGTTAGCATTGTGCTATTAATACTGTTTGATCACACCTGATGATGCTGAAAGACCTTTCTGCTTACAAATTAATTCTTTCTCACAAAAAGCACAACCTCACTTCTAACAATTTGATAAACATTATGGCATGTTATTGTAATATTAAGATATGAATTAATTTTAATTATTTTAGTAAGAATATCTAATTCTTTTCTTTAAAAGAAAGACTAAGTTATTAAAGCATTTCTGGAATTAAATGTGCATAAAAATGCACATATAATCCCATTTTTAGGGCACAGATCCTATCTGTACTGATTGAATTTTGCCTTATGCAATTTTTCTTTTAACATTGCTTTTTTATTAAAAAAACAAAAACAAAAAAACAACACGTGAATAGTCCATTTTAATAAGATGTGATAACTTCTGAAATTATACTGGTAAGTTGTTTGCATAACCTGTTCCATCCTGATATACCTCTCTCCTCACATGAATCTGCATGACTTTATAGGAGTGGAAACTAAAGCACCCTTAATTTGCATCTTACGATTAGAATATGCTTATGGAAGCACTTTAATAATGTATTTCAGATGCCCGCAGTCTTCACAAAACATTTTAGTGCAATAGTTTTTATAATCAAGATAATCCTGACTAATCTAAACTTAATTTTATCATTTCACACATATACTTGCACACATGCAAAATGCATTCTTTCCTTCTTTTCATAACAAGCTTTCCACCCCTAGCCACCAAGGAGAGAAGCAAATGATGAATATTTTTTCGGGGAGGGAGGATATAATGTTCATTTCTGGATGTTAGTTGATTATTAAGAAAAAGTGCATAAAATTTTTAACTTACATCTGGAAAGTCACAATGGTCAAAACTAGCTTGTAAGAAATTTTTTGCAGCAGATTTATATTTTTTTGTTGCGAGTTCAGCTAATCCAGCTGCACAACGCAACTTAGTCAATACAACCTGATTTGTGTCTTTTCCATGACCCTGTTCAGAAGAAAAAAAAAAAAAAGAGAGAAATGAGAAATAATTTAGAATATATCTACTAAATTCCATTTCAATTTATTTATTTCATAGTGAAACATAATTTAAGAAAGTTACACAAGTATATTTATTGCTTTTACACCCCAAATTGTTTAATAATGTAGTATTAACTACTGGGACCTTTCTTCATTGAGAGAAAAGGGGGGGACGGGTTAGAGCATCAACACATGTCAAAGGCTAAAATACTGATACCTAAACTACAATGAAATAAGACATTACAAAAAATAAATCTTTATTAAAGTTTCTCCAATATAAACAAATACACACGTCAAAACCTATACAAAATATGAGATGTTTTTCTTTACCTCAGACCTTATGTGCTTTATATCAGATGTAAAGAAGATCTGATGTAAAGAAGAATGTTAAGAGCACCTTAAAGAAGTAGAACTAGACTTGTTTATTTTCTTCAGAAAATTTGCACTAAACATAATTCATGGCTGTTTTTGTCCCGCCAGATCCAAAAACGGTTTTCTAAAGGGGAGGGCCAACACAATCCTGTTAGTCATAAACAATTATTCTACCAAAAAAAGGAGAGAACACACAACACTTCTGTTGCCTTCTTCACACTTTACGGTAACAATCTGTTTCACAAAATAGATAGCAATAATATGTAACATGTTTTCCACCATGTGCATATTAATAACACATGGCACAAATTACAAAAAACAAACCTGCTAAGGTTATTATTATATTAAAACCACTTAAACCACGTGAAAATTAATAATATGGTTTATTAGGCTGTTTGCCTACATCACTATATATTAAGGTGACATTTCAAGTATCTTACCGATACCCATCATCAGACCAAGCTGTTGGGCAGACAGGAAAATAGAAAGAGTTACAAATTTGAATATTTTATAATATTACAATTACCAATTTACAATTACAATATTACTATTAACAATTATGGTTTTAAAGCATTAAATTTTAAGTTTTGAATTACCATTACAATAGAAAACAGGAAATCTAAGAAAATTACAAAGAGATTAAATTCTTACCTGCTGATACAACTCCTCTTGCCAATGCTCCAAGAAACCAGATGCGCATACAGGCAAGAGGCACTGCCAGCAGATAATTTATAGGAGAGGGATTAACTCCAATTAGCCAATAGGATATTGCCAAGTTTTTATCTTGGATCCGGGGTTCTTAGAAGCCTGGGATGACCTTTGGTGTGCAGGTTGGTTCAGGATCTTACCGATACCTATCATCAGATCATGCTGCTGGTGCCAAGTTTTTAAACTGGATCCGGGGTGCTTGGGTAGTGAAAGCCTGGGGTGACCTTTTCTCCCATCTTGACATCAAGGTTGGTGTGCAGGCTGGTTCGGGGATTTTGCTGATACCCATCATCAGACCATGCTTCTGGTTGAGGTGGACTGGAGGAAGATGTATCTGGTCTATTTTCTTTTCCTGGTTTTTCATTCATTCTCTTCTATTTGAATTTGCTGTTTCCTATTGCTTGCTGAGGTTCCAATCATTTTTGTGAAGAACAAGTAGTGGGAAGTCACGAATGAGACTGACTATGGTTGGTCCGTACCTAGATCCAATATAGTTAGGGAAAGATGCTATATGGTTGTTTTTCATTAAGGTAATTATTATATTAAAACCTTTCTCTTTCTATTTTTCTGTTCACCCAACAGCTTGGTCTGATGATGGGTATTGGTAAGATACCCGAAAAGGCACCTTAATGTATAGTAATGTAGGCAAACAACCTAATAAACTATATTATTAATTTTCACGCAGTATACGAGTGGTTTCAATATAATAATAACCTTAATGGAAAACATCCATGTAGCATCCTTCCCTAATATAACTATATTGGATCTTTTTTTTTTTTTTTTTTGTTAGTTGTTGAAGAATCTGCTTTTGTGGCCATAATGCCCCTCCCAAGGTTTTTGCATTTTTACTCTGACCCAAGCCCGAGGCGGGATTCGAACCCGCGACCTTTGGGTTGCCAGGCAGGCACTTTACCCACCTGGCTAGCCCGGTCGGCATATTGGATCTAAGCACGGAGCAACCACAGTCTCTTATTCGTGACTTCTTCCCACTACTTGTTCTTCACAAAAATGATTGGAACCTCAGCAAGCAAGAAAAGTGGATGAAGGTTGGGTGTTTGTCTATAACCCAAAGACCACAGTGGAATCATCCAAACACAAAAATGTCCTCATGGCCCAAGAAGTCACAGGAAACAAAATCCAATATCAAAGTCATGTTGATTGTTTTATTCGACAGTGAGGTCATAGTGCACCACAAATTTGTGACGGGAGTTAAGCACACCTCCTGTTTACTACACTGAGGTTTTGACATGTCTGTGTGACAATGTGAGGTTAACACAACCTCAAAAATTGAAGGGAGATGGATCCTGCACCATGGCAATGCACTCAGTGACACGGTGATGGCAGTTAAGTTCTTGGCTGTGAAAAAAATCAGTCATCAGCACCCTCCCTACCTCCTCTGACTTCTGGATGTTTCTTAAACTAAAAATGGGACTTCACGGTCATCATTTCGTAACAGTGAATGACATGAAATAAACGGCATAGCAGTCCTACACATGCTTAAAAAAAAAAAAAAAAAAAATACAAGCTTGGGAAGAGCAAGAATGTGTGTGTGTGTGTGTGTGTGTGTGTGTGTGTGTGTGTGTGTGTGTGTGTGTGTGTGTGTGTGTGTGTGTGTGTGTGTGTGTGTGTGTGAAAGGTGATTAGATTAGTAAGAACTTCCTGAATGTACCTTGTATATCCTCTCATGTGCAAAAACTGATGTCCATACATGAACCAACAGCATAATGCATAAAAGAAGTCATGACTTGGTTGGGGGAGGAATGGAAGTCATGTTGGAAAAATGTTGCAAGATAAGGGAAGATGTTTTTGAGCTTGCAATTCTGCTGACATGACAGGATTACAAGATGAAAGCCTTGTAGATTGACCATGAGTGAATTCTGCAAGGCTTACTGGGATGGGTTTCATTTTTATCGGCATGCCTGCACTAGTTAATAAAAAGGAATTTGTTTTGTAAAGATGAAATTCATTTGAACAGAAGAGGTGCAAAAGTTCTTGTTAATGTCACTGAAGAGGCTTAACAGTTCAGGTAAACTAGCAATTAATGGGGAGAGGGGTGGTAGGGGAGGTCGAGGATAACACAGGTTAGTAGTTAATACAACCAGCATTCACAGAACACAGGAGAAAAACATTTAAATAGCTATAAGGGATGTATCAAGTTTAATTTTAAAAAGCAATAAAATGCAAAATTTAGTTTGTCCACATGGTAATTCCAGGATTATTATAAATAAATTAAATGAATTTCAGTTTTTGATCAATATTATTGAACAGTCAACTCAAGAACAATGTTTCTGAACCTAGTTCCTGTGAATCATATGATGATGTGAAGACCCCAAACAATATCCCTGTTTTGACCAATTTATAATATGACCCAGTTATCATAATTGGGCAGCTACTTCTGTAATTTCAATTTAGCCAAGTAATTTAAAGTTGGAACAAGTATTTTGAAGCATAAATGACTAAATAAAACAACTTCTATTATAGTGGTTTTCGACTGGGGTGCCCCAACAATATTCCAGGGGTGCCCCAACAATATTCCAGGGGTGCCAAGTAATTTGGGTTTAAGTTACTTAAATTTATTTTTATTTAAACTTATATATTTATTTCATTATAAAAAGGCATACAGTATCTATTTAATTTTGTGGTGATCTATAATTGATGTGGTAATCTATTACTCTATATAAAGAATAAAATTATTATATATATACAGGAACTCTCCAGCTTACGTAATACTCGACTTACAGAAATTCAACTTTACATAAGTTTTTGCCTGCCGGTGCAAACTTAAAAAAATTGTGGAAATATATTTTGCATCCTGTAGAAATAAATGGAGGTATTGTAAAAATATCGTAATGTGAATCCAGTAACACATTGTTTTTTTGATAATTCGTTCCAAGACCTCAGAAGTTGAAATTTTCGCTTTATAACTAAGCTATTTATCCCTCTAAAATGTCATTTTTATAATGGAAATTGCACTACACTTTCATTGTTATCATATGTTCCGTTATAACAATAAATTTTGACGCCTTTGTTGATATTTTTCTAAAGAACATTTCTGGAGATCACGACCATAAAACAATAAAAAACAATTTCCACTTTATTGGGCTTTTCTGTTAGTGCATCTAATTATAAATAGCTGTAAAACTCTATCTTATTGCATTTGCAATAATACCAATAACTGGAACTGTGTGGGCTTTTATGTTATTGTATTATGGTGAAATGAGTTTCCCCTTCACTGAAATCTTCAGTCATATAAAAAACATAAATAAATTTTCAGAATCTTCTCTTCATTCCTATTTACATATTACAATGGTGAAGGGAAAGCGACCAACAGAAAGTGCAAGTGCTGGCAGTGCTAGGAAATGAAACAAAATTGATTTAGAAATGAAGATGATTAAGAAGTACGAAATGGGACAAAGTTTGTCATCTATTGCACGGAATTAGGTCTCACTACTTCAGCAGTGAATATTATTTTAAAGGACAGTGTGCGTATAAAAGAATATGTTAAAGGATCAACACATTTAAGATCAACAGTGTTCACAAAACAGCATTCAGGTGCTATATTGAAGATGGAAAAGCTATTAATAATGTGGATGGAAAATCAGATTCAGAAGCAAGTGCCCCTAAGTCCAACAGCCATTCAAGCAAAAGCAAGAAGTATTTATGAAGATATTAAGGATAAGTGTGGCAAACCCCAAGCCAGGTTCGTGGCAAGCAATGGGTGGTTTAATAGGTTCAAGCATTGTGCTGGTTTCAAAAACATTAAAGTATGCGATGAAGTCGCCAGTGCCAATTCTGCAGCTGCAGAAAACTTTTATGATGTGTTGGAAAAAACCCCTTCTAAATTTCCACAGCCCTCAACTTCTGCAGCGTCGAGCTTATCAGCTGGAGAGTTAATTCTGGCAACAATGCTCAAAAGGTAAAACTTGCCTGTCTCCTCTCTCTCTTTGTAATTTTATAATTTTGAAATTTTTGTAATTTTTCCTGTGCTTGAGATAAAAAAATTGAATGAATGATTCTATTTACACTTTCCTCAAACATTTTTTTTTTGCTTCAATCAAATTCAGCACACATAGCTGTGAGTGCTGCATAAGCATTTAGGGAAATTCCAACTTATGTAGAATTCCGCGGAACACAACCCTTGCGTAAGTCAGAGTGGCCGTATATATATAATTTGTATTATGAATTGTAATTTTGTTTATAGTTATATTATTGTAATAACTATCACATAACATAGTTTTTTTAATATTAGATATAGAGGTAGTCCTCGATTTACATCGGGGTTAGGTTCCTGGGGAGACAGGCACAAGAATCAGCGCAAGTGGAACCCTTTATATAATAGAGTCAATCGGAAATAACAGGGTTAGGTTCTGGACACCAAAAATTTTACCTACCACTTTGCATCGATTTTTTTATTTTATTAGCATTCTTCATAGTTGTAGTAATAGTCGATGGAGACATCATAGCCCTACACACATTAGGGCGGCTTTCATCAGATTCAATCCTTCGAATATTGCACTATGATTCAATTAACTACTTTTACCAGACATGGCGCGTCTTTATTCTATTAAATTAAAAACTTTATAACAGGACTGGAAAAAACTGCACACAGCTATCACTATTATTATTATTTAATTTATTAATAGCACAATTAATAAAAAAATGTTAGCATAATAAATTTCCAACATGTGTAAATAGTGTACACAACAACCAAGTGAATGCTTCAATGCATGGACCTTTACTACCCGCATCCACGAGTGGTTACTTGGAGGGCAGGAATATTTCTCGTCTCTGATACAAATGCGTTAATTGCTGATTGGCTCAGATTGTCCTAAATCATGTGAACAGTGCACGATACATATCACAGTACGAATGCCGATAAATTTTGTCTGACGATTTGAAACTTTCAATTTATAAAAAACTTGCAAAAAAAAAAAAAAATTGCAAAAATAAATAAATAAAATTCGTGTTGTGGTTAGTGACAGCACTATTGCGAATCGGTGCAAAATGAGAGCTACCTGTGTGTGCGGCGCACACGCATCACAAGCACGCAAGCACACGCACACAGAGAATCGGATCTAACAGGGAGAAAATTGAGTTGGGGTGCCACAAAATAAAATAAACGACTTAGGGTTAGGGGTGCTGTTATTAAAAAAAGGTCGAAAACCACTGTTCTATTGTATAAAAAGAATTTAAACTTGAAATATCTTACCTCAGCAACTTCAGGTGTAGCCTCTGCTTTATTAACATAAGTTAAAACATGAGACCAATTTTGTAAATATACACTGACCTGTATAAAAGGAAAAACTTTTAAAGTACATAAGCTATTTATGAGATGCAACAGGGATTACCTTTATTTTTTTGTTATAGAATGGCTTCTTTCGACCAACTCTCCTAGTGCAACGTGTTAACAATTAATTTGTAACCACAATATATTTATAACGTTAATTAAACGTTTTTCTCACTGTCAGAACAGTAGTGGGACAACTGTTTAATTAATTAAACCTATGATACAATGGGATTTAATTAATTAAACCTATGATACAATGGGGTTTAATTAATCTTATAATTATATCGTTGTTACAAATTAATCGTTAACCCATTGGACTAGGAGAGTTGGTCGAAAGAAGCCATCCTATAGCAAAAAAATAAAGATAATCCCTGTTGCATCTCATAAGATAACAGAATATAGGAATAAGTGAGCATTTAATAGCTCTCATTGTCAAATAAGCAATTTAAAATGCAAAAAGTGTAAAAATTCTAAAACTAAAATAATTGTAGTCAAATTTTATAATAAAAAAATTAGGCACCTACATAATTTATATAATCACAAAGCTTACAGTAATTGAAGATTCCATTTTTTATGTTGTTTCTAAGGAAGTGGCAAAATATCATAAAAATTCTTACCATACTTCTGTTCAAAGAATTATCTTTTTAAGGTTTTTATTAATCAAACTCTTCTCATAGCAGTGTGAACAGCATATGATATTTAGCCATACAATAATAAAAAAAAAAAGTAGTGCATTTCACATGGCAGTATGCCATCAGATTTACTATACAATATCGGTGTAGATACACCATAGTTAACACAAAATTAAACTACGTATATAGTGTAAAGGCATAGTTTTAATTATATCTCATATTGTGGCTACCTTCATGAGATACCATGTATTGCACTACTTTGAATAAGTAATGCTTCTCTAGTAGAAAAGACTACTGTTATTTATTCTCAGACGGCACCATTTCAAAGCTTGTTGGCCTTTCATTGGTGGGTGGGCAGGTACCCAAGTAATGCAAACATGCCATCACAGTTGCGAAGTTAATTCCACAATATGAGAGATGCCAACTGGTGAACAGAATGATACTGTATTTAAAGACTAGATGCACAAGGCATAATTCCATATTGGTTTAAATTAACTATATAATATCGGTGTAGATACACCATAGTTAACCCATAAAATTAAACTACGTCTAAAGGCATCATTTTAATTATATCTCATATTGTGGCAACCTTCACAAGATACCAGGTATTGCACTACTTCAAATAAGTAATGTTTCTCTAGTAGAGAAGAATACTGTTATTTATTCTCAGACGGCACCATTTTAAAGCTTGTCCTTTCATCCCATGAGAATAAATATGAGATATAATTACAATGCCTTTACACTATATATGTAGTATAAAAGCATTTTAATTATATCTCATATTTATTCTCAGTGGGATGAAAGGACAACTTTATGGGTTATTTTTGGGTTCAATTTTATGGATTAACTATGGTTAACTATATAACACCGATATTATATAGTTAATTTAAACCAATATGGAATTATGCCTTGTGTATTTAGTCTTTAGCCATCATATTTAACACTACACAATCAAGGTAAAATTCCTTGATTGTGTGGAAGAAAATGTATGGCTGATACTATAATCAGCCATACATTTTCTATAATGTTTCACTCTATGACATTCTAAAGTGAGGTCAAAATGATTACAGGCCATGCAAGCACTATACAAATGGCTTACATAACTGTAAATGGCAAGAATAGTTTATGTTAAGTTATGCACTTTACTGAATACTCATTTATTTATTGTTGCACTTTCATATTATACTTGATGTAATTTACAGGCATATTTTTTTTTTTTTTTTTATGTAAACCAAAACACGAGAGGTGTTAGAACCTATAGTACTTAGTACCGTGCTTGGGTTGGAGATTGAGAAGACGAAAGAAGATATTTGTTGACATTGAACTTGAACTTCTGTAGACTGTAATTTTCAGGAAATACGTATGAAGGAAGGTTGTTCCAGAAAACGGCAGTTGAATGAATAAACGAGGAAGATGAAAAGTTGGTTCTGTGAGTTTGAAGTTGGACAGTAAATGGATATTGGCTGGTGGCAGCATGTGTTCAGACTGTTTTGAAAGAGAGAGCGGGAATTATAGAAGCCAATTCAGAAGAACAGTACCCTTGGAAGTATCTGTAGAAGAGGCATTCAGCAGAAACAGTACGTCTATGAGACAGCGAGTGGAGAGACTCTGTTAGAGATGAATCATTAATTAACCTAACTGCCCTCTTCTGAATGGACTCAAGAAGCCTGAGAGGGGTTTTGGGGGCACCACCCCAGATGTGGGAACAATATTCCATGGCAGGGCGGATTTGCGATTTATACAGAGTGAGCAGCTGTTTGGAAGAAAAGTAACGCCGAGAGCAAAAGAGAAAACCAAGTTTTTTAGATGCAGAGGAAGCAATATTTGTAATGTGCTTGTGCCAAGAGAGATTAAAAGTCAGGGTAATCCCCAAAAGAGATATATCATTTTGCCTAGAAATCGGAGTGTCACTAAAGATATGCATAGGAGCAGAAGAATCCTTTTTTGCGAGACATAAGACAAGACGGAGTTTTAGAAGGGTTGAAATCAACTAAGTTGTCTTTGCCCCACTGGAGAATTACCTGAAGATCGGCATTTAAGGAATTGGTAGCAGATTTTCGAGAAGTTGAAACTGATTGAGCAGGACAAGGTTTCTCAAAATGGAAAGTGGAATGCAATGTGATATCATCGGCAAAACTATGGATAGGATTTCCAGTCAATGGAAGAAGGTCATTAATATACAAGAGGAAAAGAGTGGGTGAAAGAACTTAACCTTGGGGGACACCGGCATTAGTGGAGAAGTTAGAAGACAGAGAGCCATCTACCATCACCCTCAGTGAGCAATCAGAGAGAAAACTGGATAACCAATTACTAAAAACAGTTGGCAAACCATAAGATGGAAGCTTGTTTAGAAGACTTTTATGCCAAACATGATCGAAAGCCTTTGAGATGTCAGGAGCAACTACTTGTGTTTCACCGAACCTTTCCATTGAATTAGTCTATAAATGGGTAACACAAGCCAGAATATCACCAGTGGATCAACACTGACGGAATCCATACTGGCGATCGTTGATCAGACGGAAGGTTTCTAGGTAGTTTAAAATTTGGCGGTTAATTGATTTCTCCATTACTTTAGAAAGAGTAGAAGTAATTGCAATGGGACGATAATTGTCACCCTTTTTAGGAACTGGCTGAATATGAGCAAATTTCCAAGCAGAAGGAAAAACACCTTTGGAATAAGAAAGTGAAAAAAGGTGGCAAAGAATAGGAGTAAGTTCAGGAGCACAGGTTTTGAGAACAAGTGGAGAAATACCATTGGGACCTGGAGCTTTTTTAGGATCAAGATTCGTCAAAAGCCTTCTGACATCCTTTTGGCGGAAGACCACAGGAGGCAATTTTGTTGTTGTTGTTGGATTTAAAGACATAAGGGCAACTGAGGCCAAATTGTGTCTATTCATCGTTTAATTGCATGACCCTATCTTTATAGTTGTTAAATTATATACTTTTGTATAGGCCAATACATTTTAAGTATATTAAAAGTTCTTCAATATTTGCATTGTTTCCTAGGATATGAGATAAATCAGGTGATACGTTAAGCCTGGAAACTGATTGAAAAGTGTTTGACCAGATGGTTGAATGCAAGGGACAATCAAGCAGAAAATGGCGGACCGTAAGCCAACTGTTACAGGATGAACACTGAGGTGGGATTTCTCCCAATAGCAAGTAGAGATAGGTATGATGCGTATGTCCAATTCTTAGCCTTGCCAACACCACTTCCTCACGTCTGTTTGGTCTGAAGCAAGAGAGCCACAGCTTTGGTTCTTGTTTTATTTGGTAAAGTTTGCTGTTAGTATTCCTTTTCCATATCTGTGACCAGTTGTCGTAACATGCTTTACGAATAACAGGTTTGTAATCAGTGTATGGAACCTGAGGATGTTGTGAGAGAGTGGGTTGAGGATGTTTAGCGGCAAAGTCTGCACTTTCATTTCCCGGAATGGCAGAATGGCCAGGGATCCAGCAAAAGCTGATTGACTGATTGGACGCACTAAAGGAAAATAGTTGGGAATGAATTTCTTTCAATGTAGGATGAGAAGAGGAGAAATTCTTCCTTATGGCATTGATAGCACTGAGGGAATCCGTGTAAATTATTGCGGGTGAGATGTAAAGTTCAAAAATCTTACTTAGTGCTAACTTGATGGGCATAAAGTTCAGTAGTGAAGACACTGCATGATAAAGGTAGTGTGGCTGAAATTGTACATGTAACGAAAAACAGCTGCAGCGCCTACCATACTATCAGTTTTCGACCCATTGGTATATATTTTACAGAAATCGGAGTTAAGAGTAGCATGACCTGAGTGCAACTGTCTCATGTTATTGGGAGGTATCACATTCTTCCCCCCCACTGGAGAAAATGTGTGCCATGTGAGGCACAAACATACGTCCAAGGTGGAACAGGTGCAGTTGTGTTCTGAAAAATATCAGCTAAATCAATGTTCCAACTCAGAATAAAATCTTTGATCCTGAGTGAAGCAGGTCGATTTTCATATGGCTTATTCTCATAAAAGGAATCCCACCGAGTGTGATAGAGATACTCCCAACTGGGGTGTGATGGAAGACTCTGGATCTTAGAAGCATAGAAAAGCAATAATGTTTTTCTACGAAGATGTAATGGAGGCTCGTGGGCTTCAATATAAAGACTTTGCATGGGAGAAATCCTGAATGCGCCCAGAGCAGTCCTCAGGGCACTGTGCTGGATGACATTTAGCCGATCTAATGTGCTTTTCCTAGCTGAATCATATACGGGAGAACCATAATCTAAGCGTGAACGGATCAGAGATTTGTAGAGGTGAAGTAAGGAGTACCGATCAGCTCCCCACGACATGGATGAGACTGATCGAAGCATGTTAAACTGTTTTAGACAAGTAGTTCGTAGATATGTGATATGTGCTTGGAAGTTAAGCTTACTATCTAATATCAGACCAAGAAATCTGATGCTGTTTACAACTGGTATTGGACAATTGTTTAGCCGTAATTCAGGATGGTGGTGGACAGCACGTTTCTTACAAAAGTGAGTGGTGGTAGACTTTTGTTCAGCTAGTCGATATCCGTTGCGTGACATCCAGGATTCAATTCTGTTAATGGCAAGTTGGAGTTGACGCTCAATGGTGTTCATGCTTTGCGATTGGCAGGAGATGGCGAGGTCATCCGCGTACATATAAGCCTCCACAGTTTTGGGGATGTCTCTAGTTATGCTGTTGACTCGAATTGCAAATAACGTTGCGATGAGTATAGATCCCTGTGGTACTCCTTCTTCCTGAATATGGGGTGTAGACAGTACATTCTGATAACGGACCTGAAAAGAGCGGTGGCACAGAAAATTCTGAATTATCTGAGGGAGATGACCCCTTAGTCCTAGGTGATAAAGGTCCATAATAATACCATGTTGCCAGGTAGTATCAAATGCCTTTTCAATATCTAAATTGACCATGACTAGATGTTGCTTCATGACAAAGGCGTTGCGAATATTCGATTCAGCTTTGATAAGGACATCAAGAGTGGATCTGTTCTTACGAAAGCCACTCTGATGATCTGTTAAAAGGTTCTCTGCTTCTAAGATCCAGGTATGCCTCGTATGTACCATTCTTTCAAAAATTTTCCCCATGCAGCTTGTGAGAGATATTGGCCTATAATTGTTAACCAAAGAAGGGTCTTTGCCTGGTTTTGGTATGGCAAGTATGAGAAAATGATGCCAGGAAAGCGGATAGGCATTTTCTGAGAAGATTCGATTATAGAAAATTAATAGGGTACATAAGTCCTCTTCAAGTAATTGTTTTAGTATGATGTAATGTACGTCGTCTGGGCCGGCAGCACTATTTGAAGATTTATTTAAGGATTCTTTGAGTTCTGTTATATTAAATGGTTGATTGTATGGAAGTGAGAGCCGTGTGGAGAAGTTAATTTTGCGGCGTTCTGCATCTGCCTTGATGCGCTGAAAGGAGATCGAGTAGGAAGCAGAAGCAGATATTGTAGAGAATGATTCTGCTAGCGCATTGGCGATTTCCTTAGGTGCCGATAGATCTTTCCCATTCCAACAGAGTATTGGAGAGGGTGGTCGAGTGAATTTTCCATTTAGTGCTTTAAATCTTCTCCAAATGAATCGTGGGTCAGTGTCTTTGGTGATAGTTGAGGCAAATGAGATCCACGAGTCACGCTTGGCTTTTCTCCTAATCTGCCTTGCTTTGGCTTTAAGTCTTTTGTATTCTATTAGATTATTAGTTGTCGGAAACTTACAGAATTTGTTCCAAGCACGGTTTTTCTCACGCTTGGCATTAGAACAATCTGTATTCCACCAGTTGTTATGGTGGGAGTACTTGTGAGGTTGTGACTTCGGGATTGAATTTTTTGCTGCATTTAGTATCTGATTGGTAATGTAATTAGTTACGTCTTCAATTGGGTGTTGCTGAACATAACTCCTGTCTAACTGGACCTGAGTACAGTAGCTCTCCCAGTTTGCCTTCTTGAACTTCCAGGTGGATCGGACCTCGAGATTTGCAGTTACCCGTGTTTGTAATGAGCAAAGGATTGGAAAGTGATCGCTGTTTAGAGGATTGTTTAGCACTGACCATGACATACTTGGGAGAATTGCTGGTGACCAGATAGACAAGTCTATTGCAGAAGTAGATCCTGTAGATAGGTTAATATAAGTGGGAGATCCAGAATTTAGTATAGTTAGGTTGTTATTATTCATGGATGTTTCGATTAATTTTCCTCTTGTGTCAATCGCAGGCGACCCCCATAATGGATGGTGGCCATTGAAGTCACCAAAAAGGCAGATTGGAGATGGTAGTTGCATAACCAAATTATCAAGTTCTGTATTTGAAAATGGTTGAGAAGGGGAAATATATATAGAAGTTAGGGTAATTGATATACCGATTGAAATACGTGCTGCCACAGCTTCTAGACTAGTTTGTAACTGAATTTGCCTGGACGGTATGTTTGATTTTATAAGCACAGCTACTCCTCCGCGAGCAGGAGACTCCGAAATCCTGTCTTTTCTATATATTGTATAGTTTGTAAATTTTGGTGACGCTTCAGATGATAAGAAAGTTTCTTGTAGACATACTCCTATCGGATTGTATTGAATCAGTAAATCTTATGTCATCAGAATTGCTTCTTAGTCCTCTGCAGTTCCACTGTATGATATTAGACATTATTTGAGTTTAGTTGTGGTCGATTGTTCTGACTGTTTTTTTAGAAGTGGAGCATTTCGATCTGTCTTGCTTTATTTTATCTTTTTTCGGGAAATAGGGGCGAACAGAATCCATGGTGTCATTTGCATGGAGTTCCAAAATGGGCTCCCCATTATCTAAACGCTCAACTACTTCCATACTGTTGGTGGGAGTTTCCATTTGTTTTGAACCTGTGTCAGATTTCCTTTGCTCTGTGTCATATGGGACCGATTCAGTTTTTTTTTTTTTTTTTTTGTAGTTGTTGGTGCATCGGCTTCTGTGGCCATAGTGCACCTCCCAAGGTTTTTGCAGTATTTTGATCCAAGCCCAAGGCGGGATTCGAACCCGCGACCTTTGGGTTGCCAGGCAGGCACTTTACCCACCCGGCTAGCCCAGTCGGCACTGATTCAGTATCACTAGGGATACTGATTGGGGTATTTGTAGCTTCGCTAGTTTTATTTTGAGGATTTTCTTTTTTTGAATTTGAAAGAGTAGATTTAAGCCAATTAGCCATTGAGGTATTAGGCGGGATTGATACATCTGTTTGTGCTCCAGTAGATACATAGTTTCTAGTGCGTACAGCGTAGGATCGACTGCTAGGTATGCTCAACATAACTTGCCTACGTGCCTCAGGAAAAGTAACTTTATTTTCTATTTTATATTTTTGAATTTTTTTCCCTGTAATCCATAATTCGGAAGATTTGGGAAAGGCAGGGTGACTTCCCTTGCAGTTTGGACACGCAGCGGTTGCGGCCGAGCAATCAGCTTGAGTATGTTCTTTAGATCCACAGATGGGACAAATGGAGTCACCTCTACATGCCTGCTGTGAATGACCATATTTCTGGCATTTGAAGCAACGAACGGGATTCGGAATATATGGTCTAATACGACAATTCAAATAGCCAGCTTTGATTGAGGATGGTAAGTCTGGAGTACTGAATGTTAAAATGATGGTTCTAGTTGGAGTTAGATTCCCATCTTTTTTACTCATGATTCTTTTTACACTTGTTACCTTTTGACTACTAAGTTCTTGGAGTAGTTCTTCTTCGGAGACTGTAATTAGGTCCCACTCACTGATCACACCTCTTGATGAATTTAAGGTTCTGTGGGGAGTAACTGATACTGTCAGCCCCCCAAATGATGTTGTATTTAACAGCCGCTCAGAATGTTTTGAGGTGGCTGTTTCGATCAGGTCTCCAGATTGTAGTCGCTTCACCATTTTTGGTGACCCTGCAATAGACTCTAAACACTTTTGTATCAAGAATGGTGATAACTTGCCTACAGATTGGGCAGATAACGAATGTACCACCAAGAAATTCAGTATCTCATTTGGACATTTTGCTTCCGTTCGAAGCCTTTTTGGGTGAACGCAGTCATGGTCAATGTTGGAAGTCTCTTGTCTTGAGCTCAATGGCTCTAAAGGGGGATAACTATTTGTATCCATGTTAGCTCCTTTTGGCCCTGGGGGTTTACCTTTACCACCCAGATTACCAGCCCCGCCACGGGGAAGCAGGAGCAGTGCCGCTTGTGGCCAAGCGTAGAGGTTAATATAGTTAGTTATATTTATTAGTTATATTAGTTAGTTAGTTATAGTTAATATAGTTAGGAGTACTAAATTAAAGAAAAAGGTTCTTTCTTTCTTCTGGGCTCACTTCTTAGTGTTTTTAAGAAAATGAAGCTACTTAAGTAAAAGGTTTAATAAGTACGGGAGAAAACAAAATAGAACCTAGTTGCTTACCAAAAAATGCTCTAAACGCACGAGAATCGCTTGGCCACGGAAACGTTTGGCACCCGGGGCCACAGGAGGCATTGAATGGAGAGTGTTGGGAATGGTAGGAGGTGTTTTACCAAGATCGTTAATGCAAGAGTTGGAAGAAAAATGGGATGCTAGCAGGTCAACTTTATCCTTGGCTGAGGTGACAACAGAACCATCTGGTTTGGACAGAGGTGGTAGCAGAAATGGGCAAAAGTTGCGGCCAATAGCTTTGGCAAGAGACCAGAATGCTCGGCTACCATTAGGGCAAGAAGCAAGTTTTCTACTCTTAGCCTGTTCAAACTCTAGTTTGGACTGGTTAATAACTGCTTTACAATTGTTGGGAGCTTTGGTGTAGGCAGAAAATGAAACTGAAGAACTAGAAACAAGCCAATTACAATATGCAACATTCTTCTCTTGAACAGCCTTAGCACAATTATTGGAAAACCAAGGTTTAGATAAAGAACGAGATTTTAAAGTGGAGTGTGGAATAAAGGATTCCATTCCTGCAAGAATAATTTCACTGACACGATCTGAGCAAACGTTGACATCAGAAGTTTTGAAACAGTAATCCGACCAAGGAAAAGAAGAAAAGAAGTCTCGCAGGTCATCCCATTTTGCATTCTTGTAATGCCAAACAACACAAGGTTGGGAATAGCCATGAGATAAAGGTTCCATTGGAGAAGAGACAATCACCAAGTTGTGATCTGAAGTGCCTAAAGGACCTATAATACCTTATAGACATGTCTTTTCAACAAAGATCATTGTGCATTAGACCAGTCAAAATTTTTTTTTTAATCCTTCACTGTGTGCAATGCTTTTTGAAATGAAACTGAGCACAATGTGTTTGAGAGACACGTTAAATTGTTTGGCCAGTGTGTGGCTTCTGATTGGGCGACAGTGTAAGTTCTTCACACATGTATACTTCAATATATTCCCTACGTTTTTCAGTTCCATTGATGGAATATTTTTTGAAAAAACATGGTGCCATTCTAAAGCTCGAAATTAGACCTCCATCATGTCCATTTATTACATCATGGGAGATAAAGTAACAGCAAAACTATACAAATGGTCAAATCATAAAACTACAGAGAATAAGGGGTAAAGATAAAGGAATTTTTCAAAATTTAAATTAATAAAAATGCATTTAAGGACAACAATGACTCAGAAAAGATTGGATGGGATATCAACTGAACAGGATTTGTTGAAAGAGAATGATTTGGAAGATATGATAATAAATTTTGCAGGCATAAAAAATAAAAAAGTTTTGCTTTAAATGTCGAATTGTCAAAACTTTTAATAAATTTTGTCAAATTTTGTTAATTGTCGACAAGTTCAGCTTTAACGTGTTGTAGACATTATTTGTTTTGTATACTGGGTGCTTGAAAGTTCGATTTCTCATTTTTGTTTGAAATATATTATTTTATGAAGTTTTATTTTTATTTTAAATTTAATGTTATATTGCATTTTAGATTTTGTGATTAAATAAAGTGTAAAATTAATCATTCTAAAAAATTAAAATATTCACACCGGCAGAGGGGGTGCCATCAGTCAATGAGGCCTAGGGGTGCCATATACCCTTGAGCCAGCCCTGGTCATAATAGCTAATCAATTTGATTAGTTAAAATGAGGTAGTTATAAAGGAACTAGATGAAAAAATAATTTTTACATGAATATATTACTTAAGATTTCAGTAAAGGTTTAATATTTTTCCACATTAAAAACGGATACACAAATTTGAGGCAGTGTGGCATTGGGGCAATTTAGTGCTATGGGTAAAAGAATGGTCGAGTGAGGAGACAAAGAGTGATTAGTAATGGCCAATGGACTACTGTTATGAGTGGAGTCCTAAGGGTTTGGGATTAGGTTCCTTACTGTTTGCAATATTCATTAATGATATTGATGCCAGCATACCAAGCTTAATATCTAAGTTTGTTGAAGACACAAAGGTGGGCAGGGTGTTAAAACAACAGTAATCAGGATATGCTGCTGCAAGAGACCTAGATAAATTAGATGGTGCACTGAAAAGTGGAAACTGAGGTTATCAAGGTTAACAAATTGGTAGAAATAATCCTAGAATTGCAAACAATTTGGATGGTAACAAAACCCATGGTAGTGGAGAGAGAAAAAGAATGAGATAATTGTACAGTCTGCCATAAATTTCTCCAAACAGTGTAGAGAGACTGCCAGGACAGCTTATGGGGCGCAGTGATATACAGAAATTTTGACAGAAGGGATAAAGAACTTATTTTCTTGTACAAGACAATGGTTATGTTGCATCTTGAATACTGCAGTGATATACAGGAATTTTGACAGCAGGGACAAAGAACTTCTTTTTTTTTGTACAAGGCAATGATTATGCTGCACCTTGAATACTGCATACAGGTTCAGAAGCTTCATTTTAGGAAGGATGTAAACCTATTGAAACAGATCCAGGGAACAGTACCATTAGCCAAAGGCACAAAAATTAAAGCAGAACTCAAGTCTCTCTTATCAAGAAAGCCTTGAGTTCTGCAAATTGCAGTGACTTGAAACAAAGTATCTGTGAGGATAAGTTAAGTTTGGTTTGTGTTAAGTGCCAAAGAAACTAAGATTATGTGGCATCAATCTATTGTGTTTGTAGCTGCTTTTACTCTTTTGGGGTTTGCATTTATTGGAAGAAAAACCTGTTTCTGGGAGAAAAAGCCACAAAACCCTCTACTATCTCAGCCATATGAAAAAAAAAAAAAAAAAAAATCATAAAAATTCCAAATGTCACTGACAGGATTTGAACTTGGGCCTTTCCCAATCAGTGTAAGAGGATAGTGATTATAACCACTGTGAGAATGCCCTAAGTGTTTAAGGCTTTTAGTGGGTTCAGCAAATGCTAAAATCATCCTTACTCTTTCTCAGATGATACATACAAGGGGATACAAAATTAAACTGGAAAAGGGCGGTTGCAGAACGGATATGCAGAAATTTTCTCAAGAACCCAGGTTCCCATACGCCCTAAAAATGGCACTCTGCAATTCCTTATCAAAGAATAAGTATCACTTGTTTCTGCATTCTTTTAGTGGCTTGATTTCTCTTCCTTTATAGTTAAAATACACCTTCCTAGCATTTTTTTTTTCCTTTCCTTTCTTTATAAACTTTCCTTGCACACTTCGTTTCAATGTTTTGAACCAGGCTCTTGATCTACAGGTTTCTTTTCACAACCCACAGTATCATTGTCTACAGAAACCAGTGGTGAAAAAGCTTCAAAGTTATTTTCTTCTTCACTATTATAAGTTCCATTTTTCTCCACCATGTGATCCTTGTTTTGAACAATAAGCTAAAGAAGAGCACTGAACATTTTTTAAATTACTGCAACTGGATCAATTTTCACAATTAACTGATTTAGCCCACATATCAAGGTCTAAACTATCACAGTTATTACTATCTTAAAACTTTCTTTTTACCGTCTTTAACAAGTCTCTTTTTCTTAATTTTTACACATTCTTCATCACTGCTTTCATTTTCTACAAAGGAGATGTACGCTTTGCCGTTTTCATTATCATCTTGCACTTCATCAAACAGGAAAGATAACTTTACATTACTCTGCAATGATAACGGTTTATAAGATTTTTTCTTTGCACCTTCACAATATTCTTCCATGTAGTGCAATAATTCAGTGTCCAATTGTGCAGGAGGGGATGAACTCGCAGAGTTCATTTCGGTAGCATTCACATCTGAAACAACAGATTAGCAGACAAAGAAGGCGAACACAAGTCAAATTAGTTTTGAAGAACATAGTAAGTTATGGTTCTTTAAATTATTACACATCTTAAGGTCAGGTTTTGTTAGATTAGATTAAAATAGGTTATAACAGAACAGACTTGCATTTTTAGATGGTTTAGTTAAATAATATAGTATGATAAATTTCTATTTAAACAAATGCATGTAAGTTAGTATCAAAGATAATGTCCAAAGATACTAACCTGCTCTTTCATTTGCTGTGTTAATATTTTGTAAAGCCGTGTTTAAAATTAATTTGCCACATTCTCCCATTTTTCACAATTACAGTAAGAACCTCCAACATATCAGGTGAAGAATTACAGGCTTAAAACATGAGTTCTGTAATTAGCTATGAGACTATATTGATGTATGAGACAGGACATCTAATGGGTTATATTAAGTTATAAGGCTAGGAGATACCTAAACCATATTTACCAGCATTAAAAAAGGTAGGTATAAAAAGTATAACATGACTTATGCCTTTTATACCAGCCATAAAGCTGAAAATTTGACTTGCCGGTAAGTCTTTTAAGGCAAAGCTCATAACATTCTCTCTTAATATGAGTAGACTTATTCCCTTTACATCATCCAAAAGAGTGTATTTATTTGTTTATTTTTTTTTGAGTCAGACTTTTGATTCATACTAAAAAAAAAAAAACTGGCTTTTGTTGATTTAAGCCCACCATACACGTTATTTCTCTATTAAACAAAAGAGGAAGATCTGTCACAGTTATCTTCTCCTGGCAACTGCTAGATATGCACACTCAGTTAAAACTTTATGATTATTGTGCATTCACCATTGAAATCCAACATTTTTACAACACGTTCAATCTTCTCTTTAATTAATTCAATCTTCTCTTTAATTAATTCAAGTCAATTGTTTAATGAAATGTTATGATTATTAGCATATTATTATAAATCAAATGTCTTAAACAATCCTCACTGAAACTGCCCATTCTGGCAATGCTTCCATATCTTCTGGGTCTTCTTTTCCCACTCAGCAGCCACATAGCAAAGTATGTGGCTACTGAGTGGCTTCCATTCAGTAACCACATACTTTGCAATGCTTGCTCAAAAAATCCTTATGCCTGTGCTGCTCATTCAAAAATAGATGAAACATTTAGTAGAGGCACTCCATTTTCATTTTCCTTCACGAAATAGGCCTGGCGCCTCCGTAGCCAGGAGCAGCAGTGCGTAGCACACGCTTCTTGATTAGACTGGGGTTCGAGCCCGTGATCACCAAATACGGAGGATGCGGAAAGGTCAGGGAATGACCACTGCATATCCCTTAGTTGCTAATGCTCCTAAAAACCAAATAAACAACAACAAACAAACAAACGAAATAGGCCATCACATTTCTCAACATAATTTGAGCTGTTGATTGTAAGCTTTTTCTTTTCAGTGATACACTATTGCATGCCTTTGCCATCTTAACTATTTACTATTTGAAGAAGGGCTGGGCTTATTTCAACCAACCAATCAGGATCTTTTCTTATAACACATTTTAAAATAAAATATAGAAGAATTAATCGATCAAATTTACTTCCAATCAACTTCAACACAAAAAATTCACACGTAAGTGCAGCCTGTTATATGTCATTTGCCCATTATTCCCATAATAATGACTTTCCGCAGAAGAGCGTCAAAAGTTATTGAGATGGACTATACCCGATTTCACTTTTTTATGGTGGTAAGAAAAAGAAAAAAATAAAGTTACTCGAAATCAAATGTTAACTTGATCAACAGTAAAGGTTACTGTTATAGGATTATGGAATTATAGTAATGTATATGATTTGAGAGTGCTTGTTGATACAGGACTGAATTTTTGCATATTGCAATTTTTAGAAAATACATCAAAGGAGGTTTGTTAGAGAGAAACAAAATAGGAAGGATTAAATGAGGAAGAGGAAATATAATTTAGTGAGTAAGCATGTCAAAAATCATATTACATAATATGATGTTATATCAATTACATATTTTTCACCTGCTGTTAAGGTTCATAACAGTGTATCATGAAAAAAAAAAAAAAAAGCTGCTTAAAATAACCAACTTGCTGATAACAAATTTACAAGTTTTACAATGTTTGTCAAAGCACAGAAAGTTGCAGGTACTGCATTATTTTGGAAAAACATCATTCAATATTCCATTGAAGTTCTAATATATAAGGGAGGTGGTTGTTTGTAAACACACAAAACACCCAAGAGAGAAAAAAAAAATCTTGTTAATCCAGGAATTGAGGTGTTCACAAATCTACTAAAAATATCCATTTACAGAATTCACATAAAATGCTACTGTTAGTAGTACAAGCTGTTACACAACCTTGCTGGAACTGATATTCTCATTCCATTTCTTCAAATAATGATATTCTCATTCCATTTCTTCAAATATGGTTCAAGTCAATGTCTTTTGTGACTGTGGCAAAGTAAACTGTTATGAATATTAGCAATATACGAGAGGCATATACTTTGGCATATTAATATAATATGTTTTGCAAATTCTTTTATATTAAAACTGTGTAGTTTTGGTTGCATGACTTTACATTTCCCACCAGTATAATGAATTCTTGCTATATGCTGCATTAACTATAAACAAGCATTTAGATTCTCACTATATTATAAACTGTAGTATTATAATAATAAGTACCTTAATAACATTAAGACACATGTTAACAACATGTTTACCACTTGTACAATAGTCACGTGCTCTAGAGTAACACTTCAAAGCATTGCTAAGATCTCCACAGTCTAAGTAATGGTCTCCAAGGTCATCATGTCCTCTTCTACAAACAAAAAATAGTTCATACAGAATTTTTAACATTTTGAAAGTAGGAGATGGTAATGAGAAAAGAATTATGAAATAACTTCTACTCATCTTAATCTGAATATTTCAAGATATAAAATTAAAACACAGACAACTATGAAGGTTCTTCAAATGAAGCAGACTTTTAGAATAAACAGCAGAAGAGCTGTTTATTTCTAGTCTTCAAAAGAGTTAACATCCTCTGTAGAGGGAAATTGTACATACATATACTGGATTTCTGCAATATGATAGTTTGTGTGCTACAAACAATCTTTAAAAGTATCTCCAGTTATTTGGAAGCACATATAGATGTCAGCACCTGGAAGGATCATGGCAATTCATATATCAACAGACACATAATGACCTCTGAACCTACCCTGAAAACCTAAATATATACAAAGGGTACTAGGAAAGTTTTGCAATATGACGCAACAATGAATCACAGGAAGCTGCTTGTTGCTGCATGTTGAGACATGTTCATATGTGCATAGTAGCCGCTGCGCCAAGTCGATGGGCTCAGTTATTCATTAGTAGTGAGAGTGTAAAGTGCTTGCGATGGCATCGTGGTCACGAAATGAGATAAGGACAGTTTTGCGGTATAATTTCGTGCGTGGTTTAACCATAGACCAGTGCTTAGAAAAAATGACTCTTGCACTAGATGATGATTGTCCACATCGTACAACGATATTCAGGTGGTATAGAGAATTTTCACTCTGGAGGATTCTGAGAGGCCGGGAAGGCCACGAACGTCAGTTACGGAGGAAAACGTTACTGCTGTGAGGAAAATGCTTGACGAAAACAGGCGAGTGACCTACCAACAGATAGGGGATACTTTGGGCCTAAATGCACCAGCAATTCGTTCAATTCTGCAAGATCATTTGCACGTGAAGAAACTTTGTTCTCTCTGGGTGCCGCATCAACTGACTGAAGAGCAGATGACACGACGTGTGACTTGGTGCCGGGAGATGTTAAAAAAGTTTGATAAGGGACAATCTCGGTATGTGAACAACATCGTGACAGGTGACAAGACTTGGCTGTACTATTACGATCTGCCGACCAAGGCTCAAAACAAAGTTTGGGTCTTTGATGATGACGACACACCCGTAATTGTCAGAAAATCCCGATCTGTAAAGAAGAAAATGATAGCTGTATTTTTCAAATCGAGTGGAATTGTGGAACGTGTAGTTTTGGACACGCAGAAGCGGGTCACAGCTAAGTGGTATACTGAACAATGCCTGCCTAAAGTCATTGGATCTATGAAGAACGTGCGGCCAAAGTCAAGAATGGACACCTGGTACCTCCATCACGATAATGCTGCAGCTCACCGCGCCAAAGCCTGCACCGAATATTTGACCACGACAGGACTGAAACTTCTCGAGCACCCTCCCTACAGTCCATACCTTGCTCCCTGCGACTTTGCACTGTTCCCACATGTGAAAATGAAGCTAAAAGGGAGGCAGTTTTCCAGTGATGAGGACCTTCTACGGGCTTGGGACAACAAGTGTGCTTTACTCCCTAGTGAAACGTGGCAGAACTGGTTTAAAGATTGGTTTCGGAGGATGGAGAGGTGTATTGAATGTAGAGGAAATTACTTTGAAAAAATTAAATAAACAAAGCTGTATTGCAAAACTTTCCTAGTACCCTTTGTATATATGTACTCCTCAATGAGTTAACTAGTATTATGATTTCCTAGTGGCTGTCTGATAGGTTACTCTAGTCACAACTTTTAAATCAACTCATGATTATGTCACCTACGTTACGTACAACTGGGCCAATTATGCACATAAAAAGGCACAAGAGGCCCCACTCTACGCCATGTCACTGCTAATGGCACAGTTACATCATTATATCCTCTTGGCATAAACTACACAATTCTATCAAAAAAAGTAAACCTTTAAGGAAGAGCAGGATCTCATCATTTTTTGTACCTTTTAAATTACAAACTTTTTTCTTTCTTATAATATATATACGCTCACACAGTGATCACTGAATTATGACCACCCCATCCATAATGGACTATGCCACATAACTCACAGTATAAAAACTGAACAGCTTTGTACACTAGAGCAGTGGTAATTTGCATCTGGCCGTGCAAGTCAAAGCAATAAAGTACCAGTTATGGGATGTAGTAAAGATATCAGAGTTTCAAAAGGGTATGACTGTGAGAGCCTGTGCACTGGTGCATCCACATCAGAAACAGCACATCTTGCATCTTGATGGTTGCTCACAGCCCACTGTGATTAAGGTGTACAAAGAATGAGTTGAATGAGTTGAACCACTTCCCACTAACAGAGCTATAAAGGATTATGCAAGTTGGATGTTCATGGTAGGCAAACAATGCAGTGCATTGTACAGTCTCAAAGGCAGGTCGTTGTGTGATAGTTGGCATCACAATACAATATAGGGAATGCAAGACCAATATCCAAAATGGCAATGTACTGTGCACTCGGACATATGGGGGTTCCAAAATGGACAACCCAAGAGACAACCTTTTCTTATTGCTGATCATCATTGATGACAAATGCTGTGGTGTCAACAACATGTTGCTCAGGAAGACTGGAAACAAGTGTGCTGGTCGAATGAATCCAAATATCTGGTGAAACATACCAACAGACTCATTGTACATGATACCCACTATCCACACAGGTGGCAATGGTTGCTTAACATGAAGCATGTTTTTGCTAGCAAGGACTTGGACTAGCGATTCACTGGTGAGGTTACCAGCAGCTCTTTGGAGACCATGTGTGCTCTACCATGTTGCATTTTTTCCCGGACAGAAACAGGATCTTCCAAGATGATAATGCGGCATGATCATTGAGCCTACACTATGCATGAGTGGTTCGAGGAAGACAGTGAAGATATCGTCCATCTTGATTGGCCTCCAAATTTGCCTGACTTCAATCCAATTGAACACTTGTGGAATATTTTGGAATGGGAAGCAAGGCGTATGGACATGCATCTAGTTTGATACAGTTGAAAGCCTTGCAGGCAGCATGGCTGCAGATCTCCATGGACAACTTCAGACATCTAGTGGAGTCAATGCCTAGGCAAATAGCGGACCAACATGATATTAGGTAGATGGTCACAATTAAGTGTGTGTGTGTGTGTGTGTGTGTGTATTTCTCAAACCAGGATTTCTATTAGAAAAAGTTTTTTTTTTTTCTTCTGCCAATTGGCATCAACTTGCCATAACCAGCACTTTCCGCCACTGCAAGTTTCCTCAGTAGCATGACTTCAAATGCTGCTTTCTAATCTCAACAGGAAAATGTTTGAAGCATTTCAATAACATGCAAACTCATTACATAAGCAAGAAGTGCTCTATGATCAAATCAACAATATTTTTCTAGTCAACAGGGAAATGTTATACTAAGACAACTTGTTTTGATGGTGAACAATGCTCATCTGAAAAATTTATACCATTACATAAAAAAAAAAAAAATTTTTCTTCCCTAATATAAATCTTGGTTTATCAGTCCAGAAAAGGCCTATGTCCAATTATGTCATGTGGAAGTTGAATAGGTATTGTGAATTAGTCAGTTAGTAGCCAGTCATGAGATAGATTACCATCTCAGGTGAGTGGGAAAAATATTGATTATGTAAAGGCTAAATGAATTTCATAAGACTGAAATATTTTTAAACATTTTAAATATAAAATGCATTAAACTTATAAAACATTTTTCAAGCTCTGACAATTTCAGGTGCCTCCATAGCCAGGTGGGAAGGAGCAGCTGTGCGTAGCACACGTTTCTTGATTAGACCGGGGTTCGAGCCCGTCACCACCAAATATGGAGGATGTGGAAAGGTCAGGAAATGACCACCGCATATCCCCAGAGCAATATGGCCTTAGTTACTAATGCTCCAAATAACTAACTAACAATTTCAACTTCTTAAGGCAGGATTCTCACCGCATTAAAATTCTAATCTTATTTTCCTGCAATTTGTGTAGCGTCATATAATTTTTTCACTATTTTTAACTTACCTAACTTCTCTGGATATTTTTTTGCCTTAAAATTAACAGTTATGCAAAATCCTTAATTAGCACTAGTAATATCTTAAACAAGATAAAATCTCAAAAGTTGTTATAATGCTAAAAATACAGATAAAAGGGCCAGCTTAATATAAAAAGTTATTTTTTACTAACCTGATGCTTTCTTTGATTGAATTGCTTTTATAATTCTTCAAATCTATATCCAATTTTTCTAATTTTAGTGCAGCTTTTTTGCTTTTGGTCTCAATCCACTGAGTATCTAGAGGAAGAATGTTGGCATTAATTCCTCCTGTCACATCTGGTAGATTAGAAGCCCTATATATAAAATGAAATAAATGCAATTTTTCTTTTCAATGTAAATGAAAAACTGAATACAACATGTGTTCTTAATATCTAACTTAAATCCTTTCTCAAAATTACAAAAAGTACTCTTTGGTAAAGGAAATCTGTGAGTAATTCTGCTTTGAGCTTCTGAATTCCGGCATCACAAACAACCTGAATTTTTCGGTAATTTTTTTCTTTAATTTATCAGTGTTGTTATGAAAGTTTATTAACTTAAGCATTATCACAGGGTGGAAAATCAACTGCATTTTAAAATACTCTATATCAATGCAGCTTTGAATATCTCTTGCTGAATTTCTTTTTCTTTATTTTTATGGTCAATGCAATGCTTTGATCCATTGCCATTCAAACATAAAAATAATGGCAGTAGTTCTTTTTGTTTCCATTTTTTATTATAACTTAAGTGCTATTTTTCATTCACACATGCCAATTTCATGCAGAAGCTTGTAACTACCATGTGAATATTTTTAATGAATGTATTTTTTTTCTGGTTATGGGCAGTATTATCTATTTTAAAAAACTATCATGTACAAAACTTAGTTTTGGAAAAAAAAAAAAAAAAACATTAAAGCATTTTTAAATCCAATTATACCTGAAATCTTGTAATAACTGAGAGTAAAGTGGAGGAGAAATTGTTGAAGATAGACATAAGAAAGGCACCTGGGGTGGATGGTATCTCTCCAGTTATATTAAAGAAGACAGCAAAGGAAGCAAGCAAACCCTTAACCATAATTATGAGAGCTTCCTTAGACTCAGGGGAGATACACATGGACTGGAGATGTGCAAA